>NC_041811.1:25703799-26022906 GCF_900964775.1 Scleropages formosus | reverse complement strand
CATAAGCACAAATGACAGTGAGAGACCGTTCCCTGACCCGAAGGCGTAGGGAGACGACCCTCTCATTCACCGGGGTAGACTCCAACACATGGCGGCTGAACTGGGGGGCTATTAATAAGTCCACACCAGCCCGCCACCTCTCACCTTGGGCAACGCCAGAATAGTGGAGAGTCCACCCTCGATCGAGTAGAGTGGTTCCAGAACCCAAGCTGTGAGTGGAAGTGAGCCCGACTATATCTAGACGGTATCTCTCAAACTCCCGCACCAGCTCAGGCTCCTTCCCCGCCAGTGAGGTGACATTCCAAGTCCCAAAAGCCAGAGTTGGCGCCCGAGGTTTGGGTCCGCCGGGCACTCGGCCCCGACCACTGCCCAAATCACAACGCACCGGCCCCTTATGTCCTCTCCGGCAGGTGGTGAGCCCACCGAAGAGCGGCTCCACATCATGGCTTCGGGCTAAGCCCGGCCAGGCCCCGTGGGCATAGACTTGGCCACCAGGAGCTCGCATGCGAGCCACCCCCCCCCAAGGCCTGGCTCCAGGGTGGGGCCCCGGTGACCCCATACCGGGCGGGGTGAACGAGATCCTTGATTTAATAGTCATAAGGGGATTTTGAACCGTGCTTTGTCTCGTCTGTCACCCAGGACCTGTTTGCCTTGGGAGACCCTACCAGGGGCATATAGCCCCAGGCAACATAGCTCCTGAGATCATTCAGGCACTCAAACCCCTCCATCTCGGTAAGGGGGCGGTTCGCGGAGGGGGTCATAGGATCTATAGTGAAATTACACATGCAGACTGACTGAAACTGCTTGCCCCAAGCAGAGCCACAGCCTAACCTGACAACACAGGGCATAAGGGGAGGAGACACACCCAGGATGGGACACCCATCTGCCACAAGGCACTCCAAGCAGGACTCAAACCCCAGACCCACCAGACAACAGGAACATGCTAAACCCACTGCACCACCACAGCCTCCATTAATAGGCTTACACATTATTTATAGTATGTTAAATTGTCATCACTGACAGCTTTCATAATATGTTGACTTTTGGCCAACTGAAAATTTTTGACCCACCTCACCATACTAAAAACACATTAAAATGCTTCTACAAATGCAATCTTGTTTCAGTCTTTGAGTTTACACTAAACTAACATGCAGTTTGTCAGTATGACCAACAGAGGGAGGGCCAGCATTCCACTTCCATGTCATTATCCAAGAAAATTGTTACCCCCACTGACAAAGAACAGAAAAGTGCAAAAGAAAAAACTGAAAATTCCTTCCATTAGAACTGACCATTAGGCAAACATTATTCTCAGTATTAAAAATGATTAGAAGGAGATTAGTAGCAATGGTTTGCAGAAAAAAAGCATTATGTGGGGGTTAGATTATAAGGAGAGATGTATGACCAATACGCATTGCATCTACTGTACAAATTTGGAAAAGCAGTAAAGTGAACCGAAATCTTAGCGCTATACGTCTGTTTAACATTATTAAGTACTGCAGAGCACTGACATAATGTATATCAAGTATTTTGGGGACTCGAAGAGACATCTAGAGCCAAGTTCATTCTTTCTTGTTTGCGTTTCATATTTTTTGACACGAAGACGTAAATGTATTAGGAAATATCACAGATATTACTTTAAAAAGAACATAAAAGCAAGATTCATCTCTCTGAACACAATAGGTAACCACTAAATGTATTTGGGCAATTCATTCTAATAATTTGTTTTATTTCTAGTAAAAATATCCTTGTTAGCATGTCTTGATAAACCAAGTGTGACCTTTATCGTAATACAAATCCAACAAAGGAAATTCTGTGCAAATTTGCTCAACACATCAGTGAAAAATATAATCACTTTGTTGGCATATGAACAAAGCTTCAGACATGAAGTGTCCAGGTATCAACTTGAACAGTTTCATTAAGACCAGATAGACCGCATCATCAGTGATGGTCTGCTGAGGCCCGACTATGAAAGTATTTCTCCTTCTTAAGGATTGTCTTGGTACCTGCCAACCAAATGAATCCTTCAGACATTTTCAGGTTAACCCTCTTTGAAATGCATTTATTCATTTAGTTCACACTTTCCTCCAAAGCAACTTATAATGTTAAGGTTACAATTATTCACCCATTTATGCAACTGGGTAATTTCACTGGACCAATTTAGACTAAGTACCTTGCTCAAGGGTACCATAGCTAGAGGCAGGGATTGAATCTATACCCTTTAGATCCAAAGGCAGCAGTACAGACCACTATCCTACCAGGAGGCCCTGATATTGCTACAGAAAAGATATGTGACACACTAAGTGCTGCTACAACATTCAGAATTTTAAAGCTTTTAAAACATACCTGGCCCTTCTTGTCTAATTTTCTCATAGATGAAAAAGTTTTTACATTGCTTTATGTTTAATCCCTTTTATGTCCTATTTTTCAAATACTTTCATCATCCGAGAGAGACAAATTCAGGTTACAACAACTCGACTTTACAATAAGTTTTTTTTAATACCTCAATTCTAGCTTACAAGGCATTCATCCTCATTTACAAGGACCAAATTTGGATTTTGCACACTCATTGGTTGAATTCATACATAAATATTGAATATCATATTGTTGCATCCACTTTTCTGGAGCTCACCGTAGAAGCCAAACTAGGATTTTAATGATTAATAGTTGGGTTGCTTTTATTTGTGCATTTGAAAGGATCTGAGTCTGTCTTAATTATTGGGGAAATACTTGTGTAAAGGGGGATGCAGTGGCGCGGTGGGTTGGACCAGGTCCTGCTCTCCAGTGGGTCTGGGGTTCAAGTCCCACTTGGGGTGCCTTGCGATGGACTGGCCTGCTGTCCTGGGTGTGTTCCCTCCCCTTCTGGCCATACGCCCTCTGTTACCGGGTAGGCTCCGGTTCCCCGCGACCCCGTATGGGACAAGCAGTTCCAAAAATGTGTGTGTGTACTTGTGTTAATAGGTGAGGACTCTGTAATGCTGTACATAACATTGTACACATTTTACAGCATTGGGTGTTAATGGGGGGAAACGAAAGCATGGCGGTGTTTGCCATAATGCAGACTTTATTAGCCCACATGGCAGCAAGTGGATACATCCATGCTGGATGAATGCCAATAAACTAGTATCCATAAAGTATCCATAAGCAACATTACCTTGTTATGTTGTGTTATGACATCTAATGTTCTAAGGCAATGATGTCCATTTTAATAACATTTGTAGACATTTTACCATGAATGGGAGTCAGTTTTGGGGCTCAGAAATGCATATCTTTTTTTTTACCATTGAAACAAATGGTAACTGTGTTCAAGTTATAAGAACTCACCTCATGCACATTTTTTTCAGGAATACATTACCTTCGCATGGTGGGGAAAACTGTAATACCATTTCAGATAGATTTTGTGCTTGGATAAAACAACCCAACCTTAATCCTAATCCCAAAACAATGATCACTTTAATAACAAATTTTGAATGGCTGAGATTTGAGATTAATATCCACCTGTGCTCATCAGTCCAGCTGAGCCATTTTAATCGGATAAAAACAATTATAAAAGAGAAGTCTATCATTTGAACCATATTTACTTTTTCAAAGCCTTTCATCTCATGTATTACTCTGAAACAGATTTAAAAGTTGCAGACTTGATCTACCACAAACCAGGTAAAACATTTTCACACATTTTTCTGGTAAAAAAAAATATATAATAATATGTTAATTAACTATCCACATGAGATCAATGGAATTTTGAAGTATATATATATATATATATCCCATGAAGTCGCAAGAAAAAAGTTTGTGAACCCCCAATATTAACTCAATTTTCAAATTAATTGCTCATAAAATGTGGCCTGATCTCCAAGTAAGTCACATTAATAGACAAAAACAATCTGCTTAAACTAATAAATAATTCTAAAGGTTTCCAAAACCTTTTCTTCCAACTTTAAGTTGCACTGCTCAGATAAAAGTACAGTACTTTGTAACAGCTCTGTGTCAGAAGTCAGAATCTCCAGTTCTCAAAAGCCTCATGCAGTATGTGATGATCGTCTGTCGTAGAGTTCAATTGGTTTAATATAACATCGCAACACTAAATTGTCGGAACCAAAATAAGTTGTTCGCAGACATTTTCAAGACAATAAAAAACTAAAACACCTTGTTTGCATAAGTAATCAAACACACCATCTGAAAGCACTTGTCCCATGGAGGGTCACAGAAGCTAACCCAGCAGCACACTGCATAAGGCTGAAGGGGGAGGGGACACACCCAGGACAGCACGCCAGGCCATCTCAAGGCACCCCAAGCGGGACTCAAACCCCACACCCACCGGAGAGCAGGACCCGGTCAAACCCACTGTGCCACTGCACCACCACACCCCCTCTCCTAATCAAACACCACAGATTAATGTTTGGTAGAGCCACCTTTTACTCCAATAACAGACAATTTTGTTTAAGAGCATGAGCTCATAATAAAAATAGTGATTGGAGAAACATGTGTCATTTGTAATCTAGGCAATGTTTATAGCTTTCAAACATAGTAATACTTTTGCAAGGCATTGCATACATCACAGTTCACGCTGATTATGTTTGAACTCTTGAAGCAGTATTTTCCTTCAGGATACCATTTTACTGTGTTTAAAAGAACATTTGGCACTATGTCCAGCACAGTAAATCCCAGGGAAAGTGCATTCACAGTTTTCTGCATCAAAATTTCTTCAGCAACAGCAACTTGGGAATTTTATTAAGTGATCACACTTAGACAGTTGCATTGTTTGGTTATGCCATAATCACCAGATATAAAGTTTGTACTGGGTAAACATCTAGGTAAAATGTGGTGGTTTTTTCATATTGCGGTGTAATTTTTCTCATTTGAATGAAAGGTAATCTATGTTCAGATTCACAAGAATTTGATTTATGAGAAGGTCTTAGGAAAGCATTACCCTCAAATATGTTACGGTTGTATTTATAATTTGGAGTAATATAAGCATTACCCCTTCAATAAATTTTATAATTGCTAATTAAGATGTTTTATTTGGGTTTATTTAACCCCATTACCTTCAGACATCCTGAAACCACCACAGTCGAGTGCTCTGTATGATCAAAGTGAATGATTAAATGATTATTTACATGGAGCAAAACAAACTCCCTGTCGTATGACAAACACCTTTTGCATTAATCTGCTTAAATTAAATTTAATGGAAAGAGAAAAAAGCTTTAATGTGTTTATTTGTAGACCTTCATACAGAAGCAAACCTCTTCCTTAGAAAAATATCTTGCATCTGGTAATGCTCCCCTGAGATTTGATAGGATGCGCATTCTCAGGTGCCTTGACTATGTCTAGAGTCATTAAAACCTTTAGCCACACATTTCCTAACATCAGTATTCTTTTCACGGAATTAGAATCAGAACTGGAAACGCTGCAAATGCAGTTTTTTTAGCAGTGTTGAAAAGTCACATGTAACTGAATTTTGAAGTTATGAATTCTTTTGCTTTTAAATACTGATCTTCGCTATTTCACAATGTATGTGTGTATTATATGATCCAAATGGAAATGTTTCAAATTTGTAAAATTTTTTTTGTATCTTTCTTGTCCATTTTGATGATATTTTAAACAATATTATAATTTTGAATTAATCTAAGGCCCAGATGGCTGTGTTATGTAACACGACTGCTGCTAAGCAGGAGGGAGCGAGAGAGCTTTTCCTGTCCCTCTGTAACATGATGCAACATTACAGGAAATTTTCTTTATGATTTTTTTGAACTAGCCATCAAAGGTCGGGTACATATGCTATCTTTCTAAAAAAAAAAAAAAAAAAAAAAAGAAAAACAGAGTATACCCCCAAATCACCACATCTATCCCTTAATCAAAGACATAGCAATAAATGAACTGATGTGTTGATATGAAGGAACCCAAGTGTAGATACAGATGATGGATGGGATTATATTTACTTTGATTCTGGGGACATTCCATTAACCTTGTGAACCACAGAAACAATCTAATAGGGATTGGCCGTAAGATTTAGCTTGCTTTAATACAGGAGATTTTGCTGCTCTGCCCTAAAAGAGAGCAGTGTGGTCTTTTGGCGAAATGCTGTGAAGATGGAATATGGAAAGTCAGGAAGTGTCATGGAAAGGTCACTGAGGTGATGTTTGGAAGAGAGAGCTACCCATGCGTGTTATTCTCACTGAGCATAATCCAGTCATCACAAATGTAGTGTTGATGTGAACAGCACGTCTGTCCTGTCCATTACTTGTGCACGACCTGATTAACATGCCCAAACGACACATGATACAATCCACACCCCCACACACACACACACACACACACACACACACACACACACCTTATGGTCACAGTGTAATGGGATGGAGAAGTTCAATGCGGATTTAAAAATGTGACAGACACTGCAGACCTTATGTGCCTCCAATGCAGCTTGCTCTGGGAAAATGAAACAGCTGGAGAAGATAGCGGCATCTGATGCTGGAAAACACTGATCATTCAATCTCTGAGGGATTAGCAGATTAGAGGAGGCACTCTCCAGAGACAGGGAAAAAAAAAAAAAAAATGTGTGAATGAGCACAATTCTTTCGGGCTTTAATTTGTGCCCTAACAGTATGAGCCTTCAGTGTAAAGTAAATATGTGTCTTATTACAGCAGTTATCTGTTTTACATTTATTTACTTAGTAGACACTTTTCTCCAAAGCAACTTCCAATGAACACTATGTAGTGTTATCAGCCCCCACACCTTATTCACCACAGTGACTTACACTGCTAGATACACTACTTACAATGAGTCACTCATCCATACGTCAGTGGAGCACACTCTCTCTGTCATTCACACACTATGGGGGAACCTGAACAGCATGTCTTTGGACTGTGGGAGGAAACCAGAGCACCCAGAGGAAACCCACAGAGACATGAGGAGAACATGCAAACTCCACACAGACTGAGCGGGGATCAAACCCACATCCTCTTGTACCACCCAGGTGCTGTGAGATAGCAGCGCTACTCACTGTGCCACCCATGTTTTCTTGTAACTGTAAAGACAAATGGAAAAATGAAGTGTAAAAAATATGGGTTTTTTTTTTTTTTTGAGAAAAATGTATCAGGACGTTTATGCAAATAATTGAATGAGTTCATAGGACTCTGAGGTGTATTTCCTTGATGTGCTTGGAACTCTTTAATACGATAAGGTTAAAGGTTAGCCACAGAAGACCCCGTGAAGGGAGACTACAGGAGGAACAGCAGAGCAGGAAGTGTTATTAAATAAATTACTGAGAGATTTGTTTAACTAGGGGTCCGCATGGTGGGACAGCGTGTAGCTCCATGTGACTTTCAGGTGACCTGGGGATTCTGAATCGCCTTTAGTGTATGTATATGAGAGTGACAGAGTGTTTGCTATTGCGCTGTGGTGGATTACTCTCCTCATCAGGGTGTACCATGGACCACCGTGGTCCTCAGCTGGACAAGCAGTTTCTGATAATGAATTGATGACTTAATGAGATGTACTGGCCATCACAAGCGCTATAGATCTTGTTGAAATCTAGGATGGAACATAGAACAGTCAATATGAGGCTTGTAGTAAACTCTTGCTCTCAGAATGACTGCATTTTTACATTTACATTTACATTTATTCGCTTAGCAGACGCTTTTCTCCAAAGCGACTTCCAATGAACTCTATGTAATGTTACCAGCCCACACACCTTATTCACTGCAGTGACTTACACTGCTAGACACACTACTTACACTGGGTCACTCATCCATCAGAGGAACACACTCTCTCTGTGACACTCACACACTATAGTTATATATATTTTTAAAATAATACTTTGAAACACTGGTAGTTCTGATATGCAAACCTAAGACAATTGTCATAGCTATGGTAAGCATAGCCCTTCGCTTGCAAGCTTTCCAGGTTTTAGCAGTTGCTACTGTAAAACGTGGCTGTATCTCACCGCTGTCATTTTTTAACACTAGATAGCACTATAGCTGGTGTGAAACTAAATTAGCGTTGTTTCCTACTGCAGTCCTCCAAAGGTCAACAGTATTTCAAAGCAAATACAGTGTTACACTATCCTGCACTCTGGTGTAATCCATAAAGTTTCCTCATTTCAAGAGGCAACGGTCCCAGAAAGAGTCATTCCCAATGGGAACTCGATTTCTTGACGTCGAAGGAGCCGTAATAACTTCATGGACAATTACGGCCTCGTGTGACTCTGTCTGATGAGGGTGCTTGAATTTGAAGCTTATTTATTTTGTGAATGCAGCCACCCAGAATGTGGAGCAGGCTAGATAATTTTATTTTCCGGTTCGTGTGATTCATTTGTACAGATGGGGTCCATCTGGAACATTTCAGGTAACTCAAGCAGCATCTCAGCAGTTATTCTCAGCCCTTTGTTTCTGCATTTGACCCATCGCATTTACTTTTATCTATAGGTTTATATTTATTCATTTAACAGACACTTTTCTCCAAAGTGACAAACAAAAAAATTGTATTTTCTCTGAGATGTACGTCGCTTTGGAGAAAAGCATCGGCTAAATAAATAAATGTAAATGTACACCCAAGCCAGACCCCTTTGCTTGTCTGCTTCTGCTTGCTTGGTGGTCCCACGCGTTCAAAAAGTAAAGTACGGAGGTTCTCGGTTCTGGCTCCGTTGTGGTGGAATGACCTCCCCCCGTCACTCAGAACTGCTGAAACTCCTGTCTACATTCAAGAAGGGTCTGAAAACTCACTTCGCCCAAGATCTCTCCAGCTCATGTACGCTGTAAATGCTCATGCACCGTAACTTTATGATCATCCCCAGATAAGCCTTTACACAGCCGCCACTCCTGTATTGTATGTAAATGTTTGTGTACCTTATAAAAAAAAAAAATTGTAGGAAGGATATCAGGAGTCACCTATCGTGCGTTTTATGCACCTACTTGAGCGATGAACATCGGTGCATCAAGTGGAAAGTAACAAACTAGGTTTACTTAATAATCGCATGCCTGCAGCAATGTCTCTTTCTCTTAATGTAATGTACAAATTGTATTTTCGCTGAGATGTACATTGCTTTGGAGAAAAGCGTCTGCTAAATGAATAAATGTAAATGTAAATTCAGAGTAAACAGGAATGCATTTTGCAACAAGCGAAGCGGCTGTTGAAGCACACTTTGTCTAATACTTCCTTTTACTTACTCACAGAGAAGCTGCTTATCAAACTGATAGGAGATACAAAGGTGATTGGGACATATGACGTGATGCAAATTTATATAGTTGTTGGGAAATCAGGTGAGCGAATCCAAAAAAAGATGTGTTTTGAGACCTTTCTTGAATGTTGAAAGTAATTCAGCAGTTTTGAAGGAGAGAGGCAGCACCCAACTGTGTGTATGACCTGAAATGCAGTGAGTAATGCTCAAAGCCTGTAATATGATGATTTTACATTTAAAGCCAAATTATATCATGCTCTGATGAGAAATGCATGTCTTCTATATTAGCGTTGATAGATCAGCCACTGAGAATAATCCAAGTCATCGTGACCTCCTGCGTGGTTTTCTAGGTAAGGGATGGAACGGAAGTGGTTTGCTATTGACACCAGGCACCAGCATTACGTATTGTGTAGGACCGGATTTGTGCTGAACGTAGCACATAATTTTTTGATAGTCCCTTCATGGTCACTTTGACAAGGAGCTAATTCTAGAAAACAGAGGATGCAAAGCCCTCGGAAGAGAGAGCAGCACATCATAGTATAGAGCAGTATAAAGATTGCTAGCAGATCGGTTCTTCCTGCAAGAACAATGAAATTAATATCTGAAACACTGATGTATGCTATTATGTATCAACCTTTTGAACTAATGTCTCAGGATTTTCATGTACACTTTGTATATGACAAACCTCCAGGGATGAAAATGATGGCACGAGTTCAGAGAGTCCATTACATAATTATATCTTTTTTAAAGTCATGACACAGTTTACATAACTTTTTTTGCTGCTATATTACGGCAAACGTTCGAAAAAAGGCAGGTGCGTGTCAGCGGCCTTTGTTTGTTTGCGTGTTGGATTTTTAGGTGTAAATTTCATGCACTGTCCTCTTGTTTGCAATTACAGCAGTCTAAGCAATTAAAGGCCTCACCATTTACCATCACAACTAAAATAATGGTACGTATGTGTTCCGAAACATACTTTTCCCTGGAAAAGGCATTCTGGTTTGATGAGTCATTCTTTATGCTTCTCAGAATACAGAAAAAAATAATAATAAAGGGAATTATCTTTTTTATAATGTGCTACAGTTGTGCACACATAAAACTTTGTCCTGTTTCATTTCGTGTCTTCTGTGTTCAAATTACATAATATAGAATTATGTACATTATATACATTCAGTGAGATATTTATCTCTTAGCTGATGAAAATGATTAAAAAAATAATAATTTTTTTAACCATAGAGTTTTGCAGTGATCACAAAATCCATGCAAAGTGTGCGTGTTCTTACCTGTCTTATAAATCAGATATTAAGTGTTTAGAAAGGTCCGTTTTAAGGTTAATGCTTATCTCACTCCTACAGAGGACTATTATCCCGATCCTGTAACTGCTTTAAAGATATTATATTTTATATTAAAAAGACCAACCTGGAAGGAGGTAGATTTTTTTCATGTCAATAGAAAGCATGTTTTCAATGTGAAATAATACCCAAGTGTCTGCAAAGGAGGGAAATCCTCACATGAAAGAGCTGTACAGTAAAAGTTTAGTACTACATTCATTCAGTACAAAACAAAAGTAAAACTATAAATCATTACTGAAGGAACTATTATGTATAACAATATAATGTAGACTCCCATACACTTTTTGCTTTATGATATGAACCCTGTACCCTAATTATTTTTTCATCATATGAAATGCCTGTATGCAGACACCGAGTTACACTTTCTAGAAATTTCTTTAATCCATCCAGTTCCCTTTTTTTTCATGTATCAGGCATTCTTCCTGCCTACATAAAGAACAGCTTAAATGTATTGATACTCAAAAAAAAAAAAAAAAATCAACCAATCATAATCATTTATTAGATATCTGGGATTGTAGAAAAACTATGTTTGCAGGTGGAAAGCTCCCAACTACTTCCATATATTTCCTATAAATACTATTAGTTAACATTACCTATAATAGTACAATGAATACAGATTAATGATTTTCTCTTCTAACATACTGTATATTACAATGAACGTAAGACATTCAGTAACAGCACTAATATGTATTCTCTTCCACTGCATACAGCTGCCATTCATCCAACTCAAAATAATTTATATTGATGTCATTATAAATCCTAAATAAGGGTACGTGGTGGTGCAGCGGGCTTGGCCGGGTTCTGCTCTCTGGTGGGTCCTGCTCTCTGGTGGGTCTGGGGTTTGAGTCCTGTTTGGGGTGCCTTGTGATGGACTGGCGTCCCATCCTGGGTGGTGTCCTCCCGCTTCAGCTCTGCGCCCTGTGTTGCCGGGTTAGGCTCCGACTCGCCGCGACCCCGCTCGGGACAAGCGGTTTCAGGCAGTTTGTGTGTATGTATAAATCCTAAATTGTTATAAATAACAAGTTGGGCAAAAAAGACAACGATTAAGATTTCAATGCCAAAGTGTGTACAGTGCAGATAGTGACTAAGATGGATGCACATGATCATTTTGAAAGTTTTGATTTTCATCTTATTTAATCCAGGAATTCATGGAGGATACTTGACTGTTCCTCTAAGCAACATTATGTTTATCTCCTGCTTTTCTCTAAAGTGACTTACTAATTTTGCAGAGCCAGTTCAGCAATTTAGGGTAAGTATCTTACTTAAGGTTCCTAGAGCTGTAGATTTGAACCTGCAACTTGTGGGTCCAAAGGAAGATGCATAAACCACTGTGTTACCAGATGTCCCTGGACCACCACAATAAAACAATATGCATTTTGTAAAATAAGCAAAAAAAGGTCTTTCAAATATAAGAACTGGAGGGAGTATAAATATTAGGGCATACCTTGAAGGTTTGAAGTTTATTATTATTAGGCCTACAAACCTTACAGGTATGGAAAATTAATGAAAAAGTAATGGAACAAATCAACATTATTAAAACAGCAAACAAAGAAAAAAAAAAGCCATTTTAGATATTAACAACCAGAACTGAACACACAGTATACCTACTTAAAAAGTCATTTTAAACAAATGCCACTTAAACACTCACCTCTGACCCTCTCTCCTTCCCTCCCCTCCCTTGCCTGGCCTTCTTTAACACAGTGAGCTCTCAACAAGGTTTAAGTGTCTTGATGCTTGTTTGACCTAACAAGTTCTTCCAGCTGTTGCCATCACTCTGGGAGATGGGTTTTGGCTACTGCATTCTACTAACCTATTTCAGATGAAGGTGACCAAAGAGCAAATACTCTGAACTGTAGAACTGTGCACCCATGGATCTATGTGGTATGATCAATAATCTAATATAAGAGACTAATAATTTTGATTAATTAATCATGACAGCCTTCTCTCCCTAATTATAAAATTCCACCTCTTAATACTAAGCTAACCTCAATATTTCACCTGCCATCAGCAGATGAGATAATCATGACATAATTAGTGCCATGACATTTTAGTCACCTATAGTTCCTATATTATTATAGTCACTTATATTTCAAATTACATATTCATCCTTACTGTAATAGACATCGCGCATAGCTACACCTATAATACTGTATCAACCCTCATTGCCATGAGTTTGAGTGGGAAAATGTGTTTATTGTAAATAGTTGAATTATGGGTAAAATGGAATTGTGTTTAACCGTTGTGGGGACTTATGGGGAATATGAGGGGGTGACTGTGTTTGCGAGGGGGAAGAGGAAAATCTCAGGGGTGTTAAGCATGCTGGGAAGGCTGGCTTGAGGTGCAGGTTCTTGCTGAAAAGGATTCCTTGGACCAAGAGCATCATTTCCTTGTGTGCCAGTATTCTAGTTAACAATTATAATGAATGCTGTCTGTTCATTCTTCTTGAAATCCCACCTGAACCCAGGATGCGGTGCACTAAGAAATTACAGACAGGTACATGCTGGTACCAACTTTATCGTAGAACACTGCTTGCGTAAGCATTTTTTACATGCAGTAACATTTTTTATATGGTAAATTACATGTGGAGATGAATAGGTGTCAAACACATAGCAAATCTGCAAGATATTGTAGCCTATATGAAAGCTGTAAAGACTGTACAGTATGTTTTATGCTTCATAATCTGACAATGGGAATGACCTTCTCAAAAAAGAAAATTTCAGTATTCCCTGAATACCTACTTCACAGCAATTATATTCTTCAAGAGACTGCTAGTATTTTGAGAACACAGCTTGAAACCCTATTTTAGGCAAATGAATTTGCTTTACTCTTTTGACCATTGTGTTTTTTTATTACAATGATTATTACTATTTGATATTACAGATGAATGAATGAATGAAACTTTAGAAAACTCAGAGAAAAATTCCACTTGGTTACAGCAGCACACAATATAGAACATATCTACAAACATACAACATATGTACGTACATATATACAGTGAGAAAACAGATGTCTTGGTCATTGAGAGATCACACCCCAGGAAGGTGTGAGGTGTCACTGTAGAGTTTAATGGTTGCTAAAATGTGTAGTGGTTAGAGCTGCTGTCTTTAGACCAAAATGTTGCAAGTTTGAATCCCACCTCCAGGAGCAGTACCCTTGATCAAGTTGTATAAATGGGTGAAAAATTGTAAATACTTTGACATTGTCAGTCACTTCAGAGGCAACTGTCAGTTAAATAAATAAATGTCAAAATGACGTCTGTTGATGCTCCTTGAAAAACTGCAGCTGGATTCAATGTGGTCCTTCGTTTAACCAAGGTGCATGCAGAAGCTGTGAATTGTCCGTGATGGACGAGTTTCTTCAGTGTCCATGTCTGTGTGGCTTCCAGCAGGCAGCCCAGCCTTCGGGAAGCAAAAGTTCTTCAGGTCATTCATACTGTAGTGCTTTCACTCTATGATTAATGGAAATAGACACACACACACACACACACATCATCTGTACCACTTGTCCCATACAGGGTCGCGGCGAGCTGGAGCCTAACCCGGCAACACAGGGCATAAGGCTGGATGGGGAGGGGACACACCCAGGACGGAACGCCAGTCCATCACAAGGCACCCCAAGCGGGATTCAAACCCCAGGCCCACCGGAGAGCAGGACAAGGTCAACCCACTGCACCACCGCACCGCTGTGCCCCCCTCATGGAAATATAGTAAACTGCCAAATTGAAAAAAAAACTAAAGTTCATTTTTTTTGTAGCGTTCTCTTCTAATATCAAGGTGCTCGTTCTTTGCGAAACATTAAAAAATATGCAGATACAGCGAACTGATCAGTCAGGATAGTGAGGGACATATAGATTTTAGGGATACTCCATAACTAAAAATCTGATTTTAAATGGACATTTGATTAGGATATATACGCATAGATAAATTTTGCTTACATTTCAGATCGAAACAACATAAACTCATCGTGATTTTCTAACATTTTAAATAAACTTGACTTATTACAAACTGTCTGATTTTGATTCTGGCGTTGGGTTTTTCCATTTTGCACCTATATGGAGTTTCCTATATGGGGTTACAGCAACAGTTTCAGTTTCCAGGAGACCAGAATATTTTCATTGTTCGCATCAGGATGAAGCAGGTGAAGCAGTTCAGCACAATACACAATACAGTACGGTCGACAGGATGACATACTTTTAGTGAGGCAGTCATTTCTAAACCTTTTACAATGTTTGTCTAAGAACATGGATAAATTACCCATGTGTTTCAGTACAATAACAGGCAGTTAGGCAAGTGTATGACTGTAGTAAACCAAGGGGATTCATTCCTTTCTTTACTGGCAGGCAGATTTTCAGACATATAAAGTTTCCATTTTAGGTTTGCTTGGAGATTTTACAATGTCCCAAAGGGTGAGATTTTAAAATGTCAATAGATGCACCTTCATTTAAGTATTTACTTTGTGACAAGACTGAGCCAAATGGCATTTGTACTCTCTCTAAAGTACATATTAAGTAGTACCGCGCTCACGCAACGCAAGTCAGCTTGGCTCACACATTAGGCTTTTGTTTTTGTACAGAGAATTTTGTTTCAGTATTCTTATAAGTGTGAATTAATGTGAGAGAATGAGGTATGAGAAAATGTGAAAATTGTATGAAAACTAATGCGTTTCGAGAACACCGGAGTTTGTGCCTAAGTGATTATTTTCTAATGACCTCAATCAGTACATACACAATACAGACACACACACACAAGGTACAATATAGTGGAAAATAGGGTTATTTAGATGCAGTACATCGCGCCTTTCTAATAAGAACATAGAGCATAAAAGGGAATTAAGATGCATTCAAGATATCTGTAAAAAATCTGTGCATAGTTTGAAATAGATTGTTCCTCCACCAGAATATCCGTGGCTCTGCAGTTCCTAGTGGAGGGTCAGCGAGTGCTTTCTTGTGAGAACAGCAGGAAAGTCCATTTTATCATCAGAAACACAGTGAAAGGGTAGCTGGCAGAGGAACCAGGGAAGCAAAGATACAAAACCCAACCAATGGCAAAGGAGGACTGATTATGACTTACAGAAGCAGTGCCATTAGCAGAACATTAGGTAAGATATATTTCCAGATTCAGGATGCAAAGTGACAATTAAAAAATGGCACGACCAGAAGGAGAGAGGTTAAGTAAGACATGGATATTTAATATTGCTTTGAGGTAACCGAAGGCCTCCTAGATGGATGCGACTTTCATTATGCATCATTTTGTACCGCATTCATTTAGAGTCAGTCATGTATGACAATACAATACAATATACTGTACTTGCGCAGTGTTTTCTCAAAAATCAGCTCAATAAAATGGAAAAGTGTAGCAAATATGAACTTCAGAAAGTGTTCAGACCTCTTCACTTTATTTTACTTTTTAATGTTGTAGTCTCATGCTAAAATTGTTCAAATTTTTTTTTTCCCCCCTCATGTATTGGCACGCAATACCCCATAATTGCCAAAGTGACAGCAGAATTTTAGAAAAATTTTTTTAAAAATACAAAACTGAAATATCACATGAAAAAATGTGAAAAAGGCAAAGGGGTCTGAATACTTTCTAAACACACTGTAAAAGTACATGTGCAACAGTACAGAAGTCTTACATGAATGAGTGGTGGCTGACATATTTCCACCTACTCTTTCTTTGTGTTCTCATGGTAGTGTTCACTGATATCACAGTTAATAGGTTTTATGCAGTACCCATGATAGTCACACCATGATTATATAAAGTACACATAACCCTAGCTGAAGGGGGCATGGTAGCACAGTGGTGCAGTGGGTTTGATGGGGTCCTGCTCTCCCATGGGTCTGGGGTTTGAGTCCCACTTGGGGTGCCTTGTGATGGACTGGTTTCCTGTCCTGGGTGTCTCCCCTTACACCCTGTGCTGCTGGGTTAGGCTCGGGCTCCCTGCAACCCTGCATGGGACAAGCAGTTTCAGATGATGTGTATGGGGAACCCTAGCTACTGCCTGTTGTCCTTTCCTTGTAGTACAGATTCCAGCTGATCTCACACACACACACACACACACACACACACACTTTCAGAACCGCTTGTCCCATATGGGGTCACGGGGAACCGGAGCCTACCCGGTGACACAGGGCGTAAGGCCGGAGAGGGAGGGGACATACCCAGGACAGGACGCCAGTCCATCGCAAGGCACCCCAAGCGGGACTTGAACCCCAGACCCACCGGAGAGCAGGACTGTGGTCCAACCCACTGCACCCCCCTGATCACACATAGTAAATAAGAAATCCAATTGAATATAACCCACACACACATCATGTTTACTTGCACAGCTAAATTTTTTGTAATTTGCCTTCAAATCGCAACAAACACACACACACGGCTTGTCCCAAGCAGGGTCGCAGCGAACCGGAGCCTAACCCGGCAGCACAGGGCATAAGGCTCCCCACGTGGGACTCGAAGCCCAGACCTGTCAGAGAGCAGGACCCGGCCAAACCTGGTGTGCCACCCAGAACACAATAGACACCCTAAAAAAGGACAAATCTATGCTTACTGGACCTGTTTGCAATATACTGTGTACTTATTTTACCTTCCTTGCTGCTTTCACCGTTTTGCTGCCAATTCTGGTTGCATGTAGATATATTCATCTCAACATGCAAAGGCATTCAGAGGCACGGCCAGGCCTGAACAACATGTTAGGTGTCCAAAGGCCGCTGGGGGCGATCAGACTTGCATATCAGTAATATTTTTAATTTAAAATCTATTAATGAGGCACAGGTAAGCTTACCTTCAGTGCTAGAACACTGTAGTTGGCATATAGGGATGGGGATTTAATGAGAGGTAGAATTAATATAAGGGTGGACAATGAAAGGACAACAGCTGGGTACATTTATCTGCAAATGTTCTGGAAATATGGGGGTGCGGTGGCGCAGTGGGTTGGGCCACAGTCCTGCTCTCCAGTGGGTCTGGGGTTCGAGTCCCGCTTGGGGTGCCTTGTGACGGACTGGCGTCCCATCCTGGGTGTGTCCCCTCCCCCTCTGGCCTTCCGCCCTGTGTTACCGGGTTAGGCTCCGGTTCCCCGTGACCCTGTATGGGACAAGCGGTTCTGAAAATGTGTGTGTGTGTGCTCTGGAAATATTTATTTCAACTGTTAATGAATCTGCTAAACATACAGTACCTAAATATAATAAATATGTGGGTGGAACAGAAAGTAGCGCTACTGTCTCACAGCACCTGGGGGGTGCAAGAGGATGTGGGTTTGATCCCTGCTCTCTTTCTGTGGAATTTGTACGTTCTCCTTGTGTTTGTGCAGGTTTCTCCCGGGTGCTCCTGTTTCCTCCCACAGTAGAAAGATGCTGTTTGGGTTCTCCCACAGTGTGTAAGTGACAGAGAGAGTGTGTTCCACTGATGTATGGATGAGTCACCCAGTGTAAGTAGTGTATCTAGCAGTGTAAGTCACCACGGTGAATAATGTGTGTGGGCTGGTAACACTACATAGAGTTCAGTGGAAGTTGCTTTGGAGAAAAGTGTCTGCTAAATAAATAAATATTAGAATTTCACCAATTGCAAATACTTACATGTATGTAAATTTCTCTTGTAGATACATTACGCTCATTCAAATTATCATCTGTAGTTCTAGGGTTAAATTATTGCCAAGTCTGCTGGCATGCACGTGACTGTAAATTTACTGTGAAATGTTTTACAGTGCAGTTAGTTTTTCGGCGAGAATCATTTACAAGGCAGCCACATGTTTCACCTTAGAATGCAGAGAAGCTTCGGCATTAAATATGTCTTCACCTATTGATAGGTATTGAGCTTGCTAACCTCTCTAAACAATCATTTCAGATTGAATCACCTTACATTTCACATTGTTCAGCTGTGTATTTGAAAACAGAATGTTTAAGAACTTGATTTATCAGTACGAATAAATTACGCATATATTTCCGTATCATTGGCCAGCCCAAATTTGATTTATTTAAGCTCCAAAAATAATATACCTGGATAAATTTTGGCACAATGTAACAAGATGCAATGCAAATTAGCATGGTGAATTATTGAAGGCTGCAGTCTAGTTAATACAATTTTTCTTACCGCCAGATCCTGCTCTACATGATTATATTTAATGAGTACCCTGTTTACTACAAAACTTTTGAACTTGTACAAATGCCATTATTAATTACATGGGCTAAAACCAAACCAAAACCAAATACATTATATTCTTTTTTTATCGTTTTGTGTCGGTCAGCTTACACTTATGTGCAATCTGTGATGTTTTGGGCAAACAGAAATCATGTGACATTTTGTTTATTTTGCCACACTTAAGACTACATGAATAAATTTTCTGCAGTTAAGTAAAATTCACCCTCCAAGTGCTGCTGGTCTAATTAGCATTCAATGGTTTCAGATATTGTTCATCAATACCAATTATTATTGCTTTTAATTCAGCACTACCTCCTATAATCCATCCAACATTTCCAGTCAGTTTTTGCAGTTGTGTAATAACTTTGGCTATACTTCCTAAGAGCATGGTGAAGAACGATTTACCAGATCAGCTTAGTATGGACAACCCGTAACCGTACAGAGATATCCTGTGACTTCTGCATTTCTTCCATTCAGTTCACCTATGATGACCAACTCTACAAAGTTTACCTTTGACCATAATCAGCAGAAAAGGATTCTGAAGATGTGCACTGAAGAGTGTACTTCTTCACTTCTTCACTCTTGTGTTGTTGTTAAGTCTACTCATCCATAAATGTGTGAACTTCCAGCCACTTGCCTTTTAAGGATGTAAAATGTGCCTGTTTTCTCAAGATGGGTCCCGTTTGGCAAAACGACTTGTGACACATTAGCCATTTCTTAACCTTTGTCACTCAATGGCATACTAAAAGTGATCATGTTGGAAAGTAATAAGGTGTCATCCTGGTCCCATGGTAACTCCTAATAACAAACTCATGTTTACTAGTTGTAACAAACTCAAGCGTTTCAAGTATGTCGGGTGGACGGAAATTTTTGCACGTTGCAGCATTTACAGTGACGATAGTTTTCACTCATGAGCTTACATGCAATTTTTCACAATCAGTTTTTTTGTATCCATTTAAATGAAAGCGTGCAATTTCCAAAAACCAAGTACATTTAGAAACCCCATTAATGAACTTGCATTAAATGTACTGGGTAGTCTGAGAGACATTTAATACTTTTGTTTTGCAGAGTTATTTACTCCAGCTGAGAGTCCTTGAGTTCTTGTACCCTGGCTGCACCATACCAGGAATTATTACAGCTGTAGAGGTTTTAATAAGACACTGACGCACATGTTGAAAGTTTCAGCATAAAAACTAACCCTTAACTTATTGTAATATTCTTTGCTCCACATTTCAAGCTCAGAGATTTGCAGTTCAGTTTATTAAAATTTTAACCACAAATTAAATCCACTCTTGCACTTCTGTTGCACTGTAATCTAGTCTGGTGCCTTTTCACCTGTTTTTTTTTTTTTCTGTATGTGTCCTAAGAGTGACCTTCTAGCTTTTTTCAAAGTAGGCAAACTACAAAACATTAATTGCTTCTGTATTTATTACTGTTTTTGTTACTAATTTCGATATTTATTTTATTTATTGTATGGTCAAAGAAAGATCTTCAGCAACATAGGGCAAGCTTTATATAATAATAATATATAATTTCAGTTATTTCACAACTCAGTGGAATTTTGCTGGATTTTACCACAGGGATTTGACAACAACAAAACAGAAAGGAATCTGAATGCTGAAGTAGCTAAATAACAGCTCCAAAGGTAGGTATCTTCCTGCGATAATCGTTTCAACACTCATTATCAATGTGCATTAACAGTTATCAATATGCATTAGCTATGTCATTTTGTTTGTTAAAATGACACAGCTAACAAAAGAGCCATCGGCCCAATTATGAACTGGTCGATCAAAAAAACTGTAGAAGTACCTAAGGCTGCAAGCTAAACAGTGCTGAAAATCATGACAGCACATTCCAATCTGGGAAGAACGACCCTGGGAAAGAGTGATCGCAGGTTGAAGGTCACCGACAGGGACAGATGAACAGGATGGACAGGATGGTCACCAAAAACCACAAAAAACAATGGGCTCGAAAATTACCAGTCTCAGAAAAACTGCGCACTGCAGTATTTGGGACAGAGCTACCATTTGTAAATTACTTGTACCCAAGGACGATGCATAAATCACACACTGGAATAACATACGTAAAAGGGCAATCCTGAACAATGGAAAAGCAATATGGTCTGATGACTGTACTTTTACTTGTTTTCCCACATTGAGACGGGGTTCCGCTTTGAGAAAGCCGTAGTTTTAAACACAGTATTGAATCTGTATTTGCCGTGAGAATTCATCATGCGGGAAACTTTGATTAATATTCTGCATGGCCACATAAAAGTCAAGAAAAAAGAATTAATTTTATGTTACTTGGTGCACTCTGTGCTTGAAAAAGCTTCCTCAGAAAGTTTTCGTATTCCCCGAAACACTCCTAGGTAAATTCAAGTGTTAAATATTGAAAAATAATATCTAGGCTCTTTCAATAACTTTGGATACTGCGAAAATGTACTAGTTTCAAGAAGAACGTAGGCTTTTCTGAAAGGTGAAACTACTTTTCTTCAGTTATTTGACCGAAATATAATGGTGTTTTCATTATTTTATCGGCCCTTGCTTATCTTATCTTAAGCACCAGGGAGGAATGCCAATGCACAAAAATGTGAAAGGTAAATGGCCAAAAAAGCAAAAAGAAAAAAATAAAAGCATCGAAAATATTATTTCTGTTAAGAAATATTTCTGAAGCAGACTTACAAAAAAATTCTAATGAGCCATATTTAGTTGGCACATCAGTTTCCCTTGTTCATGGCTCAATTTCAATTTTCTTGTGACAGATAATTTGGCCACTATAACCAGGAAGTATTATAGTATAAATTAATAGTTTGTAGCACAAAAAGTACAGAGGCCTTGCTTGCAACAGGGCGGTCATCAAATTTCACGCAGTTGTGTATGCAACCTTGGTCTCGTTCTTAAAGGAGGACTGTCATAACTCGAGATAAAACAGCGTGATACATTTTTCACATTCATTGTTACATTAATCTGAAGCTATACAATGGAATAAGTTATGTCTTGTATTTACAAAGTGTGAACGGCTGATATGACACACTTTTTTTGTAATATTATAATAATACAATAAATAATAAAGGGGATGCGGTGGCAAAGCGGGCTTGGCCGGGTCCTGCTCTGTGGTGAGTCGGGGGTTTGAGTCCTGCTTGGGGGTGCCTTGTGATGGACTGGCGTCCTGTCCCTGGTGCTGTCTCCTCTCCCTCCAGCCCTGTGTTCCCAGGTTAGGCTCCGGTTCACCACGACCCCACTCGGGACAAACTGTCACGTCCACGCCCACGACTCAATCAACAGCACCTGACTCCAGTTTAGCACCTACCCTTTAAAAGACACTCCAACACCCAGACCGTTGCGGAATCTTATCAGGGACAACTGCCCTTTCTCGTGACTCTTCGTTCATGTCCTCCAGTTCCTGACTCTTCGCTTTGTTTCCCGACCACGTCCACGGATCCTCGTTCCTGTCCTGTTCGTCATTCAACCGACCCTTCGCTAAGTTCCCTGACCTCGCCCACGGATCTTCGCTCTGACCCTGACCGCCGATCGACCGACCCTTCGTCTATCCCTGACACCAAGAACTCGCCTCATCCCTCGTCTCCGGACGAACGACGCTGCACTTGGGTCCAGCCTTCCTAGGCCCCTATGTTTCGCGTGACACAAGCATTTTCACACAGTGTGTGTAATAAATAACAATTTATTAAAATAAATCTATAGTAATTATTACCTTTGAAATTAAAAGCTAAATCTCACCTTATTTTCAACAAGAACCTGGTCAAGTATTATTATTCCTCAGTGTTTAGCTCACGCCTTTGTCCAACTTACAGTGTTATATAATCAACGTGACAATGGTATACCCATTTATAAAGTAGGGTGTGGTTACTGGGGCAGTTCAGGTTATGTACCTGGCTCAAGAACACACCAGTGTGATTCAAATCGGGAACCCTCAGATGACATGATGGCAGCCCTAACCACTATGCCACCTGCTGGACAGCTGCCAGCGATGAGGAATTACGGACAGGTGTTCCGGGTGCTTAGTGCTGAAGACATTTACAGTGCAGTAGGGAAAATGGCAAACCAAATAATGTGACTTGCCTTATTGAAACTTAATGTGTTATTGCTGCTAAGTGTATATGTCCAAAAACAGTAAGTGGCCACCCAACCACACTTCCCCCGCTCAGCGGTCTGGTGATACAGCAGGGTGGCAACAGCGGAGCCGAGCCGTGGAGCGCGGAAGCGAGATGGGGCGGGGCCTCGCGTAGAGGGGCGGGGCGCCGTGCGGAGGGGCGTGGCTGGACTCGACCCACTCCGCTCCTCCCGTCCTGGGAGCGGTTCGGGCGGCGAGCGCAGAGCGGTCCGCTGCCAGTGCTTGCCTGGTCCGTGGAGCAGCTGGTAGTTCGAGTCGAGCGGCTGTAGAGGTGCAGCGTGGCGCCGCCGGCCCTCGCGCGGGGATGGCGGTCCTCTGAACAACACGAGCGCCTGTCGCGACATCACTGCGCACGCGAAGGTAGGAGAGAGCGGCGGCGCGAGCTCACTCACTCACTCACTCACTGCCTCAGGCTCAGCCTCGCGCCACGCACCTCCCGCGAGCTGGCGTCTGTCCCGATTTCATATTCATACTTCCTAATATCCCTTGGCAAATGCACGTTTATATCGCGTGAATTAAAAAAGTGTGAAGCAAGAATGATTGGATAGTCACCCTAACTAACTAAGGTCACTAGATTCTCTCGCTTGCTTCAAAAGAAATATCCTAGTATTACACCACGCGCTTTTGGTTGTCGCGAGACAGACGTTGTTGTCACTTTACCTCACTCACTCACTGTACTTTAACTAAAGCCAGTACTTTTTCCACATTTTTTGTTGTACGTTTTTTTTCCGTTGCCGGCGGTAATCCCTGGCTTGTCTATATCATACTCTGGTAATCCGCTTGTTATTTTTGTACATATTTTCCAGGATTATCCGAAGCAAATATAATCAGGAATTTTTGTGAAGGACAGGCAATTTCAACATGATTTTCGAGCATAAGCCCGGTCTATGAAAAGTTGCACGCTTAAGTTTGGACGGTGTTGTGTTCTGCTAGGGAAAGCTTTAATAAAAGTAAGGTGTAAACCTTTGATTTCTTCCCAAAATGAGAGCATTATGTAATACGGGGAATTTTAAAGTTTTCCAGGCGACCTACTTATTCGTGTTCCATATTCATTGTCTGCCAGCCTCTTCTTGTTCCTGCTTGAAATTTAAAAAAATCAAGTTGAGACGACATTAATTAATAATAATAATCGCGGAAAACCCGTCTGAAATGGCTCACCTTTTACACTGACCTATCACCTGATGGCAAGAAGAAGTAGAAAATAAAATAAAAATAAAATAAATTTAAAAAAAAAAAAAACAAACAAAAAAAAGAAAAAACTGAAAATTAGCCCTGAACTAAAACACCAAGTTCTGGTTTGCAGTGTCGCTGCAGTTTTCACATTTCTTCTTGCCGGTGAAGTTCCCCTGTGTGAAGATGGGGTCGCGCGACTCGACTTGCTCAGGAACTGTGTGTGTAAATTCTGCCTTTCCTCTATTATTAGGCCATACAAAATGTGCTTCTGCTATTATTTCCCCGGTGTAAGAAGTGTTTTATATTTTGTTTCTGAGAAATGCTTCATATCAAGTCAGCGACACATGATGAATCAGTCAGTTTTTAATTCATCACTGGGCAGAAGGAAACATTTCCTGTACTGACATGTCCTGTCTGAAAAGGGTCCAATAATATGTCAGCGGGTTCATTGGTAAGTATGTAAAACACTCGGTACATACACAAACATGTAGGGAGGACACACAGAGAGTGTCCATCCTCCAAAAACCAAGGGCTAAGAAGTCTAATTAGTACAGGCAGGTGGAAGTTGTACATTATGTAATAGGATTTACTCACTAGGCTTTATTTCTTTGCAGCCTCCGTTAGGTAGGCCAAGCCATTCTTAGATAGGAGCAGGAGTGGCTCTGCACATTTTACCGCTTTCATTTTAACGTAGCCATGTGCCTCCGATAGAATTTTCAACAAATATGGCACAGTTTTTTTTTTTAATCAGGAACTTAATGTTTATTTTTCCTTGTGGCAAGATTTAATACTCTGCTGAGGTCCACGCCATATTCCTGTCTTGCTTGTCATGCTGTGCAGAGGAACATTGCCACGCAAAAAAAGACACGTTGCATCTACCTTTCAGTAATATAAGTTTTAACTTCATGACACAGTGCTTATTTGATGTGCTGATGAATGCAGCCAGTCATATCTTTTGTAAGCTTTTTCAATATTTGAAAAGAAAGTTGGTCTGTACTTACTGTGATTTCACCCTGAGATGTTTTTGTATTGTTCCTATAGACCTTTAAAATGGCAAAGAACACTGAAGTGTTTTACAAAGGGTTGCCTTAGTCATGCACTGTATTTCATGTTCAGCGGCGGCAGGTAGGTAGTGTAGTGATTAGTGCTACTACCTCGCAAGTGAAGGACCCCGGTTTGAATCCCACCTCTTGCTGTAGTACCCCTGAGCAATATAGTTACCTTGAATTACTTCTACTAAGAAATGTCCTGCTGCCTGTATATGTGGGCAAGTCATTGTGAGTCACTTTGGAGAAATGTGTCAGCTAAATGAATGTCTTAAGTGTTCACTGAATAACTCTATAAAATTCAAGAATAAATTGTGCTGTTATGTGTCAAGAAAATGTCATGCTTCCACAAGAAATACTGTAGGTCTGGATGGACACTTGTTCTTTTTTTCCTCATCAGTGTTAGAATAAGCTCACATGTGCTTGGAACTAAATTTTTGAGCCTCAGTGGAAAAAAGACAAATATTATTTTTAGTTCACAATAAAATTATTTCCCTCATTTGGTTAAAAAAAGTTGTTGTAATATATTGTCATCATTTTAACCTTGTCATGACCTTTGAACAGAACAAAATCATGTGAGTATAGTCGTGAGTTGAACACTACAGCAGTACTTAGAAATCATAAGCATTGCAGCTTCTCAGAACTTGAGTGAAAAGTAGCCTGATTTAGTGAATTTTTTTGAAAACCTATTTCCTCATGCCTTCCAAATTTTAGCTGATATTGTAAGCTGATATGAAGTTTCCTTTATTATATCGTTACCCAAAATACAATATGGTTCAAAAATTACATTTTAAATTGTAACTGGTTAGATTTTGACCATCTCTTCTGATGTACAAGTTATGTTCTGCAATGTTTAATTATTAGTTATTGCGATCTAAAATTTTCTTTTCTAAATCGCCGATGTTCTGACACTTTTTTAATCCCTGGTAAAGTTGTAGTTAAACAGTATGAAGTAAAACAGCTGTTTTTACAAATACTGCACCACTTTGTAAAAGAGGGAATAATATAATGGCAATGTTAATTCTTCATGGTACACAAACTGTATGCTTTAATGTTAAGATTTATTGTGCCAGGATGAATATTTCTGAAATTAAGTATTTGCATATTTACTTTATGGGTTTATACTTTTTTTAAGCAAGACTTCACCCTTCAGTCTAAACTGACTCCCAGAATTGTTAAAGTTGAACTCTCCAGCAGATATGAGTAAATACATCAGCGATAATCACTGCTAATAAGTCTGTTTTATGTGCTGTCCTCAGCAAGTTACACAACCAAAGCTGTTATTGAGTTGAACCTTCTTAAATAAAACAAACTTAGACTAATAAATGTTAGGTCAGTTGCTATAAATTTCTAGATAGTGCTGTGTATTTCTAGGATGTTGTACTGAGACGTTGCTTGGTTACACATAGGACATCATCACACACAGGAAACAGCAGTCAAGATGTGGTGGAGATACTATGAACAGCTGACGTGGGACCCAAGTGATTTATAGGCTTGTAGTGCTTTTGTATAAAACTGGTCTGACCTGGTTTGGTTGATTGGAGGGGATAGTTAAAAAAAAAAAAAAAAAAAAATCCTCTTTTCAAACATTTGTTTTTAGATTTCAGTCTGATTTGCTTGGATGTGACATTATTGTGACTAACTCCCGTTTAGCAGAATATCGCATGAAAACTACAAATTTTAGGAGACGATACTAATACTATTCTTATTATACATTACTGATAATTTATTTTAATTTCATGTGAAGAAATACAAACATAACTGGATAATAGCTGTGTTCATTTTATGTCTGTTTAATTATAAGTTTTTTTCTGTATAGATTTCCCTGTGAAATTCAGAAAAAAAAGTTGATGATACTAGATAAGCCAGTCAAGAAAATTTATTCTTTTATTCAGCTGTAAACATGACAGCCAACATTCTGTTGTGGCATAAAGGAGGAAGACAATGGCAATGTTATTCACTTTGTTCTTCTTGGGGTTTTCAAAGAGGACATTTTTTTTTTCATTTGATTTCTCATTTTATTGCAATGTGCTTTTAAGTTCAGGATGCAAAGGGAGTATGTACTCAGTACTATGCATGAAAATGGTCTCATTAAATGAGGGTAATGGGGTCGTAGTGATGTAAGGCAGCAATATTTCCAGTGAATTTACATGAGATGTGAATGGTGGTAAAAGCATAAATTTACATGTATGTTCTTAGAGGTCATCTGTATCAAGAGATGCACAGTGCAGATTATCACTCAATAAAAGTCTTTAGATAATTGATTCATTTCTCTGTAATTGTTTGTTTTTTTACGCTTTGCAATGCTATCCTGAAACTAAACCAGCGTCAGAGGTGAAAACCAGCCACATTTTCTCAGCTTGCAACACCTGCCTTTGCTATTGAATATCCATAAGGAACCAGACCATGGTGCCTTAATAATGTAATACCCTTAATCTTTCATCATGGGAGCAGTAAGCGATGTACTGACTGTCTCAGAGCACCAGCTGGAACCAACCTTGGATCATATTACAGCACTCTGTCACCTCAATCTGCCATTCTATACCTGATCTCACACCTCCTGAAATTAGTTGAGTAATGTTTAACTGTTCAAAAAGTTTGTTTTGTTGGCCAGTGGACGATTCTCATTTGCTAGTAAATCAATGTTGTCCTCACTGGCTATTCAGATGCAGAGAGGGAGATCACAGTCCCTTAAATATAAAAATACTTATATATATAGAATGACAATGTGTTGAAAGCTGTGTTCATATGACTTATTTGTTAACAAAATACTTGTTAACAGATTCAGATTTGGTTTCATGATGGAACCAACAGTCCACATTAAACCTAAACATGAATGAATTACAATAATTTCCTTGAGGTCTGTAATTTTTAAATATTTCTTTAAAACTGTAAAATTGCTACTTATAGTAACTTCTGTTTTTTAAATATGCAACAAATATATGGATAGTCTTTTCTCTCATCATTGTCACTAAAGTTACAAGAAATTTTATGGAGCAAGAAGGAAAATGACACAAAATTAGCTCTTAAACCTAAGAAAGTTTTAAAACATGCATGATCAACCCATTATCTGCTCCTACTGACTTCTCCAGTTGAAAGATTAAGAAAGGTAAAGATGAGTGTTAAAGTCTGCAAGTATCTACAGTACCAACGCACACTTTGGCAGCAGTTGTCTTTGTATTTACATTCACTACATTTAATGATCAAAACATTATTTTCATTGCTGGAAAAACTGAAATCCATATTTGATGTAGGACAGGAAAACTCTGGTTAGGTTAAAGCAGCAGAATAGCCCTAGAAGAGAGAACCAGATAGGACATACATTCATCTTAGTTCAGTATATAGGGGTTGGGTTGATTTGGTCCTCCATCCACAATCCTTCCTCGTTGGTCATGCACTTTCCCGGCTTATCGGCTTAACTAAGCGGCATTATATAAGGTGGCTATATACAGCAATCTTTAGCCCTGGCCCTAATGCCAATTATCAGATCACAACAACACTTTTGATGTCAAAGCACCACAGAGTCGATACCAAACAGTCATACGGCCACTGTTTTGTGACTGGAGAACAGTATTGCAGAAGACCTGTGTGGATACTGCAACAATTCGTGCTACCTTTTCGTGCGACATTCTCCGGTAAAAACAATATAAAATTCCTCTGGCAAAATGTTTAAAAATCATCTTGGCTTTGAAATTTTCATACAAAATATCTTATTTTTTAAAATTTGACAGAATTGAAAAAAATTCATAGAATTATATAGTAAACACTTGCACGTCAGTGTTTCTAAAATTATTTCATTTCAGTTTTTAAGTGCTCAACCTTAAGTACTTCAATTAAAGTACTTATGCAGTAAAAGCTTAGGAAAGTGCTTATAGATAAGTACTATAGCAACCCTCTTGGAATTACTGCTAATAGGTTGAAGGAGATGATTGAATGAAGCAAAAATGTTGACCATGACCAGTGAAGGTTCTATTTTACAATTGTTTTACAGTTGTTGGGAAATTCAGTGCAAGCTTAATTTATTCTTCCAACAATGACAACAGTCCATTCCTTATGCATTCCATTTCATAACTGTGGAACATTTTCTCTTGAACTGAAAGGACCACAAAAAATGCTTATCTGAACCATTTTAAAGAATAAAATTTATAATAAATGAGTGCACTGCATATGATGCAGAAGAATTGTTGAAGCTTGGGAAATTATAAGTAGAAACACTATGTATGTGTGTGTGTGTGTGTGTGTGTGTGTGTGTGTGTGTGTGTGTGTATATATATATATATATATATATATATTATACACTTCTAATACAAACATTATAAAGTTAGTTCTGTAAAATTTCTAAAATTATAAGTCCTCTTTTATTCATTCATCAATTTTTTTTCCCCCCCACTATATATATATGTATTTATATAGAGTGGTAAAGAAGTTTAAGTTATCAAGCTGCTAGATGGAATGCATGGAACTGCATGCTTTTCATACAGTACTGAATTAACAGATTTTGAAAAATTGCTCAGAAGAAAAAATGCTGTACCGTGTTGTTAAATTATGTTATCATGATTTACTACTTCCATTTCTTGCTTTCCCAGATAAAGTCTTGCTCCCAGCTGATGGTCAAAATAAGTATCAGTGATTTCACAAGATATAAATTGCCAGTATTTCATGGGGGTTTTTTTATTAACATTTAAATATGATAAGCTTCACTACTAAGGGCAAACATAAAAGTATCCCATCTGTAAATTAAAAATGCAAACATGCATAAAATGCACTCTCAAAAGACCCTGTGTGTTATTATAAAATAATCCCTTACGCAATCAGATGTGTGTAAACCAGCTGGAACTTTTTCTAAAAGCTATTTTAATCTTTGGTAGAACTGTGTATATATGAGTGACAGTTCTGCCTGTCTGAAGTTTTTTTTTTTTTTTTAATATTTTTACACCAGTTTGTGAAGTCTGATCTCTTTTGCAAAATCAGCATATAGTGTTTACATCTTAACAACCAACCCATATGACATTTACATTTATTCATTTAGTGGACGCTTTTCTCTAAAGCGACATACATCTCAGAATGAAAAAATGAAAAAAAGTTAATCCACATATATTTATTAAAGTGAGCCTGACTGCAGCAATTAATTCACTATTAATACCTTGGTACCCTGAATGTATATATTATAATATTGTGAATTTTACTGCATCATTAACATAATGAAAGTTCAATGACAACATGTTTATATAAGTGTTTGTATAAATTCATTGCCTTTCAGTCATGAACTCTGTTCCTTTCTTAAGTCAGTGAGACTTCAGTACCCAGTAGTACATTGGTAAATTCTTGTAGGAACCCAGGTTAGACTCATCTCTGTTCCTTATTGACTCTGTGGCAACAAGACCACATGGACACAAACTATCCTGTGCCCCCCTGCGTAGATGAGGAGGTTGGGTTCCTCTTCCCCCTTGTTGTATCCTAGCACTTCCAGGGCAACGGTTACAACTGGGAAACTCTGTTGATGATGTTTCAAAAGGAATGTTAAAACGTGGGAAGCTGGGGAAAAGGGGGTAAAATACAAAAAAATCAACTTGCACAAGAATGCAGCAGTTTCATAGGAGATAAATTCAAATGCATAAAACAGCTGCCAGGGAGTTAAAGCCCCAACCAACGCATGGCTTTGATGGAAAAAAATACATGTGAACACAGTAATAATGCTGATATTCCTCCCAGTTCATCAGGTCACCAGAGCTTTTTAAAAGCCTTTTCCAGTTAATGTGATAATATAAAAATCCAGTGAGCAGATTTAAACTTCCCATTAGTTTTATGATATCTCATCAGTCTCATGATATCTTTGATCTCCATATGATAACTGATTTGTTGTTTATATTAGTGCCATTAAATTGTGCCATTATGTTATTGGTGGTTTCAGGGTCATTGTCATCATGGTATGTGAGAATATCTTGAGAAAATAATGTCTACACCGAAAAATAGACCTACTTGACTTAAATGATTTCACATTACTTGACCATTTTACAGCATGACCGTGCAGTTCAAGGTTATCATCAAACCCAGGAACTTGAAGGAGATGTACCATCAGAGGTCCAGCACATTCGACACTCGCAATTTGGGTTGAAGGCATCCTTTTGTTTTCTCCATACATAAAGCCATATATTTATGTGCACGACAGGACCTTTAAGTGCATCGCTGCTGACTACAAGTGGTTACAAAAGGACAGCACCAACTTTGGGAAGCTGTTTAGCTACAATATTTGTTAAGAAAGGGTAAATGAGGAGACGAAGACCACTGTTCTTGTTCTCAGCAGCTATGCTACTCAGTGTCTATGGGAATGAGCTTCAGTTTGGACACCCTGTTTCTCTTTTCTGAAGTTTTCCACTGTCAGCATATGCTTTATGGATTGTGGACATGGTTCTCCATGCAACATTAAATAATTTGACAGTTATTTGACTGTTACACCTGCAGTTCAGGCATCAACAATCATGCCGCTTTTGTTCCATGATGCTGTAAAAAGTGCTGACCGTCAGACATCTTTTGTTGCTGAAACATATTGAAGGTGAGGCCTCCTTGCAACAGGTGCCTTCAGGTGCATGACACCTGACTCCTTCTGTTCAGCAGAAGCTTGTCACAGCCACACGTCACTGTGTTTCGGTGCGTTCTGCTGTGTATTAGAACAAAACAGTCGATATGTTTTATCTGAGTGAACAGTGGAGCTTAACCTTGAAGGAAAAAAGTTATGAAAACATATTGAAGGAACATTGTACTATATATTATTGAGAATGCTCACATGTGTACCTGCACAGGCCTGCCTAAGAACTACATGAACGTGTCAGTCCAGGCATTACTTCAAAATTCTAGACATTGAACATTGAGAAACAAGCTAATTAATAAGACCTTTAAACTTTACAAAATAATTTTTTAAAAAAAGAAAAAATAGCAGCAGAAAATAATTGTTCTGTCATTTCTGTCAAAGGTCATTTAGCTGAAAACATACATGCAAACAAACTGTTAAAATGATGGTGCAATGAATTAAAATTGTGATCGTCCACATCCTTTGGATAACATTGTCTTTTTCAGGCAGGATAAAAAATGCATTGCTATATATCACTGATAATAGATTTCTACTTTGGTCAGGAGCACTTAGGGCTGTGCTGGTAATAAAATTTTCACAGTGGTCAATAAGAAGGAAAATATTGCAGTATTATGCTTAATTGTTGCTGCCAGAAAAGTAATGTATTACATTATTTATTTGTCGTATAGCCTATGCACAACACACACTCAGTGGAAGTGGTTCAAGTAGACTCATCATACTGGTTTATGAAGGCAAAGATTAATATAAGACTAAAAAAAGTAAATGAAACTTCTGTTTTCGCAGTACTGTAACATTTGCTACCATAAAAAGTCATATTACAACACTGACAAAATTAAAGATGTCAACAATTTACAACCTATAACAAAAGATGGGAAAAAGAACAAACAAATTTCAAGGTATGAGAATGACACCTTGAACCAAGTAACAACACAAAATTGTTTTGTTGTGTCAGTCGTCATATACATGACTCCTTTATCGTGTTGGACTCGCAAACTGTTAGGCTCTCAATAAAATCAGGAATCACTAAAACAAATCACTTTATAGAAGACTACTGCAGAAATCAAGTCTTTCCTTGTTACGCATCAGAGGACATGAGTTTTGTTACTGTATAATTAGCTGGAATGAATGAAAGAAATAATTAATGAAACTTTATTAATCCCCAGAAGGAAATTCACTTCAGTTGCAGCAGCATAAAAATGTACAACATACACAACACATATGTACATTTATTTAGCAGACTCTTTTCTCCAAAGCGACTTCTAACGAACTCCAGTGTTATCAGCTCACACACCTTATTCACCGCGGTGACTTACACTGCTAGATACACTACTTACACTGGGTCACTCATCCATACATCAGTGTAACATACTCTCTCTGTCACTCACACACTATGGGTGAACCTGAACAGCATATCTTTGGACTGTGGGAGGAAACCAGAGCACCCAGAGGAAACCCACTCAGACACGGGAAGAACATGCAAACTCCACACAGACTAAGCAGGGATGGAACCCATCTCTTCTCACACCACCCAGGCACTGTGAGCCAGCAGTGCTACTCGCTGTGCCACCCATATGTACATAAACACATAAGGTATCCAAACATATAAATAAGTAGAAAAGTAAATATTAACAGCTGAATAAGTAGAAAAATAAAGTGAATAATCGCAACCATATTTAAATGTGACAATGAGCACAATAGAGAATATATCACAACTGATTAGAATTTATTTCAGTTCATAGCTGAAACAAATCTGTTGCCTGCTGGAGAAATATCATTTTTGAATATTGGATATTTTGCAGCTCAGTTACCTGTCACTTATAAACATGTGCATTGGTACTATATCCAAGGTTCGGATAACCGGTTAATAATATTGGATGTATGGATGCACAGACAGACAGACGGATGGATGTGTATTAGTCATAAAGTCCCAGTTTAATTAGTACCTTACAAATTTCTTACATATAATTTATACACATTTCTTTTATGGTTTTGTCAGAAAGGCTATCATTTGAGGCCAAGTACCATCCCATACATTTGAATTTACATCTAAAGTCTTTCTGTCAAATTGCAGAAAAAAATTACTCTTCTTTGAAATCTTAGCGCACACATTGCAACATACAGTGTAAATTTTGTTTTGGGCACTGTGAAAAGTATACAATATTATACACTGTCAGAGAACATTATGCTAACAGGTTGAGTTGTTAAAAGATTTAAATTTTAATATTTTTATATTGTGGTTGCTAGGTAATGCAGTGATGTAATCTTTAAACATAATCAGGTGCAGCTTCTCAGTGGTATAAATCATAAAGTTTATTCCTTGCTTACGTAAGCATTTTGTGCATTACTCATTGATTCAGTGTATGTGATAGATTTGATATTTTATTAGAACGGGTAGCGTTTTCCAATCGTTTTGTTGTGCCACAGCTGTAATGTGCAATTAAATGTCAATATGGGTTACAGGAGATTGTAAATAAACATTGGAAAAACAAGACAGAAATGTAAACATGGAGTGAAGTACTTTATGTTTGTGTTTTTACCTATTTTTCCTTAGCTTGGCATATTATGCTGTTGTGAGTTCACACAATTTGCAAGCATGTTGAGTTAAAACCCCTTTTTACATTAGAAAGAAAGGGAGTCGCCAAGGCTCGTCTTCACACATCTGCTCAGTGGAGACGTCTTATGAGCTCACAGCGCCTCATAATTTCTTTCCACTTTGTTTCCAAAAGCTCTGCCTGTGCCTAGAAGGACGTCGACATGATGTCGAGAGATAGTGGAGCCTCGCTGATACTGTCACTGCTCATCTCTGCAGTACTGGACAGTGACGGTGAGTACAGAGTTTATTAGATAGATAGATAGATATACTTTATTGATCCCACAAGGGAAATTATTAAATTATTATTCTCAAACAGTAGTAACTGCATAATGCTCTTTTCACTACAGGTGATGAGTTAAGCTGTGCAGTCACTGGACTTTTTAAAAGATGAGGAAACTTATTGACATCCTCTTTCATGGGCTGAACACAACTAAGCACAGCCCTACCACACTTTAAGAGTGCCTTAACTTTGTTTTACCATTTTTATCTGTTTTGTTAAACCACTGATGTTTACCAAAACAATTATGCATAGTATTTTTTATATATTTCTTCTCATTCTAGAACAGAAAAAAAATGCAATCCCTAGTATAAACAAAGTAACAAAACAATTTTATTGTATCACTTCAAATGCAATAGTTGTAATGGCAAACTCTTAGTTACTGACATGTTATACATGTTATAACCCATGATGTGTGCTCATGACTTCCCCCTGCCATTTCTCGTGTTGTAGGTTTGTCTCCACCGGGGAAACCTCGCCTCACCAGCTGCCGATCTCCTGAGAAAGAGACCTTCACCTGTTGGTGGGAGCCAGGCTCAGATGGTGGCCTGCCCACCAACTACTCGCTCTTCTACCGCAAAGAGAAGTCAGTACAAAAAGCCTATTTGAATTAAATGTCAAATAGATCATACTATTGGGAGGTCATATAGAAAAAGTGTAAATGTTTAACATTTTGCGGTGGCGCAGTGGGTTGGACCACAGTCCTGCTCTCCGGTGGGTCTGGGGTTCGAGTCCCGCTTGGGGTGCCTTGCGACGGACTGGTGTCCCGTCCTGGGTGTGTCCCCTCCCCCTCCGGCCTTACGCCCTGTGTTACCGGGTTGGCTCCGGTTCCCCGCGACCCCGTATGGGACAAGCGGTTCTGAAAATGTGTGTGTGTGTGTGTTTAACATTTATCATGAGTAATGATTATTGATTATTTAAAATAAAAATGTTGTCTAGTAAATGGAAAACTTGTAACTATAATTTCAATGTTTTTTCCCAAGTCACTGAGCCCAGCATAGAACATAACGTACTTTATTTACTTACACATTTATTCATTTAGCTGCGGCTTTTCTCCAACTTATAATGTTAAGGTTACAGTTATTACAAGCTTACAATTATTTACTTATGCAGCTGGGTAATGTTTTTTTTTTTACTGGAGCAATTTACAGTTAGTACATTATTCAAGGGTACTACAGCCAGAGGTGGGGATCTAAAGGCAGTAGCTCTAACCATTACACTGCCAGCTTTCCTTATGGTCAGAGAGTAATTTCATTATATTGCATTTTATTAATCTTGTCATTCTAAATGAATTCATTACAAAGACGTACTTCTCGTAAACGCCGAAGGGGAAGTTAGAGAATTTCTGTGTTCAAGTTGGATAAGTTGTATTTGTCTTCTTGGGCAGTAAATTCTGTCTTATCTTGGGCAGTAAATTTAGTTCATGTTTTAGTTGGTGCTGTTCAAATACAATACTGTAATAATCCAATGCACAAATACAATTCACGAGACATTTTCACATACAAAGAAGAGTAAACATGTAAAGCATTTCAAGGTATCTGAGCACAAATGAGCTTGACTGTGTGACCTACTTGCTCAAATCAGTGATTTGTTTGTCTGGATAATACGGTTGGCTGTAAATAATATTTATGCACCCCCCCCACCCGCATTTTATTTAGTGTTTTTAAAAGTGAAGAACAGAATTTCAGCTAATTTTACATATAAAACAGTACATTAGTACTATTACAAATTACAGTCTTGCTTCTTTCCTCCTTTATTATTCTTACTTACCATTAAAATAATTCTTGTAAAATATAATGCATATCATTAGCCTTCACAAAAACTGAACTGATACAGTCAGTAGTACTTGTTTCCAGTGAAAAAATAAGCACCTTTTCTGTTTTACAGCACAGCAATGCTGTCTAGTGGTTACAGTGTTGGTCTGGCATTAGGCTGAATGTGAATGAGTTTGTTCTTCCCATACAGTTCTGATACCGTCTATGAGTGTCCAGACTACCACACTGCAGGAAGGAACTCCTGTTTTTTCAGCAAGAATGACACTTCAATTTGGGTGAATTACAACATCACTGTGGTGGCAACCAATGCACTAGGGAGCAACTTCTCAGACCCTGTGGACGTGGATGTTGTGTACATTGGTGAGCCTCCCATTCATCCTCTGTTCTTTCGATTCTGCACCAGTGTTAATCTCCATCTTTGTTATGCAGAAGGTAACTGGTATAATATGTATTGCAACAGAATATGAATTAGTTACATGTATCCAATAAAGACAGAACAAACACTGCAATCATTGTTCCACCAGCCTTTAACTATGATTATTTCCCATGTGTATGTGAAGGGTAATGGTTGAACTATACTTTAAACACCTCTTGAGCCTTCTGTTTTCATAATTGTAACTTGAAAAATTGCAAAATATGTATAACCCCTAATTATAATTAAACTGTTGACCATTAAAACTTGCTATTTAATGCTGATTTTTGTGCTATAAATAAAACAGCAAAATAATAAAAAGATTTGCATATCAGGCTAAAGCCAGATTCCCTGCAAGTCTCAAGTAATGAACTGGTGTTGCCTCTTTTTACAGTCCAGCCCCACACACCAGAGAACTTGACTGTGGTTTTGGAAGATGAAGACAATCCATTCCTGGTGGTAAGGTGGGAACCTCCGCGCATGGCGGACACACGCTCTGGATGGATCACGCTCATCTACCAACTCCGCGTAAAGCTGGAAAAAGAAGAGGAGTGGGAGGTGCGTGGGCCATGTTCTGCTGCTGGTCAAGCAGTACTATAAATAGGATGGATTTTCCATTCCCAGATCACCACATGCTAAACGACTTCACACTGTGGACTCGTAAGAAACAGGATCTTGCTGAATACGGCAATGTTCTTTCCTAGTTTAAATTTCTAGAACAAAACTGTAATTAATCATTTATCTCAGTGGTCAAAGTCTGTGTGGTTAATCTGGAGTTTTAACCACAGAATAGAACACTACACATCAGGCCTGAAAACAAAACAACACCTGACTAAGATATTTTATAAATTATTAACTCTCACGGCAATGTTAGTGAACTACCGAGAAATGTTTCAAGTGGCTCATCAGTAACATCTTTAACTATCCATAAAAAAATTACCAGCAGTGGAAATGACCTCTTGGTGTTTATGATTTCTAACTGACCTCTTTTCAAGGAGCACTTTGCTGGACAGCAGAAGCAGTTTAACATCTTCAGCCTTCACTCCGGCGAGGTCTACATGGTACAGGTTCGCTGTAAGCCTGACCATGGCTTCTGGAGTGAATGGAGTGCCACAACTTACGTGAAAGTCCCTGACTGTAAGCTCATTTAAGGTTTTTGATCTCTGAGCAAGGATGTATTGTTTTTCCATTTTAACAGTGGGAAAAGACACACCTGTATCTATGTTGAAAATTTGTCTGCAAATAGACACATGCACAGAAGGATGCACATCCACTTCAAATTTGCATCCTCTGCAGTAATTGGTATTGGAGAGTGAAAATCAGAAGCTTATAATTAGTCATTTTAAGTGAATATAATTAACTGCAGCTCTTGTAAAGGTACATAATTTGTGTCTAACTAGGATGACTCCATGTAATAAAATTAAAGTTACTTCTTCGGTTCACAACCATATGTAACTACCCAGTTGATCTTGCCTCAGGAAACCCTGGTACAGGATACTCTTGTGTAACAAACATTTTGGACATGGTAGGTGCTACTTAATTACAAGAAATGCTTTACCAGAACGGAAATTTAAATTTAAAATACGAGCCTTGAGGGCACTGAGCTCAACACAAGGTGAGAGGCCCCCTACCGGGGGCAAAGCATCTCCATCGTATCTCTGTTGTCTCCCAGTCATGTGCCTGCTTGCAAGCGTTTCTCAGAAACGCTTGCAAGCAGGCACACGACTAAGAGACAACAGAGATGCGATGGAGATGTAGGTATTGCTATAATGATTTCTAGAACTCACTTCACAATAAAGAAGATGTATTGTTACAACTCCAAATTTTACAGTAAATATCAGCATTTTAAAAATTACAACGAAAATAAACAACAATAAAAGAACTATTGAATTCATCCATTACGATAAAAGAACAACAGAATCTATCTATTACCAATACCCACTTAGCGCAAGGTCATGATGGTCTGGTGCCTGTCACAGAAGCATAGGGCATGAAGCAGGCTAAACCCTGGATGATCACACACACACTCTACTGGAAACACAATAAAGGCAATTTACAGTCACAGTTCACATGCAACATGTTTTCAGACTGTGGTAGGAAACAAGATCCCCTGGAGGAAACCCATGCACACATGGGGAACATGTAAACAGAGACTGAGTTCGGTTTACACAAGCAGCTCAGGAGCTGGGAGGCACCAGCACTAGTTGCTTTTCAAGCACAATGCCCAAAGAACAATGTAATAGAACAAAAAAAAAAAAAGGGGGGGGGGGGGGGGGGGGGGGGGGGGGTGATAAGAGAGGGAAAGGGACAGAGAAAAAAGGGGGCACGGAAATGTGTTACTTATAAGTATTTAACATCTGAGTGTTAAGCCTGGATTAGTTTTGAGTATTAGTTCAGAGTAGTTCTGACATTCTGGACTTAGTTTTAAATTAGGTTTTTTAAGTGTTTTAAAGATAAGATGGTAACTTTCTATGTTTGATGGAACAAAAGCTGATCTTTTTGTGGCTCTGGAGTACATTATATAGTTTCCCCATTTATATTAATGTTTAGCATCAGTGCAGTTTTTTAAACTTAATAAATCAATTTTGGAATCCTATATTTAAAGCTTATATGTAGCAAGCTCAGTAATTCAGTATTATAGGTTTATATTGGTGTACAAACATTTTTTTCTTCTTTTTCAGACATTTCTAGAGAGAGATCGATTTGGATCCTGATTGCCGTTTTCTCAACATTCATTTTCTTTGTCTTTATATGGACTATGCACATTAACAGAAACAGGTATCACATGGGACATGCACTTTACACTGGAAAGTTAACTCATTAAGGACTTAAATCCTAAGGATTTTTGATAGTCATCATAAATTAATTGCTTTCGTTCAGTTTATGCATATTAATACTTTACAGCAGTCAGCAACTATGGTCCTCCCATGCCACAAGGTATGTTGCATTTCACGCCAACTGAGCTGTTAATCACTCAGCCTTAGCCGAGAAGTTGACCTGAAAGAATGCAGCTCATAATTCAAACTACATTAAACCTATAACAATGTAATTACCTATTACAATTGTACTTGAGCAATGCTTTAGTATACACATGATATATTTGAAATATTCAGTTATAAAATGAAAACAAAACATCCTGTATTTTTATATCTAGTGTGGAATTAATTCTAAGTTAATACTGATTTACTGTAACAAAAATAAACAGTAGAGTTCTGATCTAACCCACTCAGCATAACTTTGATTTGAATCTTATTTACTTAGTAGGCTGTTTAAAAGATTTAAAAATGGCAATTTATTCTGCTGAACATATTTTACTAGGATAGGTGCACATGTAAAATTTACAAAAACTTTGATTTAATGTGACTGAAAAGAAATAATCTACAACAAAATCCAACATACCCCTGCAACATGTGATAACCAGAGTTGCTGACATCATTGAAGAATAGAAGTGCATTGAAGAATAAGGCACTGATTCATTGGTTTTGTCTCAGTAAAGGTTTGGTTTTCAACTCCTAAAATAGATATGATATCAACTACATGTGTGATATACTGTATGAAAAGACATATGGAAAGAATGGTTAATATGTATGTATCGCAATTATTTCAAATCCTTTTCCTGTGGTTCCAGTGTGAAACATTTTCTCCTGCCCCCTGTGCCTGGACCAAAAATCAAAGGATTTGATACACAACTGCTTAAGGTAAAATTCTTATATATTATAATTCATTGTATTGCATTGTAAGGGGTATGGTGGTGCAGTGGGTTTGGCCCTTGCCTGCTCTCTGGTGGGTCTGGGGTTCGAGTCCTGCTTGGGGTGCCTTGCGATGGACTGGTGTCCCATCCTGGGTGTGTCCCCTCCCCCTCCAGCCTTGTACCCTGTGTTGCTGGGTTAGGCTCCAGCTTGCTGCGACCCCACTCAGGACAAGTGGCTTCAGCTAACATGTGTGTATTACATTGTTCTGCTTAAAGGACTGGTGATTTGTGCTGTAATTGCTGACAGTATGAATAATAACTAAAATCACAACTACTACTATAGCAAGTAATCTGAGACATACATTTATGGTTCATATTTGTGTCATATTTTTTTGAACACTGTGGTCCACAGAGTGGGAAATCGGAGGCGGTCTTCAGTGCACTGGTTATCCAGGGCTACCCACCTACATCATACTATGATGATCTGCTTGTGGAGTACCTGGAAGTGTATGATAACAAGGAACAAGTGTTAATGCTGGATAGAAAGGACCTGCAGGAGAGTCTGTTTAAATCAAAGAGTTCTTCAGACACTGACTCTGGGCGGGGCAGTTGTGACAGCCATACACTGCTAATGGAAAAGTGTGTTGAGCCCAAGGAGGACCAGACCATGATGCCACAAGTGAAAGACAGTGAGGCTAGTAGAGATCTAGTAATGAAAAATGACAGCAATACCCCAGAATCTACAAATGTGAAGACCAAAACATGGCCCACTATCTGCTCTTCCTATCACTATGACCAGAATCCATGCTACCACAGTATTCCAGAGATGCCCAGGCAATGCCATATATCCAGCAACCACTTTGCTTCCACACACCAGCAGGACTACTGGGAAAGCCCTGCAGACATCTACCACAAGAAGCCCCCATCTGGCTATCGATATGCCCAGGCTTACAGCGAATTCAACATTAAAGGCATTGCACTAAAAGAGGCCACTTTTCCGGCATCCAAGTCACTGGAGTATGTGGAGGTTCAGCACGTCAACCAAGAGAACACGCTGATCTTGAAGCCCATCGGGCAAGAAGGTCCAGACCTCTTCCATGCGGCGTGCACAGGACATGATTACAGCAGGGTCAATAGGGTGGTCAGTGACAATGTTTTCCTGCTTCAGAGGGACACGTCTGGCCAATGTCACAGTGACTGCCAGGAAAGAGAGGCACCAGTACGGAGCTGCACACAGCAGCAACCTGGAAAGCCAGCAGACCATCTGCAGGTGCCCAGGGTTCAGGAAACACATCTGGCTCCCAATGGCTATGTGGATACAGCCACCATGTTATCCTACTAACGAACATAGTGCTCATTTGGGAGATTGCACTGCTGTTCTGGTAAACTCTGTTTGCCCAACACTGCTTCATAGCAGTATGAGAACCTCATGTGCAAACAGGTTAAGAAGGTTTCTGTTTCAGAAAACATATGGAGACTTTTCTTTAGCTGCTTTGAATTGGAAATTTATTTTCTATTGCAGCTTTTTCTTTTTAGGAAGACAGTATCACAAATACTGTAACTAAAAATAATGGCATATGGATTTAATTACAATCTACACCCAAATACACAGAATGCTTTCATTTCTACACTGTCCGTAGCACCTTTTCTGTATTTTTTTAAGCATATATTTCTATTATTTTATGCACTCTATACATACAAATTACAATTGGTTAAAATGAGTGACAACCTACTATTCACAAATAATGTAAAACACCAAACTTTCCACAAGCACAATAGTTTAAGAAACATAAGATTTTATATTATTTGGAGACTTCACAAAGATTTTAGTGCGTAATACAATATTCAAAGTGTGTTTTTTTAATTAAATAACAGTACTCACACATTTATACAGTAATTCTTATTCTTTTGAGGATCAAGTGAATATATGTACAGTAGTAAAAATCTGAGCGATACAATGTTATTGCACTCATCAATAAGTTACTAAGTTAAGCCAAAATATGTACTGTACATACATCTACATCCAATAAAATATCCTTTACAAAAAATTAAATACTTTCATATTTAAATATATAACTATATCAAACTCTCACAATTACAACAATGAAGAAATTAAGACAAAATACACAGTACACTGTTCAAATGTCATATTCCAAAATTTGAATGGTAAAGAAAAAACAAAACAAAAACTTTTCTCATTATATTCTGTTCTACATGTAAATGAGTCCTTGTTTTTTCCAATAGCAGAGTGATGCTGTTTATGTAATTTCTCCTTCAGACCAAAACAGATACCTGTAATTGCTGGTCAGATGACAACAACGGACAAAGACAGGAAAAAGACTTTTGTGCCATTTCAAAACCTCCGTGCAGAGAGAACTACACAAACCAGTTAGCATTTATGAGAACATTTTTCAAAAAACTCTAAAAGACAATTTACATACCTCTCAATATGTTCATATACCTGGCAAAAATTGCTTTTGGTAGAGAGTAGCGGCATTTTGTTATTTCAATGAATGAATGAATGAATGGAGTACAGATTTCTTGAAAAGACATGCCTTTTGTGTAAATGTTATTTGAATCAACATTTGTTTCATGGAAAGAAATAAATATATTTGTCTTAACTTAAGGGAAGGACTGTAAATACTGTGAATATTAACATCAGTGTGGGGATTCTATATATTCAAAATTATGCTATTTTTATTTTAAAAATCTTTCTATGTGTTTGGGTTATTAAATTGGTTTTTCATGTCCCAAAATGAAATACTTACTACAGTGTAGTTATGGAATATGTTACTATTTTAGAGCATTTAATGGCATTTTACCCCCTGACTTTTTACAGATTTTTTTTTTTTTAGCTTTTACATACCTTGTAGTCTTAGAACTCTAACAATGTCCACAAAATTTTCATTTTGCACTAAAAAACTTGTTAAAAAAAACTATTGAAGAAATTGGAGTTAATTGACAGAATGAATATTTTGCACTGTGTGTTATATAACATTACTAATTTTTATTTTTCACAGAACTCTTAAGAATGCAACCTGAAAAAGTAAGAAACCCTCAATGCCAAACCTCTGAGAAACTGTAATAGAGCCTCAGCTTATAAGATAAGCAAATCAATACATGTCCAATGTATACAAAGCATAGACCTTTTGTAAAAATATGCATTTTTAGAAATTATCCAGATGTTATATAATTAAATCAAATCACTTAAAAAAAAAAAAAAAAAAAAAAACTGCAATTGAAACAATACTTCAAAACCACAACATCAACCAAAGTAAATTCATTCTGTTATGAATGCTCGTTTTGAATCTGCAGTTCTATTTTATGGTTGAATAGAAACCTTTTTATGATTAGAAGAGGTATTTAAAATTAACACTGGTAACACTGTGTGTTGTGGTAAATTACTAAAATCTTGGCAAAGTCTACTTTAAGTACACAAAACATACCTACTGTATTTTTAAGGGTATGGATCTGAATTTGGGGGAATTAATTTAAAACATCACATAGATGCACAATATAATTGATGAACAAAACAGAAGTTACATTGGCAAATGTGTTAACATGTTGGATGGTAATATATTTCATCATGTACTATCCATTATTACTATTTTACTGTGGAATAAAAATTTGTTTGTGCCGTATTTGTTTATTTTTAAGGATAGACATTTATGGGGTTTTTTTTTTGTTCCATTGGTGACTTAACTTTTGTATTTGCATTTAAGAGACATCATATAATTAGGATTAATTCTCTATTAGAATTTCCTATTCTGTACAAAAGGACTGAGTTTGAATCCAGTGTAAGACGGAAATGCTGTATTGTCACTAGCCACTGGAATCCAGAAGAACCAAAGAAGTTAAGAGAAAATTAAAATAATAATCATTGCTTTATCTGGTTATGTTCATTGGCTCACATGAAATAGAGATGCATGTTGACTCATCTGAAGGGAGATCAGAAATATTTAAAATCCAGTGCAGTCCCTTAGTCATTACACTTTTAATAAATAAAAAAGTAAAAATTGCACAATTGTACACTGTACCCTCTCACTCCAATTACAAAAAATGTGAACACCTTTGTGGAACTAAATTTTTTCAGAGCGTGCCCAATCCAGTAATCTGTACTCTGCTTCCGAATCATTTAGTCTTATTAAGGCATTAACCTAGTCAGCATATTATGATTTTATTATTTATTGTTTTCTTTTCTCCAAAGCAACTTGTAATGTTTGGTTTGTACACTAAGCTACTTACAATTATTTACTCATTAATACAGATGAGAAAATTTTAAGTGAAGCAATTCAGGGAAAATACCTTGTTAAAGGGTAATACACCAAGGGGATTCAACCCTGGGTCTTTTTACAAGTATTTTAATTCCAAGGCAGTGGCTCCAACTGTTATGCTACTGGTTTCAGTTAATTGCCCAGAGCTTCCCAAACTGCATAATAAAATACCTAAGGGGGCAAAACATCAGGGTGGCACAAAACAGCAGCCCGCACTCAAGAAAGGTCAACTGTAAATAAGAGCAACTGTTTTTCTGCTAACTGCATTGGCATGCACAGCAAGCTGTGTTGTCACATGAAGCAAGAATCATAAAGATGATTTGACTTTTTTTTTTTCTTTACCATTCACCTTGTATTTATCTAGCCCCTTATTTTGTTCTGTTCCATTTTAAAAGTTCACTTATGGACAACAGAAGAATTGTCACTGATTTTTTTTTTTTTTTAACCTTTGTAAAAGTACCACTTAACATTTCACAAGAAATGAAAATGCCACACAGACTATAAAAAGTAAAAATGAATGACTTGTTGTTTAACCATTTCCGTCATTCCCAAACAAGAACACACTCTAATGTCATCAGCTCATGCAAGACACAAAGTGGTCTTTAATATGCTGTACCTGAGACAGAAATCTAGCTGATGTCATGCTCAGATGACCTTCCCCACATGGCTGCTCACCACTCTGATCTGCCCTCAAAATGTGGTCACAGATCCAGTCACCAGTTACCCCTACAGGCTTCCAGTAGCAACACCTTTGGCCAAAAATGCTTATGGAACTGGTGAAGAGATTGTAAACAACTAGTTTCACCATCAGCCTTTTCTTTAAGGTGTGAGGAAAAGACCCAAGGACCATGTTGTAAGTGGAGCGTTGAACAGAGGATCCAAAGAAGCTTCCACTATGATATGCTGCTGGGGAAGAAGTAGCAAACAGCAGCTACTAGGTTTTTTCTAAGCTCAGAAGATGTAGACTAGATGTCAAGTTCCCAGTGGGGCAGGGAGATAGCTGTGCTATGGCTGGCTCACCCTCCCGGTTCCCCGTTTCTGCTTTCTCATTCAGGAAAGCAGCCTAATCGGAACCTGGCACAAGCTCCAGGCCAACAGGTGACAGGAATATTTACAAGCATATTTTTTGGTACTCTGGCAGCTGTGCTGCTCAGCTGTGACGAGAGAGCAGCCCCAAGGCGACCTTTCTGGAATCGGGGCAGCTGTTTTGTGCCACCCTAATGTTTTCAACTAAGCCATTTGATTTATGGCACAGCCTGGGAACTGCTGGGTAACTATGCAGCTTATAAGATAAACAATGCTTGTAATCGGTGACTCATCCATACGTCAGTGAAACACCTTCTCTCTCTCTCTCTCTCTCTCTCTCTCTCTCTCTCATTCCCACACTATGGGTGACTGGCTGGTTTTCTGTTTGTATATGTTAGAAAATTCACCTCTGCTGTGAAATCAGTAAAGATTACATAACACCTTCACCCCCCCCCACATCTTGTTAGGCTGCTACACAGAAATATCATGCTATGGTATCATAAATGGCAGCGGTGGCAGGGTGGCACAGCAGCACAGCACCCAAGTCACACAAGAGAACATGGGTTTGATCCCAGCTCAGTCTCTGTGGAGTTTGCATAGGTTTCCTCCCACAGTCCAAAGAGATGCTCACTCATGGTGTATAAGTGATAGAGAGTGTGTTCCACTGATGTATGGATAAGTGACCCATTCTAAATAGTGTACAATACTAGCAGTATAAGTCACCTTGACAAATAAGGTATGGGCTGATAACACTACATAACAGTTGTTGGAAGTCACTTTGGAGAAAATTTTCTGCTAAATTAATAAATGTGTGTAATCATGCTTACAATATATTTTGCTTTTCTAGAGGATAATACTTCATGACTTGTTAGATAGTACAACCTGCAGCAGAAGGTGGGATTGGCTGGATGGACAGTTCCTAGTGCCCCACCCCTGCACCAGCTGAATGTCAGCCAGCTGCACCTACTTGACAGGAATTTTGAAGAACTTAAAAGCAGCTGCCCTCACAACTGAGGGGAAATGACTGTGCTGTGAAAAGGTTTTTTTGGAGTTTTTTTTTTTTTTTTTTTTTTAAAAAAAGGGACTGTTGCTGCCTCCATCCCACAACTCACACTGTCTGAAACTGCTTGTCCTAAGCGGGGTTGCGGCAAGCCGGAGCCAAGCCCAGCAGCGCAGGGCACAAAGGCACGGGGACACACCCTGGATGGGACGCCAGTCCACTGCAGGGCACCCCAAGCAGGAACCAAACCCCAGATTCACCACACAGGGCCCCCTGGCCAAGCCTGCTGTGCACCGTCCCCCCAAATGTAAACAACTGATAATATGTCAGTAAGAACTGAAAAGTATGGTGTACTTGAGAACAGAGTGATCCTTGGAGAGAAACATTTTGTTACACAATGCAGAGTGGGAGAATGGACACTGAACAAAAGTTGACTAAAAAGAGTAAGACAATGCAATTCACCACAATTTGCTTTTACAAGATTCCCTCCTTTAGAGGGAAGATGTAGCTTCAACTCAAGAGTTGGTTCCTCCATTATAGACAAAATTTAGCTAGAAAACCTGGACTCTTCCAGGTTGTGGAGGAAACAAAAGCGTAAGTACATCAGAACTAGCAGCTGAGGCTCCCTCGTGTCTCAGTTCTCCTGTGCCCACATCATTCATTTCACCGTGACCATAGAAACATTTACTAGAGAGCAACCAAAAGACTTTACCCTTCACCTGCTGGTTTTAAAAGCAATATTAGAGCACACGGAGTTCGAAGGAGGACACACAAGCAGTGGACAGCAAGAGATTTGATTAGAACACAAGGAAATAATGCTCTTAGTCCAAGGACCCCTTTTTTCTCTTTCTCTCTCTTTCTCTCTCTTTCTCTCTCTTTCTCTCTCTCTCTCTCTCTCTCTCTCTCTCTCTCTCTCTCTCTCTCTCTCTCTCTCTCTCTCTCTCTCTCTCTCTCTCTCTCTCTCTCTCTCTCAAGCACCCATCCCGTTTCTACTGCCTTCCTTCCCAGCCACACTCACCCCCTAATATTCCCCATAAGTCCCCGCAACGGTTAACGCAATTCCATTTTACCCATAATTCAACAATTATAAACCCATTTTCCCGCTCAAACTCCCAGTAACGCGGGTCGCTACAATATTGTAACGACCCGCGTTACTGTTTAAATGTAGATAGTTGCATTATGGGAAATTTGTAAATAATGTGTGTAACCACCGGGGGCACTTAAGGGGAAAATAGTAGGGTGACCATGTCTCCTGGTGTGTCGAGAGAGCTTAGGGGCGCTAAGGCAGACTGGCTGTAAGCGCAGGTCTTGGAGGAAAAGGGGTCCTCGGACCGAGAGCATTATTCCCTTTGTGTTGGTGTTTAAATAAACCGTTCGTTATGAACGCTGCCTCCGCGTCCTCCTTCGCCCCATCCAAACCCACGGCGCTGCGCGCCACATTGGTGTCAGGAGTGGGATGGGGCAGGACGATGAGAGGCTGGATCAGGGAACAGCTGACCACCAAGCATGGGGAAGGAGAGAAGACCGAGACGGAAGAACAGTGTCCGGCGGGAGAAGCGCCTACGACGGTGGAGGTCGAGGCGGACGAGCCGTGGCGGAGCACGGGTGTCCAGGGGAACGCTGGGGAAGCGTGCGCAAGGGCGAGGACGGCGGAGAAGAGCTGCGAGGTGCCGCTGGAGATGGGCGAGCAGGTCGAGTGGGGTCTCCCTGCGCCCAGAGAAAGAGCGGCAGGAAGAGGCAGCGAACCGCCGTCGACCGCGGAGGAAAGTTGCGCCGCTTTCCCGAGCAGGACGGATGCCGTGCTGGGCGACGCGGAGCAGTGTGCCTCGTCTGTGGACAGGCAGAGCTCCGTGTCGGAGAGGAGCGGAACCGCCGACGCGAATTCTCCCGCGGAAAGGGAGTCCGGCACTCTCGGGGAAAAAGCGCCCAGCCTGCCTGAAGCCCAGGTGGGCGTTGTTGAGGAGCGGCGCGGCGGAGCGGGCGCCGCAGAAGGAGGAGGGCTGTGTAGCAAGAAGCGGCCGGTTTTACGAGCGTCGCGGCGGGCTCAGCGTGCGGCGAATCGGCGGAGGCGAGAGCGGCAAGCAGGGCGGCTTTGCCGGGTCCTTCGCCGAAGGACGGCCGAGCGGCGAGACGACGGGGGGCGCGAGAAAGATGTTCGCCCCCGACAACGGAGCGGGGACAACGCGGAGCGGCTGCGGGGAGCCGTCGCGAAGGTCCCACGGAAGCCGGTCAGCGAAAGCCACGTGGGCGCCGCCATGTTTGGGACGCGCCACGTGCGAGTGAGGGAGTCCTGCAGGGGCCGAGGCCGGGCAGACAGGGGACGAGGATGGCCACCCCGACCCCCAAGCGCGCCGCCATGGGGGTCTCTTGCAGGTTTCCCCGCCCCAACCACCAGCGGTGAGCGTCTGGGACCGGTACTCCCGACCGGATGCACGTGAGAACAGCGCTGGACGTTGGGACAAATGTGGGGCAGGCAGCAGCGGGGACGCTGCTATTCTTTTTGATGGGGGGCTATGTAACGACCCGCGTTACTGTTTAAATGTAGATAGTTGCATTATGGGAAATTTGTAAATAATGTGTGTAACCACCGGGGGCACTTAAGGGGAAAATAGTAGGGTGACCATGTCTCCTGGTGTGTCGAGAGAGCTTAGGGGCGCTAAGGCAGACTGGCTGTAAGCGCAGGTCTTGGAGGAAAAGGGGTCCTCGGACCGAGAGCATTATTCCCTTTGTGTTGGTGTTTAAATAAACCGTTCGTTATGAACGCTGCCTCCGCGTCCTCCTTCGCCCCATCCAAACCCACGGCGCTGCGCGCCACAATATTATATAACGTCCCCAGGACATGGAATACAAGCAATGGCAGCTATTTTTCGTTTTTTGTACAAATCCGGTCTCTATTTAACGATAATTTATATACTCTACAAAAATTCCGTTTACTAGCACTTCACGAAGGCCGGCTTTCCGAGTTTTTTGCCTGACGTGAGGACAGAAAAAAAAAATGAGGACGGGCGGCTTAAAATTTTGAAAGCAACAATTCATGACAACAAACAAATTACACGCACAAATTATAAAACCTTTTTTTAAAAAAATCCCCACTCTGCAGTCGTTTACAATGAATTTTCAGGACGATTTGATGAGAAAAAGCACTGCAAAGTGGATAGCGTGGTGGTCACAACCCCTGCCTTTGACCAAAGGTTGCAAGTTTGAATTCCACCTTCGCCTGCGGTATCCTTCAACAGGGCCCCTTCCTTACATTACGCCGTACCGCGTTAAGTTGTAAGTGACTTAATTACAGGACACGTTAGAGAAAAGCATAAGCTAAATGAGTCAATGTAATTAAGATATTACCTGAGGTGTTAATGGGTGTGTTCCACCGCTTTCCGACTTTGAGAAAGACGGCACGTGCCCCGCCTACGTGTAAGATTATGTTTCTATTGGTTGCCTGTATACATGTTTACGGTTTCCCATTGGCTGGCTGTTCTCCACCCACCGCAGCTGTTGAGCAAATACAGTATCTCCAGTGAGACAAGTGAGGTGTTGTTGTTGAAGTGCTGCAGTGTTGAAAACTAGGAATCAGACATAATGTATAAAGCAGTGGTTCGACTTAATGAACAGTATTTGGGTCTGACAAAAGATCCATGCAGAGTCTTTGACATGTTTGCTAAATTTCACCGGCTAAGTGGTAAGTTCGTCGCAGAACTGCAGCTTTTTTCTTGCTTTAACCGTGAAACGTGATTAAAGCATTGTGTTCAATTTTACATTGAAACGGACATGTGTTTGGGCCGCTTTACACGCACGCATGCGCACCGCACGGCACACTGGTGCTGGAAGACATGCGCACTCATGCGTAGCCTATAACGAACATAGCGGGAAAGTATTTCTAAATAATGCAAATAAATCGTATGGCAGCCCACTTTTTGCTTATAACTTGTTATCAGATTCTTGGCTTTGACATAGTTGAATATTTATTTTCAACTCCCTGTAGTGAAATATATTTTATGGATATATGATCAATTATTTAATATAACTGCTAAATGTAGCTAAATGGAAAGACAAAGAAAGGAAAGAACTGTAATGAATACATTTAGTTTATTTTATCTAAAATGTTTATAGGTTAAGTTTGACTACATTCTGTTTGGCAAAGACGATAAAATCACTACATTTTTAAGTACCGTTATACTATTTGCATCATTTGACTCATTTCGGTCAAGTACCGTGAAAGGCCTACACTTTAGACTTTACCCACTACCAGTGGATATTTGTCAAAGGCACTGATGTGTAAATACCTTGGCCAAGGACACAAGATTTTGAATAATTAAGCGTCCATTGACTGTTAAAGTAAAATAACACTTCCAGTATTATTAATTTTTGAACAATTCTTCTATCAGAGTATTTGATGGCTACTTTAATTGCTTCGAAAATGAAATAGCCACTCGTACAAGGCATCCAATGTGATTAATATTGCTCCAGAAAGTCAGTAATTGAAAAAGCAGTTTGTTTTATTAATTTTCGTAAAAGTCATAAAAAAATGTGACATGGACATGACGGGTGACAGTGAAAATCATCACTGACCTGTGGGAGGGAAGGTTTTAGTCAGACTCTTTGCTCGGCACTGGTAGGAAGGTTCATAAATAGAGAAGAACTTTATTGATGCTGGGTGCAGAAGGAAATTACAACAGGCTACGAAAGCATACATACAATAAAGTAGGGATGACAGACACTGGGGGGCGCTGTGGCGCAGTGGGTTGGACCGGGTCCTGCTTTCCGGTGGGTCTGGGGTTCGAGTCCCGCTTGGGGTGCCTTGCGGTGGACTGGCGTCCCATCCTGGGTGTGTCCTCTCCCCCTCCGGCCCTACGCCCTGTGTTACCGGGTAGGCTCCGGTTCCCTGTGACCCCGTATGGGGCAAGCGGTTCCGAAAGTGTGTGTGTGTGTGTGCGTGTGTGAAAGACACTGGACTAGGTAAATATCACATTGAGGTAAAGTGTGCAAGTAAGTGAGAGGTAATGCTGGCCATTAAGTAGGTGGGGTGGCACAGCAAGTAGCCCTGCTGTCTCACAGCGCCTGGGTGGTGCGAGAGGACGTGGATTCGATCCCTGCCCAGTCTGTGTGGCGTCTGCACGTTCTCCCTGTGTCTCTGTGGGTTTCCTCTGGGTGCTCTGGTTTCCTCCCACAGTCCATAGACATGCTGGTCAGGTTTGCCCATAGTGTGTGAGTGACAGAGAGAGTGTGTTTCACTGACGTATGGATGAGTGACCCAGTGTAAGTAGTGTATCTAGCAGTGTAAGTCACCTTGGTGAATATGGTGTGTGGGCTGACAACACTACATAGAGTTCATTGGAAGTTGCTTTGGAGGAAAGTATCTGCTGCATATGTAAATGTAGGTACCAGTTGAACAATAAGAGCTGAGCACCACCTGGCTGTTGAGGAGCCTGATGTCCGTTGGCTGGTGTGTGACCTCACGTGGCGTCCCTTGGAACAGAACAACTGGACTAACCTCTTGATGAAGGTGCTTGTCTGTTTAGCCAGGGTGGAAAGCAGAAGGTGAGACTTTTAGAGTTCTTCTCTGTACTACTTCCTCCAGAGGGTGCAGCCTAATGCCCGGGATTGAGCCAGCCTTCCTCATTAATCTGTTCAGACTGCAGGCATCACCAGTAGAAATGTTGTTGTCTCCACATAGAGGTGCTCTACGACAGACTGGTAGAACATCTACAGCAGTGACCTGTGTACTCAAAAAGACCTCAGGCTGCTTCCTGAATGTACGTAACACAAGCTACCAGTGTAGCAGCATTGCAGCTAAACTCAGAGGACCCCTTAGGACATCTCTTTAGAAGAAAGTTAGAATTGTAAAGTATAACAACAGCGTACGAAGATAAGATGACTCACAGTGTTCTGCCAAATTCTTCTTTGTGCAGGTGCACTATGTCAAAAATCAAATGTAAAATGCCAGTCTCCTGACTGTCCCCAGATGCCCCCCTGTGACTTTAAAGCAGAAGAGTACAAGGTCAGAGCTCACTGTTTTGGCTGCAGTTTTGCTTTTATGATCAGTGGATGCACCAGTGTCCTTATTTAATTTCTAGTTTTAATTTCCATTCAGGGTATGTCAAAAGATAGAATAATGGAGATTCGGAAGCACCGCTGCAACCCAATGGTAATGAAGGTAACATACTACAACAAACCAGTCTGCCTCACTCAGGGCTATATGCAATGGCTGTGGGACACGGATGGACGGCGGTATCTGGATCTTTTTGCAGGGATTGCTACGGTCAGCGTAGGGCATTGTCACCCGTAAGCATCTCCTTCAGACTTCCTGAAACTTTGACCACTAACAATAGAAATGTCACATGGTGCAATTAAGACACTTTAAAACCAGTGTTGGAAAATGAGGTTTATATTTATTTTTAGGAATATAGTGTGGACAAAATTGGCAGAATGTTAGAACAGACTAACACTTTTATGCCTTTTGCTATAGCAACAAATTCCTACTACAGCTTGTAAGAAATTATTTTTGTGTTTTCTTTAATTATACATTATTCTATTATTCTGACATGCATCACAGTGGTTTAGAAGCTGTCTTCAGATGTTGATTTTTGGAAACAATGTTGTGTGTTTCTGTGGTTAGTTACCATTCCTAGTTATAAAGCTTAATATTTCTAGGAAAGTGACAGAGGCTGCTGAGAAGCAATTGAGATGTCTCTGGCATACATCTAACATCTACATGACAACTCCCCTTCATGAATATACTGAGAAACTAACAGCCCATCTGCCTGACCAACTGAAGGTTAGAAAAAATCTTCATATGCGTAAAGCATTTTGACGGTCTCTCTTTGAGATACACAACCACGAGCTGATCACTTTTGTTACTTTCATTGACCAAACTCAGAAAATTTCACATAATTCAAGATAGAATTTGCCTGCATTTCTGGTTGCATAAAATCAGACGCAGGGATGTCTGTTGGATTCTCTTAAAAGAATGGTGCACGGTACCTATTTTTTCTAAAGTAAGTGAAGTCCAAAGACAATACATCGTGCAAAGCAATTGGTGTTGTGAAATCACATTGGTTCTAAATGCAAAGTTGACATTTTGTTCCTAAATACAAGGTCTTGAGAACCGTCTCTGTTCCAGGTTGTTTATTTGACTAATAGTGGTTCAGAGGCCAATGACTTAGCCATGTTGATGGCAAGACTGCACACGGGAAACTTTGACATCATTACATTCAGGTGAGGCCAGTTTGACACTTTGCATCTTTTGTGTAGGCTGAATGCTCTTCTGACACACCGATTAATGTTTAAATATTTTTAAAAGAATTAAGTCATATGGTTTAGTAATTCCGTGATTCTTTCTTCCGTGAAATATCATTTTATTATTTATTAATTTTATTCTGTTAATTCTTTGGACAGAGGGTCATATCATGGTGGCAGCCCACAGACTTTGGGCTTGACGTCATATGCAGCCTACAAGTACCCCATTGCCAATGGTTTTGGCTGCCATACTGTGAGTACCATATGAAAATCAAGGCTGACAGTGACTTTATGAAAATGGCTCATTATAATATACACCCATCCCTCATATAACAAAATCCATACACTGAAAAATTACACCATCATTTTTACTCTCATGCATGTCCTTCATGAGATTCTGACGAAGTTGCAACTGACAGTATTATCACACACAATCACTCATCCCAAGTCCCAGTGCTGGTTATTGGTTCAGCGCAGGCATGTGGAATAACTGGTCATGGGAACAGCAACATTCTATCATGATGAAATTTTTTACCAGTCACAACCATTGATTGTTTAAATGAGTGATGAAGACATTGTCTCTCTTCCACAATGATAAACATCTTAAATAACATAAATATCCTTACACTAGCATAAGTAAAGCCTTAATCTTACAATCAAATGATCATCTATTATAGAACAGTTGTAAACTATTGATCATCTATTGTAATTTGTAACACACTCAGGAGTATTCATAAGTTTAGCAGAGTGATATATGCAGTGTTTGTGGGAACTTTGTCTTTATATCATAAACATTCATCACACAAATTGTCAAAATGTCTGTGTCCAGTACGGTGTAGCCTGTCTCACACTCTATGACTCTAGATCAGCATAACCGTGGGCAAGCTGCTATTGATTATGAAATGAATGAATGATAGTAAATGTTTTTTAATACATTAAAAGACACGCTAAAAAATTACCATTTTTATTCCAAATGTAATATGTTGTGGTCATGTTTAAACACCTTTTGTTTTTTTTAATGAATTTTAAGATTTTTCATTGAGAAACCTTAATCCCCCCATAAATTGTTATCCCCTCAAAATGGGAATTTTGAGTGATTCCACTGAACAAATCAACCCTGTTAGGCAAGACCTGGGTGTATTGTATATGCAAATCAAAGATGAGGACCTAAGGTTGACCTTTACTAGTCAATATTAACAGCATCTCAGTGAAATAATGAATTAAAAGTATAGACTTTTAAAAAAAAAAACGACTTATATTCCACGGTGACTCCAAACTGACTTTTGTACAATGCAATAAAACCTTGTAATGAGTTGCCTAAACATTGGTAATTGGTTCTAATTTCACCTTAGGTCATTTTAAACAGCATCAAGTTGTTATTGTGTTACTATATAGAAATTCAGATTTTTTTATTAATATTACATTCCATGCAGAAATGTTTTTGTCCCTATTGTTCTGCTTCGTGAAAGTCTCTAATGCTGAGCACCTCATTAAAAATGTTCTGATGTGGTATTTCATTGCAGACAATGTGTCCAGATGTGTTCAGGGGATTGTGGGGAGGGAGCCACTGCAGAGACTCTCCTGTCCAAACTATCCGACAGTGTAGCTGCGACCCAGGTATGTACAGATGACTTTTTCGTCAACATGTAGGGTTATACAGTAGATTTTTCTCCTATGCTTGCATCTTTAGTTCAAGACAAACAAAAAATTAAGAGAGAACAGAGTATGAAGTACCACAACAATACATTTTCCAGTTTCAAATCTTTTTACTTTGTATGTCTTTCACTATAGTGCAAAGTTCAAGTAATGTCAAACATTTACTTTGTCCTGTAAAATTTAAGCAATTCACTTTTATAACTGACACTTATCAGTACATTTTATTACTTGGAACCTGTCAAATAAATAACCGTAGCCAGCGTACAGATTCATCTGTAGTGTTTAGATCCAAAAAGAGGAAACACTTTTGTTTTTGTAGCAAAACTGTACTGATAGAAGATGGAGGTGGCCATATAGACAGGACACAGGCAAAAGGACAGCAGGTTTTCCAAACAAAATGGATTTTTATTAAGGACATCAACATCAAAAATGTGACAATGGCCCCTTTGAGATGTAAAGCTCAACTAAAGAAACTTCTGGGTACGAAAACCAACCAAAAATCCTCCTGTAGCAAACCAAACATTGTGTGTATGCCGGACTTGTCTCTTGCTATTCTCTCCAATCCCAAAGTCTCAAACCCGCTGTTTATATGTTGATGGGTCTCAGTGGTAGCAGCTGGATTTGACTCAACAAGGATTTGTAATAGAAAGCTGTCCATCAAGTTCCTTCCCGTCACCCACCAGCTCATGCTACAAAACCTTTTCTTGATATAAACAGGTTGTTGCCAGGCCAACAACATGTATATTGAGCAGCTGAAAGAAGTACTGGCAAGCAGTGTCCCAAGTCGCATTGCTGGATTCTTTGGAGAACCTATCCAGGTATGACAGTATGTGGTCCAGAAATGCAATAGCTACTTTGTGTGTCCTTCAATTGTAGATCTCTGTAGAAATTAACCGAGGCGATGACCTTGGTTACCTCATTCATTGTATTATAGGGTATATCAAGAAACAGCTCAGCACAGGAATCTTATTGCAACATATAACATCAGCATTAGTGGGCTGAATATTGCGTCATGGTTTGGGGCTGCTTTACTGCCTCAGGGCCTAGACAACTTGCTTGCTGGAGGGAACAATAAATTCAAAATTAAATCAAGAAATTTTACAGGAGAATGTCAGGGTAACGGTCCATCGTCTGAAGCTTGGTAGAAGTTTGGTAGAAGACAGAAAAATCAAGAAAAGAATGGCTTTAATAAGAACATTCATGTTCTTGAATGGCCAAATTACAGTCCAGACCTCAACTCAATTGAGATACTGTTGCTTGACCTGAAGAGAGCTGTTCATTCAAGGAATCCTAGAAATATCAATGAAATGAAAGAGTTTTGTAGGGAGCAATAGTCTAAAATTTGTTTTTACTGTTGCACACATCAGCAACTACAGAAAACAATTGCTAGAGGTTATTGCTGCTAAAAGAGGTTCTGCCAGTTATTAAATTCAGGGGTTTACATACTTTCCCCAAGCTTGGACTGTGAAAATTTAAGTGATTTTTTCAGTATTGGCAGGATATACAATTGTTTGTGTGTAAATTTAAGTAGATCGTGTTTTTCAGTTGTGACAGTTGAAGGTCAGAGCATATTTTATGAGTAAAAAAATCCTAAAATGAAACTATTTGAGACCTTTTTTGTAGCTGTAAAAATTAGTCATGTCTTGTAATGAAATCTTTGAATCAGTTTGAAGTACCTCATCCTTTGTCCAATTACATGCCTTCAGGTATACTGCTCTCAGTTTAGTCATTTTGCTGAAGTGAAAATGTGAGTTGTATCATGTTGTTTAATATTTATTTACAGGCAGTCCCCGGGTTACGAACGTCCGACTTACGTACAACCCGTAGTTACGAACCAACCCCCGTAAAGCCTATTATGTAAAAATTTGAGTTACATACAATGATTCATAATAACAAACGGCCCTACTTTGCGATGCACATCAAAACATTGTGTGTTTACTGCGGTTCGTTAGCTCATGGGCGCTTGAACCCGAGTTAGGACACGGACTTCCTTCTTTTCAGTTGGACCACATTGCTGTTAAGTTCTCGTGTGTGTTACTGTATTTGGCTTTAATTTTTTTGTTCTTTCTGTATTATAAATACTGTAGTTAAATTTCTTGTTATTGTTATCATTATTATTATTATATTCTTACATTGTATTTATTACTATATTGTTATATTAAAGATGTTTTAGTGTATCTGGAAGTGTTTATTCATTGTTTTTAATGCATAGAAAGGTACACTATATACTATATACTAAGACAGACATTTGACTAACTGACGTTAGATACGAACCATATCCAACTGTTCTGACTTACATAAAAATTCGACGTAAAGACAGACTTAGGAACGGAAAACGGAACTCGTTCGTAATACAGGGACTGCCTGTATGTTTTATTCATCTCCATACACCCCAAAGTAAGACTGTAGCGAAACTCCTTTGTTTAAATTTCATATTGTAATAGTCACTGACCACTATGTTCTACATATGCTTTATTTCAGTCACTACAGAGGATCTAGCACCCACTGGAGTCATTTTTTTTTATCAGTCATTGTAGTGAGCATGTATTATTTACCTTGCAATCGAAAGTCATGTGTGTATGATTTCATGGCCTGGAAGAACAATAGATGCCTAACTTCTTCCTCTCCTCTGGAAACCCACAATTTTGATATTTTTTTCTTGCTGTTTTGATATTTGGAACCCAATGAGGGGAGGTTGCTATGGCAGAGATGGCAGCAGGTGTATCGAGCTGTACTGGCTCTCTGTTAAATGAACAATTTGTACAATGGATGAAAGATTAAGTGGGAAGCATACAAGCTCAGGTCATAAAGCTCGGTGTTAAGAATGAGCTACAGAGTGTCAATGCTGAGCTCAAGAAACTTCTGACTTTTGTCTCTGTTGGATAATTAAGACTTGATGTCTGAAGTGAATGTGTAGATTACTTTGGACAAAAGGTGTTTTGAGACTGAAAGCAGGGTCTGTACTATCAAAGACACAGCTGAATTCAGTGCTGCCCTGAAACAAAGAATATAGTAGCGCAAAGAAGAAGTTTACAACCTTGAGAATATCATCCTATGCAATAATAATTATATTCTTCCCTAAGAATACTGTAAAAAGTACATTTACGTATTTTCATTTAACAGACCCTTTTTTCCAAAGCGACATACATCTCATAGAAAATACAATTTGTGTATTACCTTAGGAGAAAGAGACGTAGCTGCAGATGTGTGATTCTTAAGTACAGTTAGTTAGTGTCCTTCACCATATGCACTGATGTTCATCACACAAGTACTACAAACAATATCTGCATAACTAGTTACCATCATGGACAGGTCTGCCAGCCCATTCTCCTCTGGCTGAGTTACATTCTGCTTCCAGCTACAGCCTAGCGTGCTAGGTTCGAACACTTCCTAAAAAAAATATAATTTACATTTATGTATTTAACAGACACTTTTCTCCAAAGCAACTTCCAGTGAACTCTATGTAGTGTTATGAGCCCACACACCTTATTCACCACGGTGACTTACACTGCTAGATACACTACGTCACTCATACATACATACATCAGTGTAACACACTCTCTCTGTCACTCACACTAGGGGGAATACACACACGCACACACATTTTCAGAACCCCATGTCCTATACGGGGTCGCGGGGAACTGGAGCCTACCCGGCAACACAGGGCGTAAGGCCGGAGGGGGAGGGGACACACCCAGGACGGGACGCCAGTCCATCGCAAGGCAACCCAAGCAGGACTCGAACCCCAGACCCACTGGAGAGCAGAACCCTGGTCCAACCCACTGCGCCACCGCGCCCCCACTATGGGGGAATAGTATAATATAATGATTTAGTCTGAGTGCCTCTGTGATAAGAGAATATCCTTAGAGCTTCTTTACAGAAACACAAGATCAGTTCTGAAGGTTCCTGTCTGTGATTCTATTCTTTGTCTGATTTGTTTCTGCTGATATTATTATTATTGCATTGGAACTACTGAAAGCTGAGTAGTCTGATCTACTGCTTTGATTATCTGTTTACTTCTTTTCCTGAAACTTAGGGTAGGCAATGTTTGTTTATTTATTTATTTGATTTTCTAATTCTCTGTTGTGGCAGAGGAGTACGTAGAATATATAACTTGATTGTTGCTTTACAGAGGCTGTGGTCGTACCTGCTCACTCGGAGGTGTCATTTCTGCCTGTAGTGTGTCACTGTTAAAGTTGGCCACTCATTATCGGGATAACAGTAGTGTTGCATAAGGAAATCATTGCACGGCCTTACTGTGCTGTGTACAACTTGCATTTAGTATCTGTTATAGTACTGATAATAAAAGTCACGAAAGAGAACTTCAGGTTGTCTATGTGCTGGTTTGTTTAGGCGTGTGAGGGGGGTAACATCTCTGGAGTCTTGTCTTGCTTACACTGACCAGTTTATAAAGTCTTACTGCTCTCAAAATACGCAAGCCCAGATTTGTCTAAATTGTAGGACAAGTAAGTAAGTTCTGTGGTATGTCATTGCGCATCTTCGCTGTTGGAGTAATTTCTCTCGAAAAGTTGAAATTTTGCGTTAATTGTTTGTTTTCCTATCACAACAGGGGGTAGGTGGAGCAGTTCAGTACCCGAAAAACTACTTGAAGGAGGCCTACAAACTTGTTCGAGAGAGAGGTGGAGTTTGCATCGCAGATGAGGTACAATTACCATTACGGTGTAATTCGGGTAATTCCTGAAAAGAGATTTTCTTTTTAATGTAATTTTGTGTCTTAGGTTCAGACAGGTTTTGGCCGTACTGGAAGTCATTTCTGGGGGTTTGAAGGTCATGGAGTTATTCCAGACATGGTCACTATGGCAAAAGGTATTGCCAACGGTTTCCCTATGGGTGCAGTCATCACTACACAAGGTGAGTCAAAACTTCAGTGTGAGTTTATTCTCAACCTAAGCAGCTGGTAGTGTAGCGGTTAGCGCTGCTGCCTTTGGACCCAGAGGTTGTAGGTCTGAATCCCATCTTCAGCTGTAGTACCCTTGAGCAAGTCACTTACCTTAAGTTGCTCCAGCGAAATTGTCCAGCTGTATAAATGGGTGAAAAAATGTAGGTAGATTAACATTGTAAGTCACTTAGGAGAAAAGCATCAGCTAAATGAATAAATGTAACGTAGTGAGTTTCTGCATGGTAAACCCATGGTATGGGACACGAATGGACCTGATGTGACGCTCCCTGTTATGGAAGTTCAGATTAAAAAAGACCAAGTTCTGGTCATTAAAAGGGCAAAGAAGCTTCACCAAAGCGTGGCTACCAAATTTACCTGTTACTAGCCATCTTCCAAATACAAACAGTTGAAGAACAGGTTACATAATAAACTCACTGCAATAAGTAGTGTTTATTTTACATTTATTTATTTAGCAGATGCTTTTCTCCATAGTGACTTCCAATGAACTCTATGTAGTGTTATCAGCCCACACACCTTATTCACCGCGGTGACTTACACTGCTAGATACACTACTTACACTGGGTCACTCATCCATATATCAGTGGAACACACTCTCTCTGTCACTCACACACTGTGGGGGAACCTGAACAGCATGTCTTTGTACTGTGAGAGGAAACCAGAGCACCTGGAAGAAATCCACGGAGACACAGGGAGAACATGCAGACGCCACACAGACTGAGCAGGGGTCAAATCCACATTCTCTCGCACCACCCAGGCACTGTGAAACAGCAGTGCTGCTGTGCCACCCATGGTTAATAATACTATATTCTGTAACCCCGAACAATGTCTATTTTCTATGCAGTTATTGTTTGGGGCATTACCTGGAGTGTAAATCACATCTCTCTGTGTTATAGTAGCAGCAGTTATTGGGCTCACACCAGACTAGGAAGTCTTCTAATTTTTCTGGAAAAAAAATCCCTTCTCAAAAAAATCACTTAAAAAAACAGGACTCGGCTAGAACGTAACAAATGCCATGAAACAGTCTTTGGCAGTTTTCTGAAGTTTCTGAAGTCATTTAAAAAGCGCATTGGCTTCAGTAATTCCTTTGGGAGCTAAACTCTTATGTTTACAAATCTATGTCGCAAACCTCTTAGGTTTTTTTTTTTTTGTACTGAAGTTGCTCTGATGCTGCTCGTTGGGAAGGGTTCACTTCAACAGTTAATTGAAATGAATAGCTTCCCCTTTGGAGGGGTGCGGTGGCGCAGTGCTGCGGGGGTTTTGGCAGGGGCTTGCTCTCTGGTGGGTCTGGAGTTCGAGTCCCGCTTGGGATGCCTTGCAATGGACTGGCATTCTGTCCTGGGTGTGTCCCCTCCCCCCCCCCCAGGCCTTGTGCCCTATGTTGCCAGGTTAGGCTCCAGTTCACCGTGACCCCGCTTGGGATGAGTGGTTTCAGACTGTGTGTGAGTTTCCCCTTTGTTTACTGGCTTTCTACTGCCTCCAGGTCATGATAAACAGATGCTCACAAATCACCAGCGTGCCTCCTAGAAGCCTGGCCTCATTTTCTAAACAGCAGGCTTACAGCATAGGAAATGGTACTCATGTTTTCTCCGCTCTGTTTGAACTGCTTCACCTTGGACGTCGACTGCTTCTCCCTGAGCGCATGCCTGACAGGCACAGAGCTTTTTGAGTTCCAAGCCCCTCGTCTCATCTCGGTCTTCAAAAGTTGGTCATCCGGGTCTTCTGTTTCCATCGCAAGAATTCATTGCTGCCTATAGCTCATACATACATGATAAATCCTCTTTGTTTGTACTGTGGTCCTGAGCGCTTGCCATACATTCCATAATGTATATGTGAAAAGTGATCATGTATGAATCGGCATTGCCATATTTTTAATAAGCTATAAGCAAACTGAGGTTGTGAAAGTGTTTTATTGCACATACCAGCTCAGCATACAATTAGATCAGACAATGGACTTAAAATGTGTCTTCCAGGTTCTTACAACCCAACAGTTGTTCAGTGCTCCTGTGAAATTCTTTGTTATGCTCTTTTTTTTTCTTTTTTTTAAAAAAAATTACAACTTGTGACTCTTGGTTGCCTGGCAGTGTTTTGCCTTTAACACACACACACACACACACACACACACACACACACACATCATCTGAAACCGCTTGTCCCGAGCAGGGTCACGGCGAGCCAGAGCCTAACCCAGCAGCACAGGGCGCAAGACTGGAGGGGGAGGGGACACACCCAGGGCGGGATGCCAGCCCACCACAAGGCACCCCAAGTGGGACTTGAACCCCAGACCTACCGGAGAGCGCCACCGCGCCCCCCCGTTTCACCCTTTATACAGTGTTAATATTTGCTTTGCTTGAGATCTGAAAGTGACTCAGTTGCCGGGTACTTCGGCTGGAGGGGCGAGAGGGAGAAGAGCATTAAGTCAGAGAGAGTCTCTCAGACTCTGGATCTAATGCTAAGCAGTGAAGAATGCAGGCACACACACACACACACACACACACACAGATCTGAGCCCCTCAGTCCAAATGTTCCAGAACAGGTGCCACTGATAGAGTCACTGTGTAAAATGTGAAGCTCACAGTTTCAGACCTTGCCGTCAGCATGTGAACCCTCCCACAACTCCTCTGAAATCCCACCCAGCTGACCCCCTCGACGATGCCGATGCCTTCTTCCTCGTCTCTTGCGGTTGCCCGTCAGCGGCTTGCGTTCTTCTCCTACATACCAAGAGCCCACATTAACCCACGGCTCTGATAGGAATCTAAATGAGATGTTGTACGGACTCACACTGCGAGACGCCTCATGATCCATGTGCTTCTGCTGAATATTTCATGGGTTAGCGGTGCAGTAGCAGATCCCTGGTGCTGCCTCACCACTTGTTCTGACCTTTTAACTCCACCTTGAGGCAACTTCCAGAAAGATGAATGCTCCAGTTTTGCTGTCCTCTCTTGCAGAGATCGCGAATTCTTTTGCCAAGGGAATCCACTTCAACACCTTCAGCGGCAGTCCTCTGGCATGCACTATTGCATCCTCTGTACTTGATGTAAGTGTCTTAATTTTTTTTTTTTGACCTCTTTTTGACCTGTCTTTCAGATATCACACATACAGTATGGTACTGTAATTCATTGTATATTTGTATTTTTGAAAGGGAACATTTTATATTGGATGCGACCATGGAGTATGAGGATTTCACTGAGCTGCAGGGGAAAAAAGTAATATATTCTAGTGGTTTATTCTCTTTTAGACTATAAGAGAAGATGGCACACAGCAAACCAGCGCCACCGTTGGGACGTATTTGTTGACAGAGCTGGCCAAACTGAGGGAAAAGTATGAGATCATTGGGGATGTCCGGGGGAAGGGACTGCAGATCGGCGTGGAGATGGTCAAGGACAAGGTAACAGTACAGTCATAAAGCATTTTTTATGATGCTGCTATTTGGATATTCCTGTCCCATTTGCAATACAGGTGGTCCCCGATTTAAGATGGTTCGACTTGCAATGCACTTTGCGATGGTGAGCTGGCGATAGACATTCAGCGGAAGCTGATTTTTTTTCCCGAGCAAGCGATGCGCGTACTCTCTCGCGATGCTGGGCAGCAACAGCAGTCCTCATCTCCCTCTCCCGGTCTGTGACGCAGAGGTGTGTATTAGGTGTATTAAATACATTTTCGACTCACGATATTTTCGACTTATGACGGGTTTCGAGGAACGTAACCCCATCGGAAATCGGGGACCACCTGTACAGCAGACTTACGCAGAAGAGTTGTAGCTCACAAAGCACTGCAGTTTAAGTGTCAAATTTCAGCAGCCAACAGCATTTACACTTTAAGAAGAGCAGGGTTAGGAAACAGCTGCAGTACACACCAGTTCCCAGTTTGTAGAAACAGGAAAGTGTCTCTCATGCCCAATGTGAGCCAGTGTTTTCTGTGGAAATGGGCTGCAGATGTTTTTATTGACCGCACATGTACTTTTAAGTTTTAATCGCTCCTTTGGGGGTATAGATACATTTTCTGCAGAATTACTTACCTAAGTAACATTTTTGCAGTACCAGCGCTAGAACTAATTCTGAAGGTGCTCTCTGTGCCAACTAATGCAGTGCTTCACACACACACACACACATTACCATTATCCATCTATGTCCAGTCTTGCTTCACGCTTGCGCTGTTAATGTGTCATCATGTCATTGAGGTTCCACACATGCCCGAACGTGACAGTCCACGTCGCCCTCCCCCTGCAGGAAAGCCGTGCTCCTCTGCCGGCCGAGGCCATAAGCCAGATCTTCGAGGACGTCAAAGACATGGGAGTGCTTATTGGGAAAGGCGGCGCGTTCGGACAGGTAGGATAACACCTGGAGGGCACATGCATTCCTAAGATACACTTGTTTACTCTCATCGATGTAGCGTAACTTGGACAGGATTGTGTTCCCTGTAAACTTGCTACAGTGGAATGTATGGCTGTTGGAGATCCTGTTAGGACAGAGTCAGCACACATCTGTCTAATAAATATGAAGCATAATTTGTTCTGTGTGTTCATAAATTGCAGTAACGTCCTTTCGCTGTTTCCTTCTGCTCATGGCTATTAAATAAGTGCTGTGTACCATACATCGTTTCTGTACTAGGCTTAAAATAGCAGGAAATTTGACTTTGCTCAAGAGTGCAGCAGCAGGGTGCCGATGCAGGTAGCACTGGCGACTTGCAGCACCTAGGCTGTGGGTTCAAACATGGGTTCAAATCTGGCCCAGTCTGTGTGGAGTGTACAGGTCAATGCAAGTTTCCTCCAGGTGCTCTGGTTTCCTCACACACTCCAAAAAACATGTTTTGGGTGAATTAGTGACCTTAAATTACCCATTGTGTGTGTGTGTGTGTGTGTGTTATATTGCACTACTGTATAAATGGGTGGATGATTGCAGATAATTTAGTATACCATATCTACCATTGTGTAAGCAGCTTCATTCAAAAGGTGTCAGATGAAATACTACCTAATGATCGTACCTTGCTCTGGAGAAAAGATTCTGCTAAATAAGTAATGTAAATTATCAAAGAAGATTTTAAATCAGCTGAAAGTTTGTTTTTTTTGACAGTACAAACAGGGAAAAGTACAATAATTTTGTAAAGCCTCTTAAGCCTTTTTTTATTTTAAATTCATATTCGAAAGGTATGATGACATTGATAGAACTGCCTAAGAAAAGGAATTCTCTGCAATGTCTGCCCACACAGGTCTTCCGCATCCAGCCGCCAATGTGCATCAGCAGAGACGACGCAGACTTTTTCCTGGCTGTGTTCAGTTGTGCGCTGCAGAGGTATATGGAGTCAAGATAGCAGAGTCCAGTTCCTTACTATTCCACCACCCGTGTCGCTCTGTAGTAAAACAATCAAGTAACTAACAGAGTAATCATACTGAATTACGAATTAGCGCTGCGTGTATGATGAAATGTTGCAAGTTGGGTTAAATGCATCCTTGTTTCACAACTTGTGCCTTAATGAAAAGAAATTCCCATGAAACCTTTGCAGACCTGCAGATGTCTGTGGTGAAAGGTATATGAATATAGAAATATAATTCAAATATATATTGTAACAATTGCATTGTTTAAGGGTATAGTCTAACAAACTTTTTATGACAATTGTACAGATGGGTTATTAAAAACTACTGTACTTCTGGAGAGGAACAAGCATCAATTAATGAGCTCAGCCTGTACCCTTAATTTTGCCATCGCTATTATTAACTTTAAGTTTAGATTTAACAAATATTTCATACAGTACAGAAAAGTCCATTTGGTGACAAGACATTTAAAAAGCACAGCAAGTAGCACTGGTGCCTCACAGCGCCTCGATGGTGTGAGAGGACGCGGGTTCAATTCCCCGCTCAGGGTGTGTGTGGAGCTTGCATGTTCTTGCTGTATCTGCATGGGTTTCATCCCATCGTCCAAATACTTGCAGTGGAAGCAAACTGGTGTCTCTGATCACCGGGACCCTGATCAGGACAAACAGTTACTGAAACTGGACGGATGGATGAACATTTCAAAACAGATTTTATGTACCCCTAGTTATCGCACGTTTCGTCTAATTGCGCAAATGTTAAATATATTTTGATACACCTTGTGTAATATTGCTGCTTTAGGTGCTATAACATTGTAGTTTATCAGTATGAATGTATTGCAAAAGAACATGGATTTCCACATTTAAAAAAAAGGTAAACATAAAATGATCTACAGTAATTATGCTGCTATAATACATGTCTTTTTTGAAGGGGCAGGCATTCTGAGCAGTCACTTCATGTCATCCTAACACTTTGAGTTGCAGGGTACAGTACTCGAGTGAGCCGCTTCCCCTTCTCGGCCACTAATCTGCGGGCATTCCTCCCTCCATTCAGCGGAATAGACCATCCCTTGTTTAACCTTTTTGGCAACGGTTCCCGGCACCGCTGTGTCTAAATGGGTGAAAGAACAAAACCTAAATTAAAGAATGCGTTTCATCAGTTCCAAGTAAATACAACCACAGTTCAGCATGTTCAGGTTTCATGCCCATGTGTAATACACAAATGCCACATAATCCAAAATTAAAGAACATCTCTAAATGGAATAAAGTTGGACAAACTTTTTTGTAAGAAAAGTGCCTGAATTTTCAGATGTTATTTTCATGCTAGTGCTTTTCTTGGTACACTTTACAGCTGGTAGTAATATGATGGTTTGTAGTTGACTTTTTAACCCGCGGGCAAGGTAGAGCACTGTTATTCATTACATTTCATTAGTTTGAAGGACAGGCATCTTTGAAAGCATTGCAATCATTTACAGAATTCCTAATAGCAGCACGGTGAGAGCAGTTAAGGACTGGAGGACTTGAATCAGCCTCCTTGTACTGTTCCTCAAAAAACATGCTGATGTATTCAATATGAAATGTTTGACAAATTCCGTATCTGTCCAGTCACAATTACAAAAAAGATACATGTCATAGAAAGCATTACAACGGTGCAAAGGAAGCGCTGGTGCTTCACAGCTCCTGGCCTGCGTATCCAGATGCGGGTTTGAATCTGGCTAAGTCTATGTTTGCATGTCCTCCTCATCCGTGTACATGTAGGTTTCCTCGTACACTCTAATGACAGGTGTTTCAGGTGAATTGGGGAATCTCAGTTGCCAGTAACGTGTATTTGTTAGCAAATGAGTGCGTGATTGTCCTGCAATGCACCGGCATACATAGTGCACCCTGCCTCGCACCCCATGGTTCTGGGACAGACTCTGACTCACTTTGACCTGTACTAGACAATCAGTTTTTGTGAGTGAATAAATTAATGGCAGGAAGATGTTGGCCTGTTTTCAACACTGCAGTTCATTAACATTCCAGCAGAGAACACCATACTTGATGTCACTTCATACAAAGTATAATTTACACATATCTATTTTAAATGCAAACAGTTTAAAATACTGCTGTTTATGTTACTTAAGCTCCTCTAGAAGAGCTACAGGAACCATACAACAGATGATGTGAAGAATACCCCAGCACCACCGCCCACAATGCAAATCACTTAAAGCTCTCCACTGCCCTCTGCTGGATATTACAGCACAGCATTTTAGGAGGAAATATTAACTTGCTGTTCAAAGGCAGTAGGTGAGCCCACATGACTGCAGTGCTTGTTGACAGTATTCATATTTAGAATTATTTTTCAATGTAATTATAAATTACATAATTTGTTGCTGAACTTTAATATGACTAGATTACCCAGTAATTCCTGAACTTTCTCCAAACAGGCCTTTTCTGTTCCTTTAGAAATTTGCACTGGATGATGATTCATTGATATATGTTATCAACATGTTTAGACATTCACTGAAGCCCAGTAGATTTACTGAGTTTGAGTAACACAGCCTGCAATACCCTAGTCTGGCAACCAAAAGAACATGACCGACCTTAAACATTGATCTGTACTGTTTTTCCACCTTCCACCTGCTTTAACTGCCCCTACTAGATCAGGGAGCTTTCAGGGTATCATCGCTGAGCCCAGTATTTTCAGAAAACTAACAATAATAACATTCCTCATGAACACAAGGAAAGAGGTAAAACAATGTGGGGAAAGAGCTTCTTTTCTAATTTATTTCAACAAATTTTTCCCCTGCTTTACTCAATAATTTAGCATGACATTATAACCCTCAACTGGGTAGGCAGAACAGAAATAATTGAACTAAGAAGTTTTTATACAATTTAGAATTGTATCAAACCTTTAAATCGTACTTTGTCACCACCAACCTTCAGCGGTGTAGGAACACAACATTTTAAAACAGGCACAGGTTGGGTTCAGTAGTACAAGGATCTGTCCATTTATCGCTTCCTCCACTGTTTTCCACATCTTTGAGATGGATCATTCTATTGCCCTAGCCTACGATAGGGTGATTATCGGTTTTTCTTCTTCTCTTTCCGGCCCTTTGTGCCAACAGCTGCACTGGATGACAGTGCAGTAGCGTGTCCTGTGGTCTTCAAGTGATCAAACAGTTTATTTCTTGAAGTAAATTCAAACTGGCATGTCACACAACGCAAGTTCAACTCCTTCTGTAAGAAAAAACACAGAGCCAAAGAATTAATGTCTGCTTTTAAGTGAGTTCAACTGATTTTAGGAATCACCAATGCCAAAGAGATCATTTTCAGTTTTTACACATGAACAGTACAGACCTCTGGTGCTTCCTCTGTGCTTCCCTGTAGTTTGCTCCTTTTTTTTGAATCCCTTCCATTCTTCTTGCCTTTCATCTTTCCAGAACTGTTCACGTACATTTAGAAAAATACATTAGTAAAACATGCACAAGTCTGCATAGTCTTTTCTCACATAACCATAATTAACTCAAAAATGTCCTTGTAAGGTGAATTCTTGCTAAACTAATTGATTTACATGGGAAAAAATAATACATTCCTGACCCACATAAGGTTCACCTACTTTTTCCCCATGTTTAAATATAGACCAAGCCTATTTAAAACCTAAGTTCAGAATATCAGAACTACTCTGGACACCTTTAAATCCAGGCCCAAGATCCACGTTTAAAAAAAAAAAAAAAAAAATCACTTACACATAACACATTTGTGTGTTTCTTCTCATTATCTCCTTTCCCTCCTCTCAGTTCTCTCCCCATTTTATTTGTATTTTATTCTGTCACTTTTGTGTGACACAGTGGTGTCTCATAGGCACTGAGCTGTGGATTCAAACAAGTTCATATCCTGCTCTGCCTGTGTGGAGTTTGCATGTCCTCCCAATGCTCACACAGGTTTCTTCAGGATTCTCTGGTTTCCATCCACAGTCCAAACACATGTTTCAGGTGAACCACTAAATTGCCCTTAATGTGTGTGAAAGAGTGTGCGACTGCCCTTCCATGGACTGGTATCCTATTCAGGGTGTACTTATCCAAGTGTAAACTAATAGCTTGTTATTCAAATTACATTTGATTGTCCATCTGACTTGTCATTAAAGGAGTCTTCATTATGAGGGAAGCCTATACTGTTAGATGAACATGGCCTTCCCAAATTATTCAAGGCAAGACCCCCACTGGGAAGAAACTGGGGAGGATGGAAAGTCACCTCTTCGTTTCGACAGGTCTGGACTCTCCGTGCTGCGTGTTCTCCACTGTGATCTCAGTGGTCTCGTTCACAGGGGACTGTGGGTGGAGGACGTCCTTGCTGTTGTCTGAGGGTAATGGGGTAGGGTCTTCTGGAACACACTGCATAGGGACTGGATCCATCTCCAGCAATTCTTCTGAGGGTTTCTGTGAGGAAAAACAAGCAACAAATAATCCGTAAGACCCTTTGGGTTCATCCAGCACTTTCACCCAAATCATATACATGTTTCCTTTTTATGTAAATACTTACATATAAAACTTTCTGTTGTCTTTTTTTCTTCTTTTGCTTTTTAGACAGTCTGTAGGGCACAATGCATAGTTACTAACGAATAAATGAAAATGTAATTTATAAAACACATTTATGGTATAGTGATGTAAAACCTGTTAACATGAAGTGACAACCCACTGACAGCGATACATGCACCAAAACATTTTGAAAAATCATCACATAATTTAATAAAACATGCTATCAAAAAATGAAAATGTCAGACAAAAATCTACCAAAGAAGCCAGGAGTAAATAATGTAAGCACCTCCTAAACCAAACTTGTTAATTAAAATTACCCAAATGAGAGGGTTGCTAATTTTAGTGCTTATGGCTTCAACCATCACTGTAGTTTGGGCATAACTACTGTGAGGCCACAGAATAATACTGTTGCTGTAATAGTCCCACTTAATTCATGCTTGTAATTTTTCAATCTTAGCAGAGCTCTGAGAGAACCATGCTGGGGGGGGGGAAGAAAAAAAAAAAAAAAAAAAACAATGAACTGAATAAGCAACTAATGTCAGCAAATCACACAGAAAACTCCTAACAATAATAAACTTTCCTGTAATTAGATTATACTATGTGTTAATCTAGTACATAGCGCTGTCACATTACACTGCTATTCTATATTACTTCACGTACTTTTGCTTTGGAGTTTCCTCCTGCTCTTCCTTTTCATCTTCTTCTTCCTCCTCCTTTTCTTCCACTTCATCAACATTACACTTTAAACTCATGTCTTCCTCTTCTAACTGCTGCCTTAGCAGCACCACCATCTCTCTGTGCTTCCTGGATTTCTCGTGGTTCTTCATGCTGTGGGCAACACAAAGGGAGTTTTTTTCCCCTCGTTTATTTTCTGCCACCACACACCGTGCCAGTAATGTTGAGGAAATAAAAACACATTAGGCTCTAAACTCACGCTTTGTCTGTTTTGAAGGCTTTATCACAAGCTGGGCAGTACAGGTCATCATAATACTCTCCCAGTTCATCAGTCAGGGCATCTGTGACTCCAGAAATGCATCACATTACACACTGATTTGTTTCCTGTCCTCAATCCTTAAGGAATGTTAGGCAGGTAAATAAGACAATTTTTTTTAATTTTAAGCTTTTAATTGATTTTATAGATTACAATATATTATATATTTTAACGTTTATTTTTATTTGATTTCACACTTTGTTTTTAAGTGATTTTTAAGTTAATTTTTAATATTTTCAGCTGACCTGCATAAAGTCACATCAGCCGACTAAAGACGAATTGTATTTTTCCATATATATTTAACAAAAAACCGACGTAAAGTCGAAATCGACGCAACACGAAACAATGTAGGGCGAGGTATTACTGTATCTAAGTGTTTTCATGTGGTGTACTGTGTACCGTGTTTCACATCCTGTGAGCAAATGTTAGCGTACTATTAATAGACAAGCTAGAAACAATACCTTTTCTTCCAAAAATTATGGAATATAAAACAAAACACTTTTTATTTTGACTTTATAATTAATTTTAGGTTACATTTTTCTATACGAACCAATATTTTTTTCCAAAACAAATAATGGTAATTTGATCCCCTCACAAAAGGAATCTGCCAACAGGGTGATTTCACTGAAAAAATTAACACCTGGAATAAGCATACTCAAATATATATAGTTCAAATATAACTATAAAACTATATGCACAAATAAGTTTCACACTAATTGTACACAAATATAAATTGTTTTAATTCAGCCTTACCTCAGTAACACTAAAATATGAACCCAACCCAATGGAGCACAAGCATTTATTTTTACATGTTTATGTCGCTATATTGTTACGTCCTTTATGCATTGTGAGTGTGTGTGTATGTTTGCTTGGGTGACACCTACCGCCCGCTCCTTGTTCATCTCCTTCCTGCACTTCCTGGTCTTCCTCACTTTCAGACACATCTCCAAACTCCTGCCCATACTGCGCCTCTATCTGCTTGAGTTCTTTCTCCAGTTCAGACATGGCAGCCCAGCTCTGCTCCTTGTAGTCCTCAGCAAGCCTGGCATACAGTAATGAGACATGAATGTTACCTCCTTACGTTGGCTCTAAGCTAACCATACTCATCAATGACTTTAAAAATAGTCCAACAGGAGGCATAGTGGTTAGAGACATAGCCCTGCTCCCAAATGTCCCAGGTTCGAGTCCTTCTTCCTGCTGTAGTACGCCTGAACAAGGGACTTATCCCAAATTGAGGAAAAAAAAACTCAGCTATATAAAAATGTTTACAAAAAAGTAAGCAGTGTAGAACAAAAACATAACACTGCATACCAGTTTGGAGGAAGTCATCAGCTAAATGAACAAATAAAAAGAAAAGGGCTGCGAATAACAATAATAAAAATAGGTTGTAGCAAAAACTGTCTCCTGCACCAACATGACATCTCCCTTACTTGGCCTGGTGAAGTTTCTGCTTGCGCCTGAGCTCTGCAGCCTTCTTGGCCTTCTCTGCATTTTTCTCCTCCACCAACTTCTTGTGGGCCTGCACCCTCTTGTCTCGCTTGCGCACGAAGGCCACGAGCTGGCGTACCAACTCGCTATGCTCCTTCCGCGCTTTCTCACGCGTCTTCTTGTTTTCCTTCTCCATGGCTCGCTTCTCCCAGCGGTTGGAGCCCTGCCGCGTGTCATATTCCTCCTTCCAGGCAAACTTCTTGTGAGTACAGAAGCTCTGCCAGTAGGCATAGAAGGGATGTACGACCTGCAACGACATTTGTAATTCAGCTTAACATCTATATCTGAGACTGATTAAGTGAACTATCGGTCCTTCCCATCATTTGTGTTGTCCTTTGTTTACAGCTGCCTCTCTAATATTTTGGTGATTGCAGTGGCCACAGCTATGCTTGGTTCACCCACACTTTTAAAGCACTGGAGCCATCAAACAATATGCTTCGTACAATTCTGTTATGGAAATACAGAATAATGAGAAAAATCCCGTTTCTATCAAAAACAGGTACACACTCACTGTGTCATAGTCGCTCTGAGAGTCTCCGAATGTGGGAAACTCTTCCTTATCTTCATCCTCTGTAATGTGCTCCATTTCTTCCTTTGCTATCGTCTCAAACACATTTCGATACACGGTGTAAAAGCCCTGAAACAACCAGTAAATGAGGGTAACATTACAATCTAGGGACCAAACTATTTCTGATTATTAGTAATTGAACTGACATTTCTTGGTTACTATACTATGTACTATGACTGAGGGATCTCTGCTGCTTTCCAGGGCTTATGGGGTCAACAAGTTCACACAATAACCACTGAAGTTTTTAACTGAGCCAGAAAAAAGCATTGTGCTATACAAAACAGTTCTTGGAGATATATGTTCCTTTGGAGAAAAGCATTTGCTAAATAAACAAATGTAGAACTGCAGTCACTGAAACTGAAAGATTTACAGTACTATTGTAGCAATGTTTCCATTACTCATTAACAGTTATTCTGGAAATAAACATTATTTACATAACATCACAAGAGACTGATCACAGTGGAAATTTTTTCCCCCTCTTCATTACTTGTCACAGTTATAAATTTCACCTTACATGGAATGATATATTCTTGATATAATTTTGCTACACATCACTTATTTGTCTTTCATAGCGCAGTAACTTGGGTTTAAGGTAAGTGTAACTGTCATCAGGAAGAACTCAGCTCATGTCACTTGCTCATGTGGTTTCAAGGAAAAAGGGGGATAAAGAAATGGTTTACCACTGCCTTCTGCCACATGTCAGCACATGTCTTTGGACTGTGGGAGGAAACCAGAGTACCCAGAGGAAACCCAAGAAAACATGCAAAGCCTGCACAAACTGAGCTGGGTTTAAATGGATGTTTGAACTGTGGGTCAGGAAGCTGGGAGGCTACCCACTATGCCACATAAACTTGGATTTAGGTTTAACATGCAACTAATATATTTTCCTTGATACCCCACTCTGTTGCATTACAACCACAAAAAGCCATGCAATAGACAAATGCATAATGGTGGGCAGCATTTAGCAGCAAAAGTTTTTGTTCTGCTATCAAAAAAAGCTTTTAAACAATTTGCGTAATTAATTATTTGACAACAAAATTTTTAGTGAAAGAAATATGAACAAAAGAGAAACCATGTTCCTAACTTACTTCCTTGTCATCTCCATAACCAGAGTAACATGTTACAGTGAAATACTGCAGCAGGTCAATACTGTCATCCTCATACTCTCCACTGACCCCTCCCTTCAATAAAGCCTCTCGGTGGTTGTCGTACCTGGAAGGAGACGGCACAGTAGCTTTAGCATCGGTGCTTACGTTGAGAGTCAGCACCTTTAATATCCAGCAGGGGTGTGAAACTTTATTATATAGGACTACAACATTCAAGGAGTGGCAAATTGATCGGGAGAAAAAAATCTGCTAATTTCTCAACATCTGATATTTGATTCAGTCACTACATTTTTGGCAATCTGTGTGAAATGTACTAGAAATCACAAAACGCTCCAGAATTTTACTCATTTCAAATAATTTTAAGTTCTTATATGGAGTTCTGCTTGAATAACTCCTAAAAATGAAGGTATATTATCACATCCTTAATCGTTTAAACCATTTGCTCAGTAAAGATGAATATGTAAAATGTTGAGTAACTGTTACACAAGTCTGTTTTTATTACACAGACAAAGATCAGATCACATTTTAGGAGCTATCCTGGTACAAGTCCACAAAATTTCACTGAGTATGAAAATAAATTTTTGGTTGTGATGTACCATGAAATGCTGACTACCTTCTTAGTCCATGAACTAAAATAATCTGTCCAGCTGGCTCTATTAATGCATGTCTCACACCTCTGGGGTACAAACCTTCCCAACACATGGGTGGGACAGTAATTTATCCTTAGTGGTGTTAACTGACTTTTATTTTCCATTATAAAGCACCTGCAGTCACCTAGTATAAATGTCTTTACATGGAAGCTAAGTGTTTCTGCTGTAAAAATGAAGATCGAAGTGAAACATAGACACGACCAGGCTCTTTCTTGCAGGTCACTCAGGACATCATAGGCAGCCTGGATCAGCTTGAACTGCTCTGCAGCCTCTTCTGCATTTTCCAAGTTCTTGTCTGCCCAGGAAAGAAATTGTCCCATTAGCAGTCTCCTTAAGGGCCACACAAACATGTATTATTCCAACAAAAGAAGCAAAAGTACAGTATGTTCAACAACATTTACAATGTTTAATGTCTTAAGTGTATTGACATTTATTCATTTAGCACATGCTTTTCTCCAAAGAGACGCACATCTCATAGAAAATACAATTTGTACATTTACCACTTTACTGCTATTATTATTATTACTATTATTATAATCTTATGCCTGAGCAAGACAACTTAGCATGCTAAATGAATTTTGCAGTGATTTACCCATTTAAACTGCAAGGTTAAATTACTTGAGAAATTCAAGCAAGTATCTTCATCAAGGGTACTACAGCAGCAGTGGATCTGAATCAGGGACCTTTGCGAGGCAAGTGCCAAGCAGGGTGATGTGTGGACACCAAACGTAGACAATTTTATCTTAAATAAGAGTCAGTCAGTGCATCATCTACAGATTCCTCCCCATTCACACACACACATTTTCTGAACCGCTTGTCCCATACGGGGTCGCGGGGAACCGGAGCCTACCCGGCAACACAGGGCGTAAGGCCGGAGGGGGAGGGGACACACCCAGGACGGGACGCCAGTCCGTCGCAAGGCACCCCAAGCCGCGGGACTCGAACCCCAGACCCACTGGAGAGCAGGACCCGGTCCAACCCACTGCGCCACCGTGCCCCCTTCCTCCCCATTCAAGTATGTCTCATTATTATTACTACAACATATTTAAATGTCCCAAGTGAATGAAGAGAAGGTCCATTTAAAGTGTTTAACGCAAACAAGTCAAACTGCGCAAAATGCCACATTAACCCACCATTCAGGTCACAAAACTAACTGTACTACTGTATAATACACTTTACACAGTATAACGGTGGTACTGTGTTGATTTCAAGTCTGACCAACCAACACCACTTGGTATTTATTCCAATATCTGAAGCTTTTCTCTGGGGCAACTTACAGTGTTACTATCATCATTTGCTGAGTATTTTTACTGGAGCAATTCAGGGTTAGGGACTCTCTGTGTGTGTGTGTGTGTGTGTGTGTGTGTGTGTGTGTGTTGATCAAGGGCACTGCAGCAGGAGGAGGGGGGTTCAAAACCCAAGTTCTCAAGTTCTTCCACTGAAAATCCACACTAGGAGGAGGAGGTGGGATTCGAACCTAAGAGTGAAAGCCTTTCACAAACAAGCCTTGTTACGGCGACGGCTCTAACCACTACGCCACCTGCTGTCCACGTAGAACACCACTAAAAAGCCCAAACAAACCCGGCGTCATTTCGGCAGCCACGAGCCGAGGACAAGACAAGGTAGGGTTATAATAGAAATGTGAAGGACATACCTGGGTGCCACTTTAAAGCGAGTTTGCGATAGGCCTTCTTCAGGTCGTCGTCTGTGGCGTCCCGTTTAACTCCGAGCACCTCGTAGTGACACTTCATCATGGCGAGAGAGACGAGTGTCCCCGCTCGGCCGGTTACCGACCTGGCAGCAGTGCGAATCCCGTCCCGCCGACGTCAAGCGCTGGGCCTACCTAGCCTCTCTCTCTAGCTTAGCTACTAGCTTGTCTAGGAGAAATAATTTAAATAAAAAAAAAGTAGCGTGCGAGCTAAATTACACTGTGTTCTGCTCCGCAGCCAACTGGAGTGTTTCATAAAACGAAAACGCAATTTCATTGCTGGTTTATTTTTCTCAACTATTTCTGTGTATCTAGATTAACTGTAAGAAATAACAAACCTAAAAAGGCACATCTGAAAATACCGTCCGGCAATGTGGAGCGTTCGCGCCGGCAAGCTACGGCGCCTTCCTATGACGTCATCTAGACGTGCCACAAAAGGAGGAGACTGACGACTGTAAATGCGCCCGTTCATAGATCACCGCATTAGCGGGACTTCTGTAGTGAGAGGGATGAATCACAGAAAGACCCTGCAGGATGACGTGTGCGCCGCAACGGCAATGTCGTCCGCCATATTGGAAAAATGATTTACGCTTGTAAACTAAAGGATAAGGCTTTGGATGCACTCAACCTCTCCTAAAAAAATCTTCCATCTTGGGCGATTCGCATCCGATTCCCATGAAATATACTGTATGCTATATTGGTATTACATGTCTGGTTTGATTAATATATTGATGTCAATTAAACCAGACATGTGATATCAATTAGACAAAAGCTTTATCAATGCCTGAAAATTTACTGATGATGGGGTTGTGGCATAGGCTACTGTCAGTACGGAAATTCAGAATGTTGAGTTCGCTCTTTGTCTTTTAAAACAAAGTTTAAGCTATATTTTGCATTAACTGATGTGCTTGAATCTGTGGAAAGATTCCACACGATACCATTTAGTCTGTGTGAGGACAGCTTGTGTTTAAAATTCAGTCGCTTTCATTTTAAAAAGTGGTTCAGTAGTGAGTGTTCTGATTAAAGTACATTGTTACTGAAAGGCTGAATTTAGGGGATGCTACTGAGGTCTGACAAACAGTATTGCACACAGGCTAAAATAGAAGACTAATGGAAGCACGGAAGGTCCTTACCTGTTAAAAATCCTTTAAAACTGCTTTATGAATCTTATACCAGCTGGCATCAAACAGAGATTTTTGGCTCATATATGTACTTATAGATCTAGACTTGTGAGAAAGAAAAAAAAAAAAAAAAAAAAAAAAAAAACACTACCTTTTTGTTTAAAGAGTAACCACTCGGGCATGTTTAAATCCTTAATCAAATGTTCTCCTTAATGTCCAGCTGTAATGTGGTCTTTTTTTCCCCTCTGATGAATGAAACTTTGAAAGTTTGTTATCTTATTCATGTTTTGTCAGTAATTTACTAACCTAATAAGATAAATGGAAAAACTGATAATTGTTTTCCAATCACCAAAATAAGTTGAATATCAATTCCAGTATCAGTTTCAGAAAATCACAGAACAAGTACTGTCAAAACAGGTCTGTATTAAAAGACTTTTGAAAGAGGAAACACCTCATACTGTTCAGTGAAACAATGACATTTGGAGAGTTTGGGAATCTTGGTGCTGTTTCACAAGCATGAAGTTAGGCATGGCTGCTATTTAAATGACAGCCGCAATGAACAATCAATAAGACTTTCTTTCTACAACTGGAAAACGAAAAAGAATCTCAATGGATCTCAAGAATCTTCAATGAAGCCATTGAAGCCAGAATGCAAACAGCACTCCTACAAGCTAAAGGTTCCAATTTCCACTTTACAGTCCATATGGAAGCTGCACTTCTAAAGTCATTTACAGACTTTTGCGCTTCAGCATTCTTCTCCTCTTGAAATCCTTTTTTTTCTTCACTTCCTTGCGAAGTGGGGGTTCTAGCTCTATCATCTCAGGCTTCTCCTCAGCAGGCGTTGCAAACACCTCCTCAGTTACATCTTTGGAAACTGGCGGTTTTTCCTCCTTCTTTTTCATCCTCTGCAACTCTCTCACCATCTGTTTCTCCCGAACCTTAGTAGCTGTGGCCAAGCGAATCATTCGCCGGTGCTTAGCAGATGAAATGCAGAAGTTAGTTCATCTCAACAACTTTTTTCGGAATTCAGAAAAAATGGAAAAGACTATATGTTCATGTGTACAGAGTATGTATGTAAAACTAATTTACGACATTTCAACTGCTACCCATACCTCATTAAAATGACTTCTAAGAAACAAGGGCAGGTAAATGAGAACAGTTTTTAAAAAATGCATATATAGTAATAGTAGTGAGCACATTTACCATATTGGGTGACTGAAAGCTGGGGTTCTCGTACAGTGTAGGGCCACCAAAACTTCCCTGGAATATTTTGATTAAGTTGAGCACAAAGCGAGGCCCAATCTCCACAAGGGAAGCATCCTCTTCAACGATCTGTTTAATGGGAATCAAGCAGTTATAAGGTCAAAGAACAAGACTGTCACCCACATAATGCATTTTCACATTCAGTATAAAATGAGTTGAGCATAAAGTGTTCCAATATTGCCAAAAATTACAGTAACTTACCTGATAGTTCCTGAACCATATCCTGCTATCTGCTATTGTAAATGTGAACACATGGTCCACAAAAGGTTGGCTCTTGGGATGATACTGAGGGGTAGAAAAAGTCTGTACGGAAAGACAAATACAGTAATTTAATAAATATACTTTAGCAATATGTACATTCTGAAGTTAAACATTTCTGAAATATAGCATTATTTTTATGCATGTTAGTAAAAATTCCTGTAGACAACATTTTACACGTTATATTCTCACATTTTCTGAGGTGGCATCAGCAAAACATTATGATTTATATTTAACAAACCTGGATGAAGAGCTCCTTCAGTAATGAGTAGTGGGCCTCCTTGTCAAATTGCTATAAGGAAAATGCAACAAGTTTCCCAAACCACAAATACACAATTGTTACTGAAATTGGTACATGAACAACCTGAACTAAAAGAGACATTTGCAAAACTGGCATCGACCTTTAAAAAAAAAAAGTATACACATGCTTTTTTGGACTATGACTACCCATAGGGTGTTAACAGTGCGCTCTCATGTATAATACAAAAAGGAGGAAAGCATGTATCGGCTGTTTTGGCCAGCTCTCTATAATTCATTTCTTTCCTCCCCATGGAATTAGCAATCACCTCACTACTATTTAGTGGTAATAATATTAATATGTTAATTTAACACTAGCCTACAACTGTGGCAGTGAGCAACAGCTTTCAATAGATAAACATTAAGAAATCAATTTTTCATTTCATGTTACAGTTATTGCACTTTGCGGCTTTACTACATCACACTATTCCTTAATATCCATTATAAGAAAAGAACTTACAGGGTCAAATGAAAGCAGTGGTCTTGAACCCTTTAAACAGTTTCCAGTCATCTTGAGTTCAGCCAGAGTGTGAACTTAATAGGAATGAAAGTTGAGTGAACTGACGAATTGAAAAACATAAAATTCACAAAATAAACAGACTTGATACAATGTGATAAAGCATTAAACCAATGTTTCTAGCAAAGGAAATCACACACAGCAGATTGCGTGAAAGACACGAAAACATCTCAATCAAACTTACCATTCTGAACCAAAAACTTAGCTGAAGGACCATGAGGAACATTTGAAATCCTACAAAAAGACAACAATTCAGATGCATATTAAGAACAAATTAATACAGAACACCTTTACTCATGCAGTTCTATTTAACATGCATACATAGAACTATTTTATTAACATTTACTCATTTAACAGACACTTTTCTCAAAAGCAACATATGCAAATAAAGTAACACTTCATCAACGGGGGGAGAGAGAGAGATGCAGGCATATGATTCACAATCGAAAAAAAATTACAGAGGATATGGCTCTTATTCTCAAGAAAGAAACATGCCTGTGCAAACAGTCAGAAGTTCATCAACCGCACTCACCACATGTAGAGATCCTGCTTCTTTTTTGCTTCGAAAAATATACACTTGTTGCAGTTTTTTATTTCACACACCTGGAAAGAAATGTTCACAATGAAAAACCAAAAGAAAAAGGAAAAAAAAAAAAGGGGACACACACACACACACTCAGATCTGGGTGTTTTCTTACTTCATTTACGACAAAAAGTTTATCCTTCCGATCCATTTTGGTATCTGCAGAAAGAGAAAATGTGCATCACTTGCATGAACGCAAAGGAAAAAAACCTGTGTGTGTGTATAAAGTGACTGCGCTTAGACAATTGTGTAAATAGCAGCTGCTGGTACTGTACTGATCAGAGCTGCTGCTGCCTTTGTCTGTAACTGTAAGTTCAACTACCATCATCTCCAGCTGCAAAACCCTTGATTAAAGTACTCAATCACTCCAGTAAAATTACCCTGCTGAATTATACATGGGTATACTATAATAATAACTGTAGTAATTCAAGTCGCTTTGGAGAAGTGTCAGCTAAACGAGCGAAAGTAATGGAAGACACTTTGTCTGAGAAGCGCTGTTGTTGTTTACTCTGACTCTGAGTTGCACGCGGGCGGCTCTGCTGGCGGGAAGGGAGGAAGAGGAGGAGCAGCGGCGCTACTTGCCTGCTTTACTGTGCGGCATGACGGTCCTCAGGTCCTGCATGAGGTGTCGCGTTCGGAAGTTGATGCCCCTGGAGGAGAACACAAGCACCCGTTCTTTGTTCTTCCACTTCCCCTGAGAAAAGAAAGATAAAACTAAATTAATGAAGATTAATCGAGTACAAATCATCAATCCGAAGCATTTACTAGAACAACTCCGGAGAACGAATAATATAATTATTATAATTCAGGATACAGGTGGACACCCTGCTCTATCGAACTCACCTTAGACAGCGGCGCCGGGACACTAAACTCGTTCCTCTGCTCTTCGTTCGACACGGCCGAAAGCTCTGTTCCATTCTCCGAAAATTTCACCTTTTTTGCAGCCTTGCTAAGCCGCGCTTCACCCGCACGTTTTCTCTTGAACGGCGACATCTTGAAAGCGCGTGTTACAACAATCCCCGCCCCGAGGCGTCATGTAAAAAGGTATCTGTAAGGAAATGACGAGCGCAGCGCCACCTAGAGGTGCGGAGGACGAAACACGCAGAAAACAGACGGGGACGTATGGAGAGAGCCCGTTACTTACGGCGTTAGCTCTGCGGTGATGAACAGTACAAAACAACAAACGTTCAGACGTGATTTTCATATTGTTTTATTTCAAATATAAGAACTGTAAACAAAGACATTTAACCTTACATTGGACATGATGTAATTCAGTGGTAGAATTCTCGCTTGCCATGTGAGAGGCCTGGGTTCAATTCCCAGCCAATGCAAGGTCAAAATCTTATCAGCTTCAGCTGCCTGCTCCTAAGAAGTGGAATCAGAAAACTAGCTAGTACCCAGAAAAGCTTTAGTGGTATAATTCTAGTTTCCCAGCCAAGAGGCCTGGCTTTGATTCCCAGCCAATACAAGATAATAAGTTAAAGTGTGTTGAGTTGCCTAGTATTGAGCATTTCAAGATGGAAAGTAGAGAGTCCCCAGAAAAGCATTGGTAGTTTGGTGGTAGAATTCTTGCCTCTCATGCAGGAGGCCTGGGTTCAATTCATGACTAATGCAAAGTAATAAGTTAAACTTTGTTGAGTTGCCTGGTATTGAGCACTTCAAGAAGGAAAGTATCTAGTCTATAGAAAAGTGTTTGTGGTACAATTCTTGTTTCACATACATGAAGCCTGGGTCTGATTCCCAGATAATGCAAGCTCAGTTCTCAGCCAGTGCAAAGTAAACATTTTACTAACTTCAGCTGCCTGCTCCTAAGAACTTGAATCAGAAAACTAGTTAGTCTCCAGAAAAGCATTGGTGGTTCAGTGGTAGAATTCTTGTTTCCCATGTGAGAGGCCTGGTCTTGATTCCCACCCAACACAAGTGCTACATTTGACCAACTTCAGCTGCATGCTCTTAAGAACTTGAATCAGAAAACTAGTTAGTCACCTGAAAAGGTTTGGTGGTAGAATTCTTATTTCTTACAGGAGAGGTCTAGGTCTGAGGCCTTGATAGAGTTCTTGCTTCCCTTGTGAGATGCCTGGGTTGACTACTGATCCATTACTAAAAAGTGGTTCAGTTGTTGAGTTCTTCTCTGCTCTACAGGAGGCTGGTGTTCATTGCCAATGCAGGTTGTTAACTGTTCCTTCTTTCCTAAGACCTTGTGTAAGGACTGCTAATCAAGAACTAGCAAGAATCAGTGGTTTAGTTGTCCTTGAGATCATTTATCAGTGGTGTGAAAGACTTTCCAGTTTAGTTGGTAACATACTGCTGAGAACCTTTGTCTTTGGATGCAGAGCTTGTAGTGGATCTGCTACAATTCATGTGAGCTCCAGTTTAAAAAAAAAAAGAAACTCTGCCATATAAATGGTTAAATCATTGTGAGAAGTTTGAGCTAGATGACAGACTGATGCTTAAATATTGTAAACAGGAACAGGTGGTAGTGTAGTGGTTACAGTTGCTGCCATTATATATAGGCAGTCCCCAGGTTACGAACAACAGACTTACGCACAACCCGTAGTTACAAACCACCCCCCGTAAAGCCTACTATATTAAAAATTTGAGTTACATACTATGATTCATAATAACAGACAGGCATTACTTTGTGATGCGCATCAAAACATTGTTCCTCTACAGCAGTTCATCGGCTCGCGAGCCCGAGGTAGGACGAAGACTTCCTTCTTTTCAGTCAGACCACATTGCTGTTAACAGTTTAGCCTACCCACTCAATTCTGATTTTATTTTATTTTTTCTTCAGGATTGCCATAGCATACCTTGGTGCCTCTGAGAACCCCTTTGCATGGGAGTGAATTGGTGGTGTCTACAAAAAATATAACTCTGGGATGCATCTACAGCGGCTTATGAATTTGAGGAGTATGACTCCAACTAGGGTGCTAAGAGGCCCCGTTAGCGTATTGTATATCTGTATGGGAGGTCTAATCTCACAGTAACAGTACAGATATACATTTATTCATGTGTTTGTGATGTGTTCTCTGGAAGAGAAAAAATATAATAAGGACCATATGGACCATAGTCCTTATTTTGTTTTTTTTTTGTCTTCCAGAGAACACATTACAAACACACATGAATAAATGTTACTTCACCAGAATTAAATACAAAAAACAGAGGAAACGTTTAATATGGAAACAGGTGATTAACACCTTTAACATGTTTTGGTAATCTCAAAGAAAGTAAACAAATTAATACCAGGGGTTTTTGTCACTATTGTACTGTAACGTTGGCCTGCTTGTTGGAGCTCAAAATATAGTCTTTAATCACTCTTCCTTTGAAACGCTCAAAAACAGTCAGTGACCAGGTCTCAAATCTTCTCTCTGCTGAGGGCGGTGTGATGGCGAACCCCGGTCCGGCACCCTGTCATGTAGATCAACGCTGGGTCCTCTGGCATTCCTTTGGTGAATCCTGGGCACTGCCACTGCAACAGCTTGGGTTACAGCTCAGAAAACTTGGTGCAAATGTGTCTTCCACACACACACACACACACACGCAATTTCTTCTCCTCCAAACAAGCTAATCGGAGGTAACTAGCCACCGCACACCATGTGGTTATTTCACTCATGTAGTAATTTCAGAGTGAAAACAGCCCCAAACACGGCTTTCTCTCCTGGGTTTTTCTCCCCAGAGTTACCCTCAAATATAACACCCCCAGCTCTTAACTTAATAAACAATAATAATTTTAACAAATTATGTAAACTGTTAACCAGCACTTCGTGCCTCTCTGTTTTCCTACCTGCCTCGCTCTCTCCCGGAAACTCCCCCCATTCCGAGGATTAGGAGCCCATCTACAATTAGCCAATAGCGCTGATTGGCTAATACCTAACTGGCGCCTTATCCACCCAAAAATGGGGAAAAAAAAAAAAAAAAACCAACACTTCACCAAATGAAAACCCTCTTCATATTAGTACAAAACTATTCTGTATCAATAATAATTAAAACAAACACACAATACAGCAACATGTGAACAAATGTAGCAATAGTCATCCCCAGCACAGCCTTTTCACACCCTTACCATCAGACAGACACTACAAGAGTGTTAAAGCCAGAACTTCAAGGCTGAAAAAGAGTTTTTACCCACAGGCCATCAGGCTTGTGAACGACACCCTCTGAGCCCTGGGAGGTGTCAGCTACCCCCCATCCTTCCTACATACATACACAACGCCAGTAACATCAGCGACCACAGACTACCTCTGCATACCTTGCGCACACAAATACACATCCCCTTTCAACTGCAAATAGACCAATCTACCTCTGCAGGACTTTGCACATGTACGACTTCCATGTTTACATTGCGCACTGCACACTTTATATACGTATATAACGTCGTTTCTTGGATTTTTTTGCACTAATAGTAATTTTTTAAATGTATGATTTTGCACTAATAGTTTTTGTAAATTTGTGATTTATGCCTTGTGTTTTTCTTTCCTTATGTCCTTACAATTTATGTCATAGGCTGCTGAGAGGATTCACAGAGTAAGAATTTCATGGTATGGTGTAACAAACCGTTTACTGTACATATGACAAACTCTTGAATCCTCAATCTCCTGAACCTTTTCTCAGTTGTGGGATCTCACTTGAGACTATCCCCCTCCTCACATCCTCAAACCTCCCTCGCTTTGCTCTTCAAAGTCCTGTCCTTCATCGTTCCCCAGCCTCATTCCATAATGACCGCCTGCCTTGTCCCTTGACAATGATTTTGGATCCTCGCCTCTGTTCAGTTCGGCGATCGACCGACCATTTGTCCGTCCCACTAGAACAAGTCTGATCCCTTAATATTGAAAATAATGATCCTGTACTTGGGTCCAGCCTCTTCTGTGTCCTCTGCTCACCATGACAGTAGTAACATTTATCTCTTTCTGTGTCTCTCCCTTATAAATACCGTAGTTACATTTATTATCATTATTATAATTACATAGTAATATTATCACTGTACTGTTGTATTAAATATGTTTTATTGTATCCAAAAGTGTCTCTAATGTTTCTATGAAAGGTACACGATATACTATACACTAAGACAAACATTTGACAAACTCACATTAGATACCCATCATACCTAACTGTTCCGACATAAAGATAGACTGAGGAACGGAATTCGGACTGCCTATAGTTCATAGGAGGCCTTTCAGTGAAAGTCAAGGCCTAATGACACACCAGAAAAACAGTTCAGCTTCATTCCCAAACAGATATTGGTAAAGCAACAAAGCGATTACTATATCTTCTTAAAGTGTTTTCCAATAATACTGAAATATTATAAATAATACTGAAAACATGTTATTTTAAACAGCGAAACATAAGGTACAGAACGAGTGTTTATTCCTTGCATTCAACATTCTAAGAAAAATAAGATACATTTCTGAAAATCACAAAAATGAGAACAATATAAGGCAGAGAGCAAGTATCAAGTTTATTCAGCATAAACACTATTTTACATTTTATCAAATACAAAATACTTCTGTAATGCTCTATAGCTGTTGAGAACACAGTGCGAAAAAAATACAAGCTTTGTGGAGTTGGTGGAGAGGATTGTGAAAAGTCTGGTTTGGAATACTTTTCCTTAATAAATCAGACTAATCTTCCACTTCTTCATCTGGGCAGCAGTAATATTCCACAAAGCAGATCTGCCCGTCATCATTTCTCACCAAGTACTGCAGGGACAGGAAACCCTGGTTATCTGTCCGTACGGACACCTTGCAGGACAGAGACAATGCCTTAGTGGACGGCTTCAAGAGGGACATCTTGTACCTGTAGGGTTGTATATGGTCAGCCAGACAATGAAAAACAACATTTGAGGTTACACTTCTATTTACAATAGCATAGCTGTACGACTGTTTTGTCTGCTGACCTGTTTGTCTGGGTCTTTGTGCACTGAAATAGCTCCATCATGTCAGAGTCCTTCGGATAGTCATAGTGAGCGCTCCCCGAGTTTCCAAATGTAGATAGCCTGCACAAACATTGGCCACTTTATTTGAATGCTCATGTTTACAAGCAAAGACAATATCATTAACCAGGTTTTAAAAAAAAAAAGCATTAAAAAGACAAATGACTAGGTTGCGGCTAGCAGCTAGTCCACTTCAGTGTTACATGTGGGTTAGCTGCCAGGCACAACCTAATCATTAGTCTTTTTAATGCTTTTTTTCATACTGTAGTGACGTTAATAAGTAAGTGACCAGCAGCAGTTACTGTATTTTTTCTTTAAACAAAAAGAGCAGAGTGATTTATTGAAAATATCACCGTAAAGAGCTAAACTTTTATCTTAAAAATTAAAAAATAAAAAACTATAAGGGCAGTAGAGTTACAAAAGTGATTCGCTCTGATGCCTCAGATCTCGTGGGCTGCGGGTTCGGATATAGGTTAAAATCCGGCTCAGTCTCTGGATGGTTTGCATGTTTTCTCAGTGTTTGCCAATGTTTCCTCCAGGTACTCCAGTTTCTTCCAGTCTACAGATATTTACACTCAAATTTATTAATTTAGCAGATGCTTCTCTCCCAAGCAGCACAGTGCAATGATTAGGTCAGATGTAGGAGGCACCTTTACTAAAGGATATTTACAATGCCAGAGTAATCAGTTCACTCGAAACACGTTTGGATTGTGGAAGGAAACAGGGGCACTTAAAGGAAACTCGCATAAGCATGAAGGAACACATACGCACTCCTCACAGACTGAAACAGGGGTCAAATCTCTGTTCAGTCACACAGCCCAGAAACTCTGTTCTGAAGACATGGAGTCACCCATTCAGCTGAAACACATATTGCGCTTAGCATGGGAAAGCCCTGTGTTGGACTCTTGTCCTGGCCAGAGTGTATCCTGCCTCTATGCTTCTGAGGAAAGGGTCTTGACCACTGAAACACTTAATGAAATTAAGACAATGAAAAAAATCTGTATATGAGCGAATGAATGAATGAATGAATGAATAGGCGATATTATGCAGAGTAATGTGTTAAAAAGATCAGGCTTCACCTGAAATACGGCTGGCTAGGGGACATGGTGATTTGTAGTATCTCACTGGTCATGTCCAACTCAGAAAAGGCTTCTCTCAGGCTGTCAGACTGTAGAATCACTTTGTTGATGACATTGGTGCTGCAGAACTCAAAGTCAATGGGCTCCTCAGGCTCCTGGGTGTTGATCTTGCAAACGGTAACCACTCCCCCCTCTTCCAGGAACAGAGTCAGTGGATAGCCGTAGCCACTGTAGCACATCCGCAGGGCAGTTGCAACCCCTAAGCAAACACGTCGGGAAGACAAGTTAATCAATCCTAACACAGGACAAATAACAGAAAGCAGACATAAATCAATGCTGAAAGTTAAATTTCATATCAAGTATTATACAGAAAAAGCTCACACAGCAACCAGTTTAATGGATGCTAAAGAAAAACTATTTCAAAACAAGAAAATACTTTCCTATATTTTACTTTTATTTTTTCAACTTGCAGTGCCAGATTTCCTTATGTGGATTTTATTGAATCATTACATTGGTTACTGAAGTATGTGGCATGAATAAATATTTGTACCCTTTATTACCTGCGATTATGGTCGATCACAACGGTCTAAAACACTAACTGAAATGTGAGTTTTCCACAAGCCCAAGAATTGCTTCCAAAAGTAGGGGGCATGGTGGCACAGCAAGTAGCGCTGCTGTCTCCCAGTGCCTGGATGGCATGAGAGTACGTGGGTTCGATTCCTGTTCAGTCTGTGTGAAGTTTGTATGTTCTCCCTGTGTCTGTGTAGGTTTTCTCTGGGTGCTCTGGTTTCCTCCCACAGTCCAAAGACATGCTGTTCAGGTTCACCCATAGTGTGTGAGTGACAGAGAAAGTGTGTTCCACTGATGTATGGATGAGTGACCCAGTGTAAGTAATGTATCTAGCAGTGTAAGTCACCCTGGTGAATAAGGTGTGTGAGCTCATAACACTACATAGACTTCACTGGAAGTTGCTTTGGAGAAAAGCATGTGCTAAATAAATAAATGTAAAAGTTCTCATGAATTGAAGTGACAACAGGGTTACTAGCTGCAGGTGCCATAATGGTTAGGGCTGTTGCTTTGGAATCTGAAAACCCTGGGTTGGAATATCTGACTGTATAAATTGCTGCAAGATGGACAAATGTTCCAGATAAACAGACAGATGCAGAAGACAAAAAAAGAGAGACCTGGTACAGTGCTTGCTCCAAATATGGTGAGACAATCCAGGAGGACAGTCAGGTTGACCTGAAAATTTACTGAATCTTCGTGAATGGTGAACTCCTGGAATATTTCTGCCTGGGCGGGGGGAGGGAATCTTGCATGACACAGACGCACACAGAATATGCTTTATGATCCAGAATTATCTCTAAGAGCCACAGTTGGCTGCCCACGGGCGCGACCTGTATGAAGGCGTTGGCCTGCACACACTTGGAGTTCTCCACGGTGACCTTGAGTCCGTTGGCCGTGGCGTTGAAGAACGCGTGCTCCTTGAAGGCGATCGCCTTCAGGATGTTGGACAGGTTGCGCACGTTGTCCAGACTGGCCGCGAGCACATAGTGCTCATCGCGCACGTGCGACTGCGTGGACAGCGGCATCCTTCAACGCTGCTGCGGCATCGCGCGCGCGCGCGCACACACACACACAGACAACAACAGACTCAGAGATACAACCACGAACACCGGGACTGTTACAAAAAAGGGACACTCATAATTATCTGAGATGTACGTCGCTTTGGACAAAAAGCGTCTGCTAAATAAATGAATAAGTCATGTAAATGTATATAAATCAATGTATCTGGACACGCTGTGTAGACTAGTACAAACTTACACACACATTTTTCCCACACTTCTCCAGATTCATACCAAACTACTAAGCACTGGGATAACATATCAACTATATATATATATATATATATATATAACAAAAATAAGAAATAATTATTAAATGACGCAATTTACTCACTGTAGACATAAATTAGACACGAAACATATTTGGTAATATCGCTGAAAGGGCTCGAGCGTCTCAGCCAAAGAAAGGCGCCACAAGCGCGCGCAGGACAAAGTACTTCCGGGTGCCGCTCTTGTCAAAATAAAAGTCTTGCGTCGTTCCGCCACCACGTAGGCTCTTCCATTCGATTATGCAGTGATAATATCCCCATTACAAGAAACGTAGCTTGCTAGACGCTTAAGTTTGTTATCACGTTTGCATCTTTGTACCGACCTAACTATGTGTTTTACAAACCTTGCGTTAAGTCGCCTTGCACAACAACGGCGTCCTGTTTTTATTCATGTTACTTTGAGCGAGTGTTCACGGAGCAGGTTTTTAGGATACACAGGCAGGCGTCTTAACATACGGATGTAGACTTGAAAGCAAAACAAAAAAAAAAAAAATCAGCGCAAGTGAAATAATTCGTACTAAAATGCAGTTTTACCAACTTGATGGTACCACGGCTGATTCACCGCATCATATACAGTCCATAGCGGCGTGTGCTACTAAGGGCCCATAGAAAATTCAGCCACACCACTAGATGGCGCGCTATGTGCATCGCATGGGGGAACCTGCGCGCTGCTGCGCTGCTCCACCACCAGAATGGAGAGCAAGAGACAAAGTTACAGCACCTGAGTTAAAAATGAGCATTTTACTTCTACAGTGTAAAGAGTTTCACTTGGCGTGACTGCATTTGGTTCTGAAACACATCAGCTTACCAGGACACTGCCTACCCTGTTAGTAAAATATGAAAACGTAGTTAAGCTGTGAAGAACACACCTGTTTGACGCCCTATTTCCGGTCACAGCTTTCTTGGTCGGTGTAAAAAAAACTGCAACATTCACGCTGTCTTTCTCTAACATACACGTTTTATTAATGACATACAGCTTTTGGATCTATAGAGAATATTCAGCAGCTCCGAAGTTTACGAGGTTTCCGTCCAAACCAGCGGAATTATTTCCAGCAACACACGTAATAGTTCAGCGTTAGGCCTACATGTGTTCATTTTACTTTTCGGAAAATAAATGTTGCTATAATTTCAGGGAAAAAAATAATTAAAGTAACCTCCGATTGCTGAGAAAATGTTGTATTAGCAGATATGTATTTGGTGTGATTCACGTTGAATTTTACTTCAACAGGATACACGTTGGGGACGTGAACTCATAAATTTTTGGTTGGAGCTAACAAAAATAATTGTATGCATTCTTGTCTGTTTATTATTTTAAAAAAATAATTTGTAGAACACCAGAATAAATTCAGAATTTAGGTTAAATATGCTTTTCAGGTAGTAGACTGTTAATGTGCACAAACTAATTTAGACATTATACAATTCTGTCAGTATAAAAATGAGCCTTTTCCCTAACTGCTCCTGAAATGTACATGAAATGCACACTGAACACCAAGGTCTGATTTACTTTTAAGAAATTTGAGATATGCCATGGCTACAGGCAATGCAGACATCAGCTGCGGTTCTGTGTTCATATCTGAGATACCAAGGATGACTGTGGCATAATCCCTAGGAACAAACTATTTATAATAACTGTGTCTAATGCTGGTCAGGCTGTATGGGAAAAACAGTAAAAAAAGGAATGTCTTGTATTCGTTGATTTATAAACAAGTGAATGCTAACATTTTCTCATTTACCATTATTATTCAGAGACTGAACAGTGACAGGAATGGATTATAAAGCAACTGTCCATGTATTTAAAGGCCTTTACAAGAATCGGCCTTTAAAAAGGAATCAGAATGCAGCAATAAGCAAATACACACACACATTATCTGAAACCACTTATCCCATACAGGGTCACGGGGAGCCAGAGCCTAACCCGGTAACAAAGGGTGTAAGGCTGGAGGGGGAGGGGACACACCCAGGACGGGACACCAGTCCATCGCAAGGCACCCCAAGCAGGACTCAAACCCCAGACCCACCGGAGAGCAGGACGTGGGCCAACCCACTGCACCACCGCGCCCCCTGCAATGAGCAAATAAAATAATGTAAATACCAAACAATATTGAATATCAGGTAACTAATTTAAACCAGAGCCACCTTTTCTCTTCAGAACAGCTTTGGTCTTTCTTGGAATGCTATTGCACAAGTCCCTTGCAGTTTGCATTGGGATACCCAATCTATTTTTGAGATATAAAGCCTTTAGTTCTTTTAGAGAAGTGAAAATCTACTCTCCCGATGGTTCAGCAAGATTTTAATGACTGGATGCCATGGAAGGCATACAACTTCATCTTTGCATCTGCTGAAATGACTCTTTAATCCATTTTGAAGTATATACAAAGGTATCCGTATCTTGCAATAATGGAACACCACAAAGAGTTACAGTGAGTACCGCAGGGTGCACCTCGTCGCCTCAAATGAATTAATATGCCTTAGCTGTTATACTAGTATGCAGAGCAATCATCAGATCCGATTACTCCCATGAGATCGCTGCCCATTCCATTACAAATCCTCCAACAGCTGGCAACAATCAATGTGGGTTAAAAGCATCTGTTGGCATTCTCCAAACCTAAAATCCTCCAGATGGAGAAAAAAAAAAAACAGGGGCAAAAAAGGACTCATCAGATCATATCACTTTGGCACTAATTCAGGTCATATATTTTTGCACGCATGGCCTTACTGGTTTCCAGAATGCTACCATAAATGCCACCTTTCCAAAGTCAACACTTCACAGCTTTTTAGATCACCTTGCTGTACTTTAATTTCTGTGGTTCATATCGATGATTTAATTTTTTTTACTTGTTTTAGAGTTTATTGATTTGAGGTTTTTTAAGGCTATCCTCTTTACTTTGAGGGAAAGCTGGTAATGTAGTGGCTGGAGCTGCTCCTTTGAACTCAAAAATTGCAGGTTCAAATCCCACCTCCAGTTATAATACCATTGAGCAACATACTTACTTTAAATTACTCCAGTAAAATTGCCCAGCTGTATAAATGGGAAAATAATTGTAAATAGCTTAACAAGTCACTCTGGCGAAAAGTGTCATGTAAATGTAGTTTCTGTATTAGTCCTGTTAGCAAACCTTGTCTTGTGGTCTTTTCCAATGTACTTTTTCCTTTGTTTCTTGGAAGCTATCATCATTTTTATACACCGTTTTCTTCACCCTTTTCATTATTTTTGGAATTTTTGTAAGCAATGCACTTAAGGTGTCCATTTTTTGGTTATTTTGGACTCTTTTAGCTGTCACACACTGTTTTAAAATCTCAGTTATTAAGGTACTGATTTGGGTTGAGGCCTACCTTCCTAATCTGTGTAATTAATAAAAAATATTGCATTCTAGGGGGGTGCGGTGGTGCAGTGGGTTGGACCGGGTCCTGCTCTTCAGTGGGTCTGCGGTTTGAGTCCCGCTTGGGGTGCCTTGCGACGGACTGGCGTCCCGTCCTGGGTGTGTCCCCTCCCCCTCTGGCCTTACGCCCTGTGTTACCGGGCAGGCTCCGGTTCCCCGTGACCCCCTATGGGACAAGCGGCTCTGACGATGTGTGTGTGTGTATTGCATTCTATAATGTCTGACTGCCTTTGACCCAAAGGTTGTATGTTCAAATCCCACCTCCACCTGTAGTTTCCTTGAGGAAGGTACTCTTAATATGCTTCAGTAAAATTGCAATCATCATAAGTGACTTTGGAAAAAAAACATCAGCTAAATAAAAGTAACACTTTGCACTTCAAATATCGCTGTCAAGTCTTACTACCTGAACATAACTTCTTCATTAAATCAAAATAGCAAAATAACAGTTAAAGTCTGAATGAATCGTCTGTGGAATTGTCTGAGTTTTATGCACCTACTCATGCGATGAACATCAGCGCATATAGTAGAAACAAACTAGGTTTCCTTAAGAATCACACATCTGCAAGTATCTCTTTCTACTAATGTAATGCACAAATTGTATTTTCGCCGAGATGTACGTCACTTTGGAGAAAAGTGTCTGCTAAATGAATAAATGTAATGTAAATATAAAGTTGTTGCCAGCCGTAGTACTGATGTTGGACTGAACATTTTTATTTCAAACGGATGTTAATCAGTGCAGGTTTTCTGCTTTTTCTGGTAATACCGTGCTTGTTCATTTCAGTCTGCATTAGAGAGCTGAATTTGACAGGTTTTTCACTGCTATGCAAAATGCAGTTTTTTTCTTTTGTTTTCAGTGTCTTTATTGGCCACCCCAAATGGTCTTCATCAAGAATATGGTAGGGTATACTTCACACAGCCTCAGTCTATACTCTTGTGGTATGATGGGTCTCTAAAACCCTTGAGCATACAATCTTGTTCTGTACATAGCAGTAATTTATTCCTCCTTACATAGCTATTCCATGGATGGTGAAATCTGGCACTTCAGACAGTATCTTTCTATTGTATGCTTGTACAGGCAACTTATCTAAAATTAGAAAGCGTACATTTTTTTCTTCTGTTTACACGCAAGCATGGGGTGCAACAACTTGTCTGAAGTTGGGGAGACAAAAATATTAACAATAGTACTCACTAGAGGAATTATACATCAATAATTGGAAGACCACCACCTGCTTTGTTATGCCTATGCTTATAAGCAAACAGGACATTGTCCACATTTTCACAACTTTGAAGTTATGTACAAAGGCAATGTCATGTGGGATTAGTGAAGTTTGCAAAACAAAATGTTTGCATTTGCTAAACCAATGTATGAGGGTAAGTTAAAAAGTGTCTGCAGTAATCTATATTTTAATGGATACTTTCTGACTTACTCTCAAAACCCACAGAACGAACTTTCTAAGGATTAATTGTATTGACATATTTGATAAATTGTAATAAAAGTTCTGCAATAGACAGAATTGGGATGTGTTTTACAGATCTTTTCATGCAAAATATATACAGTAAATCACTGTTTTGATTTCATTGCTAACAGCCATGTGCTTGGTTGGTACATACCGCAAGCCTGCATAGTCCTGTCACCTGTGGGCACCAAACTGCCACAATATGCTATATGAATATGAGCAAAGTCAACGTTTAAGTGCCAAGAATGTTTCCAAGAACAAAGTACCAAGAAGAAGCAAGGAACCAAAAATTCTGATGTTAACTTGATAAACACTCGATTCAGTATTAAATATGGGAAGGAAAATGGTTTCATGTGTTTAGCTTTCTCATTGAAATTCTGCATGTTTTGGCATAAGACATGGTGAATTGTACTGATGGGGGGGGAGTTGCATCTCTACTTGAATGTCTTGGAGAGACATCATTCCTGCCAACACACAGCTTTAGACAAATACTCAAATATGAACGCAGAAGATAATGGTGCTACATGCAGTCCAAAAGACAGCACTCCCAGCAAAACTCAACTTATTCTTCCCTAAATCTTTTGTCTTATTTAAACCGTGTAAAATAAAACTTTAAATGTCTCCAACTTTATTTTATGACTGATCTTTTAAGTATCCTCCTTAAGCACCCATAACCAATGGAGTAGCTGTAGTTATTGCCGTTCAAAGACACCATTGTGTTCAGCAGCCACATGAGGGAATCTCTTGTTTCCCCACTGTGTGACACAAGGGCTCTTTTATCTCTTCTGAAGCGTTTTGATTCATATTCCCGTTATAAAAAGAAATTACATAACCTTTCCCCTAGAACAAGCTTTTTTTTTTTTTTTTTTTTTTGCTCTTCTCCACACAAGCACACCGCATAATGCCCAATTATAATTATCAACAGTTGGTAGAAGATCCAATTTTACAACAGTTTATTCAAACATAAATACATCTTCAATGGCTAACTTTCAAAAACGTAACGTATTATAACGAGACACCATTTTCGCTCATGAATATAAATAAATTCGCAGAGACACCGACTGTCTGAGGCGAGAACTCCTGAAGAACTCTTCAGGACTGTCTTTCCGGCGCCACTTAAATTGTATCATATCATATCACATTACTTCATACCAATTTGTTATCAATATCATATGCGAAAAGTCACCATATTCTGTTTTTTATTTGCAGTAGCTACTGAGTAGGGGACTGTTAATATGCAGGACGCTTGCAAATACGACGCCATTGGACATCTGGAATTACGTGACGAATTCGAGTTTGATTTTGACAGGAATAAGAGCAAAACAGTTCATATATAAAGTTTACGAAATATCTTGCATTCAAATGTAAGTCCGGGTTTTCCATTAATTGTACACATTAGAAGCGTCTCGTCTGAGTGAAGAAGAGCTCTGCTTGGTAAACGGCTCGCTCGCGAAAACTACCATTTCACACTTTTATGATGAGAGGCTCATATGCAGACGCGATGAACAGTAATTTAAGAACGCGGAGCGGTTTGTGTGTAAATGCGCCCGTTTTCAATTAAAGGAGTTGCGTGACGTTCAGTAATGAGTGAATGGAAATGGCCTCAGTGGGCAACAGCAGCAGCCCTCCTCCTCCTCCTCCTCGCTCGCCTCCCCGGGGCGATATCACACGGCCCACAGGGGCTCTGTGAATGAGAGCGAGACCGCAGCCGCCATGCTGGGAGAGCCGAGCTTCTCACGCTGAAGTAGATCCAGCCGCTTCGGTTCCTTATAGAAGAGAGCGGAGCGCGACGCGTTTTGTTTTCAGGTAAAATTTAATTGTGTTGGATTCGCAAGCGTGTGTTCCACCGGAGACACATGCGCTGCAACGATACTAGTTAGCTGTTCCGTAGTAGTTGAAGATACCGAATAAGTGGAGAACAATTGCGGAGCTGGCGCGCGGACGCGCACTTGTTCAAAGTTCGCAAGGCAGGCAGCTGAGCCGAGACCCCGCTTGAGTTCTAACGAGACGAAAAGAACTACGTATTGTTAGTCTTTACAAACGATGCGCTAGTATTTCATTGTGTTTTCAGAAAAGGCGAATGCGGAATGGCATTTTGTAAGCGCGGTGCGGCGGCAACACAACTTTCTCTGCGGACTGGTGTTATAAGAGAAAATTACACTGATTTGTGTAAACTTAAATGTTCCCCCTCCCCTGCCTGGCATAATGCACGAACACCTTTACAGCTTTCTAAGCTTTGAGGCAGCTCGGCATATCCACCTCACGTTTCTGCCGCTTGTCTTGCGATATTTAAAGAAATCTTAACGGCGTTACAAACTAAAGGGCGTCTCGTGCCGCTGTGCGTGCAAACGCACGCTCCTCCGTGCTCGCGCATTGGGGGGGAGGCGCGCGCGCACCCGCGCTCACCTGTATTAGCTTCGACAGTGAAGCAGACTCTCCCCGCGCCCCCTTCTCCTGTTTATAGGTCAATTTAATTTAAATAATTAATGATGTGGAGCGAAACGTAGTTTCGCAGCGTGTAGGATTGTTTTGTGAGTTCTTACCCTCCCCCACTCCCCGTTGCACCATTTCTGTTTCTTAACCACTATTATTGTTCTTGTTTTAACTAGCATATGAGTGACTCATTGTAACTGTATCATTGGATGAATAGGGCAACACTGAAGACTGCAAGTTGCTTTGGAGAAAAGTATCTGCTCAAATGGAAATCTAGATATCGTATGGAAGTTAAATCATCCGATAATGTTTGTGATAAAGAAATTGCAAGTGTTCAGGTGACAGTATTTCAGGTTTGCTATAATTCTCTTGTTTTCCTACCAGCACTTTTTTTGTTGTTCTTATAATTATCCCCATGGATTGCCGAACAGTTTGTCGGAAATGTTTCTTTCATAGGAAGGGGAAGTGCAGTGCATTTCATTGCACAGAAATTCCTCACAACTTTGAAGATTTTAAATGAAATTTTTTTTTTTTTTTTTTTTTTTTTTTTATTCCTAAATGTCAATTTAAGGTCAGGATTGCAAGTGGTGCAGTGTTTTGGGTTTACATTTATTCATTTAGCAGATGCTTTTCTCCAAAGCGATGTATTTTTGCTGAGCTGTACAATTAGTGCACTACATTAAGAGAAAGAGACATGGCTGCAGACATGTGATCTTAAGTAAGCCTAGTTTGTTGCTTTCCGCTTGATGCACTTATATATATTCGTCGCATGAGTAGGTACACAAAACACACGATAGATGAATTCTGATCACCTTCCTTTGTTTTCTTTTTTTTTTTTTTATAAGGTACACAAACATTTACATACAATACAGGAGTAGCGGCTTATCTGGGGATAATCAAAGTTACGGTGCATGAACATTTACACCGTACATGAGCTGGAGAGATCTTGGGCGAAGTGAGTCCGGAAAAGGTGAGCTTTCAGACCCTTCTTGAATGTAGACAGGAGTTTCAGCAGTTCTGAGTGAGAGGGGGAGGTCATTCCACCACAACGGAGCCAGAACCGAGAACCTTCGTGCTTTACTTTTCGTGCGTGGGACCACTAAACGAGCAGAAGTAGACGAGCGAAGGGGTCTGACTGGGGTGTAGCGGTTGATCAAGTCTTTATCAACCGCTTGGGTTGTTGTCCAAAAGTTGTCTAAACTTTGTCCAAAAGTCCCAGATTTGGATCCCACCTTTTGCTGTAGTCTGCTTAACCAAGGCCCTTATCTTGAATGGCTACAGTGGTACCTTGCTGTATAAATGGGTAAACCACTGCATGCTACCTAATGTAATGTTGCAAGTTGCCTTGGCCAAAGTTGTAATTTATGTGAAGGTTAATAGTCAATAATCTTCTAGTCTGGGAGTTGATCCTGCAGTGGTTTGATTACAAGTAAAGTTTCTTAACCACCAGGGTACCTGCTACCCTGCACCAAGAACCTGTTTGTAATCCTGTAGTAATTAGTCAGGTCATTCAGCCTTTGACACAATTACAGCATGGATTCATGCTCTAACACTGTATTTCCCCTGAGGCCTCCAATAAGTAATTAATATGCTTGTCAAATTAGATATAATCCTCCTCGCTAGTTTCACTGGAGGCAGCAGTCGCCAAAATAATCATCGTAACCGAGTTTTATTCATATTTGCTTACATTTGTCAGAATAGTCATAAAAGAATACTTTTTTTCCACGATGAATCCTTTTCGTTCAAACGACCGCTGAGTTTGGTGAGAAAGTTTATCAGAGACAAGGGCACATTGTGTACAGTTATGATGATCCCTTGGGATAATTGTACTTTGATTATTGGCTTAGAGTTCCTCTGCTCTGCAATTTATGTGGTGAGTTAAGTAACAGACAAGTTCCTTTGATGTTGTAAGAGGTAACACTTGTTTGCCCCTCAAGCCACTTCTGTGGATGAGAAATTCAAGTTAAGAAATGATAATTTAGGAGATGTGTGAACAACTGCTACCTGCCCAGTACAGCATTATTTTTTATCCGACTAACTGAATGAAAGTGAAAAGTGGAGTTTTATATAGACTTGTGCTGTTTCTAAACTGTGATAAATGTGTAATGTGCAATTACTACTGTATGTGTTGATAGTATATGTAGATTAAGAGTCTATCAAGATATACGTGAATGCCGTTACAGGCCATATTGTACATTTAAGGGTTAAACTGAATGGTGAACGGTGGACAAACTGTTAGAGAATATACACTCCTGTAGTGTTAGTTATCTGTCCCACTGCAGATCACATTGAATTAGTGCTTAATTCTAGTGGTTAGACCTGCTGCCTTTGGACCCAGAAAAAGGTCGCAGGTCTTACTTCCAGCTGTAGTACCCTTGAGTAAGGTACTTACCATAAATTGCTCCGGTAAAGGTACTCAGCTGTATAAATGGGTAAATAATTATAAGTACTTTAACATTGTTAGTTGCTTTGGAGAAAGTGTCAGCTAAATGCATAAATGTAAATGAGACTTTTAGTTTTCTCTTCCTTAAGCTATGTTTTTGGGTGGTCTTGGATTTGGGTTGTGTAACATTTGTTCAGAAATTAAGAAGACCCAGAGTCCCGCAGTTCCGTTTTTTTGTCTGGTTGTTTAAGAGGTGAGCCGTGGAACTGCTTTTATTGAGTCAGTTGCTTTGTTCAGCTTTATCTACAGCAAGCTATTTTGCTGTTAGTTGTACTTAATAGTACAAGGTATTTATCTAAAGTTGAATACTGTCTTTAAGTGTATAATATTACCTCTTTATGGTACCTGGACCTGTTTTTTTTTTTTTTTTTTTAGTTTTCTTTTTTATGTGTCCAGGTGAAGGTATCCATCTTGTCGGCTTTGTTTCACATTAACGCAGTTCTTGCAACTGGCTGATAAGGTTTAGTTGTAGATATTGCATGTATTAATTGATAATGCCCTGTATCATGTAAAAGATAGTTTTGTACTGGTATAAGTTTTTGCCCTGTAAAATTTAAATTGTTCTTCCTCAGTGCTGTGTAGAAGTTATTCATTTACATTTACGTATTCATGTAATGATTAGTAAGGATTATTATTGTCCCAAAGACAAAATTCAAAGAATGATCTTAGACAAATAAAGGGAGAAAGGCAAAAGGACTGAACAACTGTACAGCATACAATGAGGCCCAATGCAGTATGAGGATTGGGAAACCCTAGTTTGGAGGGCTTGGATATCAGACCACTTTTTTTTTTTCCCACAGAGCAAATACAGTGAAGCCTTGTTTACACCTGCCAAGAGCTTTCAGTCTTGCAAAAGGGCTGCAGAGAGCTCCGAGGGGGGGCTTGAGATAATGTACCTTCACCAGAATACAGTGCAAGATTTCAAGCTTGGTCAGTAAGAGAAAGGGGGGATCTGTCCCCAGCAATTAAATGTAATGAACTCCTAGAACTTGCTTCGTGGTCTGTAATTGTGTACCATTTTCAAAGGAGCAGCAGGAATTAAGCCTTTGTAATTTGTGATTTTGCAGCAGCCCAGATAAAATTCAGCAATTAAAATTAATTTAAAGGATCTCTTCCCTCCACAATTGCCTTGAAGAACTAAATTGTGGTGGTTTAGAGCCTGCTGAACATCCAGGTAAAATAGCAGTAGTACGTTGATGTGACTAGGGCATTTCTTTTGTTTTATGAATACAGTATAAGTACAGTTTAAAAGATAGACCCATGGTAGGTTCCAAATTTCATTCACCTCAAGTGACTAATACACACACACACACACATTTTCAGAACCGCTTGTCCCATACGGGGTCACGGGGAACCGGAGCCTAACCCGGCAACTCAGAGCGTAAGGCTGGAGGGGGAGGGGACACACCCAGGACGGGACGCCAGTCCGTCGCAAGGCACCCCAAGCGGGACTTGAACCCCAGACCCACCGAAGAGCAGGACTGTGGTCCAACCCACTGCGCCACCGCACCCCCTCTATCGTGACTAATACAGTTCTTAAAAAGATGTAACTTATGAATTTTAACTTCTCCATAGCTCATCTAAAAGAATATTCAAATGTTAATGTCAAATATGACCAATACCTCTTTGATACTAAAAACTTGCTGAAAATTGTTATGCAATCATATACAGTATCAAGAAGTATATATAGTTATTAATGCATTTCAGTATTCAGAAATTATTACAAATGCAGGGTGTATTGATGACACCGTTCTATGAATTTCACTGGTTTATTAACAAAAGAATTTCTGTAAATATTCAATAGGGCATATTATGATGTCCCCAAGTTATTTGTGTTTTAGGGTATAGCATCGCCATTGTATATTATTCAGAGCTATGGAACTTGTCTTTGAAATATGGAGAAACAAGTTGAATAATGTAAATTTTTTTCCCCAGTAAGAGTGCCTACTTTAATTGCAGTTCACTATACCTAATATTTTTTTTATCCAGTTCAATATGTTGTAGGCCCTTTAGCTTTGCATACACTGACCATGTTGTCTACATATTTGGTATTTTATTTTGATAATGCTTTTAAGAGTTGTTTTACATGGACTGGTCTGGATTGAAAAGACACAAATTTGCTAATCATTTTAGCCTAACATGCACACTTGGTTTAGTTACGCACATTATTGAATAGTATCAGTGGAAGACCAACAGTGATTTGGAATGGGAAAAAATACAAGTCTGGGGTGCTTTAAGCACAAATATCCTCAATCTTTGATTCAGTTTATTCTTTAGTATAGTGTTTTTTGCAAGACATATTCACATGATTACAAAAACAATGACTCAAGGAAAGATTACTTGCATAAAGTGAATTGCTGGGAACTGATCTGCATGTAAATATTTGTATTCATTGTACCCTATTGGACAGTGGAACAGAGTCAAAAAGGTGTTGTAGACAGACAGTAAAGGAGAAAATGAATCCTGTGGGGGTCCTGGACCACAGTGGTTGCCTCCGCTCTGGACACGGACACATTTTCTTTGTTAGCACCACATCTGAGCGGTTATGTTAATGGTCATACTTGTAGCTCATCAACAATAAAGTATGTAGCCCAGCCAAACCCTGGTCCTCGCAGAGCCCTGTGTGTGCCAGGTTTTGTTAGAAGCTCAGCTGGAACTAATTGTAGTATTATTCATGCTAGAGCTGTTAATGGAAGTCTGTTCAAAATGGTTAAACTAGATTTTTTTTGGTGAGAACTGTAGTTTTAATTGTGCTAAATTTGTTTTTATTCAAGGAACATTTTTCTTATCCTCTGATAAATTGTCTGATATTGCAGTTAGTCTTTTGTAGCAGCAACTGTACTTAAGTACAATTAAAAGGTGAACAGTTAAGCATTTTAGGGACTGATTCATTCAGAGGTTAGATAGCACTTTGTTTTGCTGAAGAATTAGGTAATGTGTTTTATTTTGTCATTCCTATACAGTAAGCACTCCTTTAAAATTTTGAAAAGTATGTTGTTCAATGGGATTTTGTGTGATTTGTTATGAAGGCTATACTTATGGGCCATCTAATCTGGTTCCTGATGGTCAGTAAATTAAAATGATTACATTAGCTTGCCTATGCAGTTAAATTACAACTGATAAGGTTTTGATAAGCCTCTGATAATACATACATTTAAACAGTGATTGATATTGCAGTTGACGTGTGTCTAGGTTAGTGCTGGATAACTCACTCTTGAGTTTTCTCAGTCTTTATGCACATGTGTTTACTGTTTTTTAACTCCTGTCTGACTGTAAAATATCTCGTAGCCATTCAGATCCCAAGATGCTAGTTTGGTAGGGCAACATCATTTTGTTCCAGCTACCTGATACAGTATACAGTATATTTACATTTATTCATTTAGCAAATGCTTTTCTCCAAAGTCACATACATTTCAGTGAAAAATACAATGGGTGCATTACAGCATATACGCACCATATACATATGTATACCTCATTTACATACCTCATGGTAGGTCCTGTTGTTCCTTTGAGATAGGTCCATTGTCTGAATTTGTTTCAGACTTTGTTTATCCTGTCGGTGGATGGTTAAAATGGTTGGATGTGTTTCTTTTTCAAGTTGTACGACACTACCAGTTATCACAAAGGCAAAGTTACTTTTACTGTGAGTACATGGATGTCTTCTAAGAGGAACTCTTGGCCCTCACAATTGGTTTCACAGGGTATTCAACCAAAATTTTAAGGCATTTTTTGGCTCAAACGCATTCCACGCCTTCGAAAATGTCATTTTCCTTTAAAAGTTCCTATTTTTACAATTTTATGCATTTAATGCCCTTTGTCGTGTTCATCTTTCTTTGTATCTTTGATGCAGGAAGTCTTCTGCACATTGGCCTTGGTAAATAACTGCCATCGTGATAAAAGATTGTGCCACTTCTCAGGCCTAAGATATATCAATATATTAGTTGGGGTGGACCTGAAGGTCTCATATTAAAAGTTTTTTGTGTGTGAGTACAAATACTTGAGGCATTTTTGTTCCTGAGACCTCAGATGTTGCATGGATAGACTTTCTTGAGTCAGTTTACATTTATTTAGCAGATGTTTTCTCCAAGGGGACTTTCACTGCACTCTTTGTAGTGTTATGAGCCCACACACCTTATTCACCGTGGTGACTTACACTGCTAGATACACTACTTACACTGGGTCAATCATCCATACATCAGTGGAACACACTCTTTCTCTATCACTCACACACTATGGGTGAACCTGAACAGCATGTCTTTGGACTGTGGGAGGAAACCTACACAGGTACAGGGAGAATATGCAAACTCCGCACAGATTGAGTGGGGGTCAAACCCATGTCCTCTCGCACCACCCAGGCGCTATAAGACAGCAGCGCTACTCACTGTGCCGCCCAGTGCTGTCGTGACACTAATTTATTTGGTAATACTTCAGTGAAACAACACTGTGTTCCATTTCTACATCCCTATCTTATAATAATTTCTTAAAATTTTGAGAACATGGGTGATAGCTTTTCTTTATGTAGTTTGTATATTTAAATTGATGTAGAATTCTTTGGATTATTTCATTTCCCCCCTGGGGTTGACACTAAGTGACTTCATTGGAAGCACAAGATTCACATAATATTTATTGCGTGAAATCCATGATAATGGTGAAGTTCTTTATATATGCGTATACATATGTATGTGCATTCCATTGATAATTAATTTACTGCTTCGCTAGAAGGTCTGAATTTAGAAATGAAGTTTGGTTTTAAAAGGGCCTTTACGTTCAGAATTTTTCTCTTACTCCCTATGAGCTAGAATTATTGAGAGCATGTGGTTTTTATCTAACATCATTCAAGTTAAGCTTGTGACATTTATAGCGATGTGTTTTACTTTCTATTTTTTGTGCTTGGAAAGTTAAAAATCTTAAAACTGTCTAAACAGTTCAACATCACATGAGCTGTTGGGGTAAAAACTCCTTCCAAGTGTTTTGTATTGTAAATAATTGAAATAAATCATATGTTATTCTGTACGTACCATTAAGTAAACAAATATTTCTCTGATGATTATTGGCTCTCTAGTTGAAGAGTAGTACTTTTTAGTGCCTTGTTTTTTCTTGCCACTGTTATATTCATACTGTACAAGGTCTAATAATCAAATATTGGTCTTTTTTTCCTCAAATGGAAATAACATTTGTGGCCTTTGGTAGTACAAAGTCACGGTTGATTCTCACTTTATCATTTAAAAAAAATTAATTATGTACATATGCAGACTGCATACACAAGTGGTTGTTTTGTGTTGAGACAACTTTTTAAATAAATCATTGATTGCCTTATGATGGCTGAGGTGCACCCTGCCTCACAAGCTTTGCTTCTACAGTAGGCTTCTGACCACTGTAGCCCTACATTAGACAAGTGGTTATTAATAATGGATGGATGGATAAGTCAATGTATTTAGCAGTTTTTTTGTGTTGTGCTGCTAATGTAATAGTCAAATGCCTGGATAAAATATTTTTTCTAAAAGTATAACCTTAGGCCTCCCAGCCCAGGTATTGGAAGTGGTATGTGCATAATCAGAATGGTGGTTACACAACATCTGAAATAACACCCTGAAACCTGGGTTAGATGTCCCTAAGATTTGACTTCCCAGAGAATGTAGAACTGCCTATGCTTGGCAGGGACACAAGGAAGCTTATTCACATTATGGGAACTGAATTGAGTCTCAGTGCATTGTGCAATGTTGATGCCAAAATTCAGGGCACTTAATGATGCAGACATCCTGAAATCTGCTACCATTAAGTACTTTTATATTAGCAGAGACCGGTGGTGTTATCTTGTACAGTTTTTTTCCATCATTTATGGGAAAGATGTTCTTTGTAAAATGAGTTAGCTAGGGTGGTGCTAAGGCCATAATAATAAGCTGCAAATGTTTGATCACTTTGGTACATTTACAGTATGTAGAATGCTGCTTCATAACAAATTAGGGGCATCTTGATATGTTAGGAATTCAGTTTATTATAGATTAAAAATGGGTATGATGAAAAGGCATGAATTCAGTAAAGGAGTATAGCCATCTGATATTTTGAACCTTTGTGTTTTAGGTATGCAGGGGGTGCGGTGGCGCAGTGGGTTGGACCACAGTCCTGCTCTCCGGTGGGTCTGGGGTTCGAGTCCTGCTTGGGGTGCCTTGTGACGGACTGGCGTCCCGTCCTGGGTGTGTCCCCTTCCCCTCCGGCCTTACGCCCTGTGTTGCCGGATAGGCTCCGGTTCCCCGTGACCCCGTCTGGGACAAGCGGTTCTGAAAATGTGTGTGTGTGTGTGTGTGTGTGTGTGTGTGTGTGTGTGTGTGTGTGTTTTAGGTATTGAATTTTACAGACTCCTGAAATTATATGTATTTATATATTTTGCTGGAAAAGGAAATATTTGGCATTTATGGACCTTGGATCTTGAGTTAGTGCTAAAGTCAAGGCATTATTGGTTCCTATGTAGTGATTATGTGTCTCACATAAGGAGCAAAGAAATTTCTCATGCTTTGCTGTAAATTGTTTCCACAAAAGGCTTCAAGCAATGAGACATAAGTACTGTAGAAACTTTTGGCTTGTTTTCATTACTGCAAGTGCTGACTTGCATCTTTATTGTTGGTTTTTTTTTTTTTTTTTTTTTTTAAATTTAAATATTACTAATGCAGTTTTTAAGTGCAGGAAAACCACAGCTCTGTCTTGCAGGCATTAAGCAAATTATGGTGAGTAGGAGATTAACATTCTAATTTTTTTTTTTTTTTTTTTATTGTTAGTCATTATAGAGTAGGCTTTAATGGTGCTTTATATTAGTAAACTATCCTAAATTAGTGTCCGGTTCATTGTTGTATACTGCCTCAAGCCTAAAGTTTCCAGGGTAGAGGAACTGTGAGATATAGCATGTGCAATGTAAAAATAAATTCTAAAATAAATTGATTAAAATAAATTCTAACTGCAATTTTTCAATTATAGCTTTATTTTAATTTTTGAAGAGAACCTAACCTGTCAATTAATCGACTTGCAAACAATTCCGAGTTGTGAACGGCCTTTTGGTCCCAGCTGTGTTTCCAAGTTAAGTGTGCCAGGTTAATTCAGGAAATCATCCATTGTAGACTCTCAAAATAGTTAAGTATATGAAAAATAGTGAGTTCAGAATAAAAAGCTGTATGCATCTTATTGTTTCCATTTATACTGTCATGACACTAGCTGCATTGGAAAATGGTAGTAACTTACAGTACCTCTGAAATCTGCATTGTATTTCATGAAGTGATTTAACCCTGTGTTCTGCATAGGGGCAGAAAAATGTTCCCTACAAAAAAAAAGTTGGCTCATAGTTTCACACCTTGGGCCACAGTATAATTTACTACATCCTTGAAAAGGGGCAGCTGGGATACCGAGCACCATTCAACCCACCAAGGAGAGGAAAGGCTCTTTGAAAACAATAGCCCCTGCCCCCCACCCTTCTCCCTAGGAATTATGCGCATTGATGCTTTCCAAAGACGATATTTCATTGCTTGTGCTCTCCAAAGTGCACTGGCCGGCCACCTAGATGGATAGTGGTAGCAACCAACCCGATTATCCGCTGTCTCCAGACAGCCCAGTTGACTTGATCACCATGCACAGCAATTTCTAGGGTGATCCGTGTTCGTGGTTTTTTTTTTTTTTTTTTTTTTTCTTTTTGAGGAGGGGTCCCCTCCTCCTTGGCTCCGTGGTGGACTGGCTTTAATAATTGATGGTTACACAGAGGCAGTGTGAGGTGGCTGGTTAGCGAGAGACAGCGATGATTTGATTCTTTATTTCCTCCCCTTTCTCTCGCTCATCCTCTTAAAGGGCCTGATGCCCAAATAACCAATTCAAAAACTGGAGCTCACACGTGGAGGATTGTTTCCGAATTCCAGTCTTTGGTAAGAGTGTGTTATGTTCATTGTGTTTTGGCTCCAGAAGGCTAGCAGGAACCTTAGGTATACTAGTAAGGGTGATGTCGTCTACTGTGATGTACGGTGGCTTTACTACTGCTGGCTCGTGGGGAGCCTTGTACTGGCAAAACTGGCACAGTGATCTTTTGTGTGTTTGTGTGTATGAGAAAGGAAGATATTTCACCTCCTTGTTCTTTGGTTTCAATTTCATACAGGCTTCAGAAAAGATTAATATTACCAGATAGCATTTTCATATTTTGCTCTGCATGCATGTTTTAACCCCTGTTTTTTTACATCCTGTTGCATTTTAATCGGATATTTTTGTCGTGAATTTAGTAGAGGGAGAAGTCATAAGGCTCCACAGGGTTTAAACAAAACGATTGGGAATGTAATACTTTAATATTCTGATATATGTAATTATTTAAAAGGTATTGGTTTGTTTTAATGATTATTTTGTATTGTTTTGATGTTGAAACGTGGCAGCTCAGTCGTTATTTGTGCAAGTCAGATCAACCTGCCTGTGGAAATTCAGTAATGCCTTCTGCGATTTCAAGAGGTTTTCCGGGTTTTGTTTTAATTTTCGACAGGAGGTGCCGTCAGTCTTTGCTTGTACGCGAGTCCTTTGGCTGTGTGAGAAACGCCCGTCCTTTGAGTACCCAACCTTCTTTCCATGAGATTAGAGCCTATTAACGTCTCTTTTCAAGTGCTTATCACTCCACTTCAAAGGCTATCTGTTACTGCCTTGGAGCCGTCAATTCCCCGCAGTCACAGTGGTGCACTTTTCCACAGGTTCCTTTGCCTCCCCATTGTCATCAGAGCTGTACCTAAATACTGTCAATGGTCTGAAACAGCCACATTTACTGTGCATTTGAACATGATGCTTTTGGGGGAGGGGGGGGTGGTATCTGTGAAGATGTGGCCAAGATCAGATTATCCATGATGTCACATGGAAGATGCCCAGTTGAATAAACTGAGCTCCTTGGCTCGCTAATCAGAAGCTCTGTTTGTCACATTGATTCACTCTTCTGCTCTACTTTTTTTTTTTTTTAAAGCCTCGTAACATTTTTACAAGTCCTCTTCTGATTTCTCAATTTTTTTTCTTTGAAATAAAGCTTCCTGTCTGGTATTGCAACTCTTGGCAATTATACAATATAATAGGATTAGGAGAAAATCCTGACCCTTTGCAGCTGATGTCAGTGTACACATGATCAGTGTACTTCGATCACCACTCTGTCTACGCAAATGTCAGTTGCGTGAAATAATAGTTGTTCATGTGCAGTATATTACTGCAAACTATCTTAACTTCAGCTTCTTTCACATCATCTGTGATGTGAGACATATAGGTTGAGATTAATATGTAGAAGTGTTCAGCAAGCTTAAAAGATATATTTGTATACATTAGGAGTAAAAAAAAAAAACAAGTTAAAAATGATGCCTTTCATAGAGCATAAGAGTGGGGTCAAAGCTGGAATGAGGCCTGATGTTTGTCTGGTTCAGTCTGTTTGCCTTTGTAATGCAAGCCAGGAGCTCCCATTTTTTGCTGTTATTGATTTAATGGAGGAGTTCAGGACTCTTGTGACTGTAGCCTCAGTAACTGGATGCCCCCCCTTCCACCCATCCCCCCCCCACCACTGTCAATGTCATGTGTTTAATTAGAGTTGACATTTACCAGATCTGAGCTCGAAGGGGGGTCATTTCTTTTAACTCGGAACCCCTCGGGTGATATTTTTTGGAGAGAGGTTGGTATTCTTGTAGAAATTTAACAAGTTGACATTTTATTTGAATTTTTCCACAGGGTTCTTTTGGGATGAAATGGTATGACTGAAATTAGCAAAAAAAAAATGGATTTGCCGAAGAAAGTTTCGGAGGCTCCACAAATTTAATCTTTAAGGGTTCTGATGTACCAGATTACAGTCATTTACCTCTGAACTTTTAGTTCTTTCATACCATTTTTACACAAATATATATTTGCTCCCCGGCATAAAATGAAATGGGGGATGCGGTGGCGTGGCGGGTTTGGCTGGGTCCTGCTCTCTGGTGGGCCTGGGGTTCGAGTCCTGCTTGGGGTGCCTTGTGACAGACTGGCGTCCTCTCCAGGGTGTGTCCCCTCCCCTCCAGCCTTACGCCCTGTGTTGCCAGGTTAGGCTCCGGTTTGCCGCGACCCTGCTTGAGACAAGCGGTTTCAGACAGTGTGTGTGTGTGTGTGTGTGTGTGTGTGTGTGTGTGTGTCTGTGTGTGTATAATATGAAATATTTGAATTACATCCTCAGCTGTGGTTAAAAGACAAAACATCTTTATTATTGTGTTAATTTCTATTAACGTTACAGTTCATTTGGTTATTGGTGGATTGGGCTAGAATTCTTGCCGTGCAAAATTTTATGCTACAGGGATGTAAATCATTAAAAAACTGAAGTAATTGTATGGGATGCAGCTTAACCTCCTTAAATGTTTAATTATGAGGTATGATAATCGATAATTGTTGTGCAGTGGAACACAGAGCTGTTTTCCAAGTTAATGAAATTTAATGCTTTGGGATCTTCCAAAACAGGAAAGTTACAAGTTTTGTTACAGGTGTCAGTTTTGATTTCACCCTGAAATACAGTATCTGAAAATGCACCATGTAGAGTATTTATTAATAGCTGTATCCATTTTCGTGAAATGCAACGTATGTTGTTAATAGTTTAGGTCTTATGCAGAAAATATGTCTATAGTGAAGTAACGGCATTTTTGTGCCGTTTCACGCGACGCAGCAAACCCGAGAACGGTGACTGACCTCTAAACATGGCAACATTTTATGTTGCTTTCTTCTGCAGTTCAACAGTCTGTTTTTTTTTTTTTACAGTGACAGACTTTGTTGATGGAGAGAAGCAGATAATCTGGCTCTGTGAACAAAGGGCTGGTGTAAAACAAGCTTCAGAAAACCAGAAGTCCCCTGAGGACTCTCAGAGGCTGAGACAAGTGGCTGTCTGGAGGCCTTCATGAATATGTTGTTGCTCCCCCAACTCGCTTTCCTTTCCAGGAAGCGATCAGTGGAAGGGCATTCCCAATTCAGCTCTAATACTCTGATTTTTGATGTCTTACAAAATATTAAGGGTAAATACTGCATACTGTAGCTTCCTTTGGTTAATGTAGTTTTAAACTTTTTAAAATCTTTTATTGACAGTGTAACATTTGTGATACTGTGATTGTATATTAGTTTATATCCTTTTTATTGTTTTGTCTACACGTAATCTTTTATATCTGAGCAGATGAAATACTGAGGAACTAACCTTGTGAGTACTCATGGAAAATGTTAGGTTTGCTTGTAGTTAGCATCATAGGATCAGTTATTGACCACTTTGGAACAGCTGCCTTCTTCACATAAGGTATCAGTTTCCAATTTCATACTCCTCCCACTTGCCAGGGTGCATTGCTTTCCTGGTTGGTTTAATAGAGCTAAAGATATGTCATGGCACTTTTTAAAAAAAAAAAAAAAAAAAAATGAAGAACTTTCTTTTTTTTTTATTGAAAAGATTGATATTCTTCCTTTAAATGTAATAAAGTGAGTATTACTTACATAGCTAATAGGATTTTTTACAAGCTATTTAGTTACTTTGATGTGCTCAGCTCACAATATACATTTGAATGAAGTATTTCCACTTGAAATATCACTTTTTTCGATAGCTCTTACTGGTTTTTGCACTGAAAGGAAAGCCAGTCAGGCTCCCTTAGTTTATGCTTTGCTAGCAAATGAGAATAATTGAAGCTGAGCACTTCAACGCGAACCAAACAATAACTGCTAGGAAGACTGTGGTGTCTCTGGTCTTGCACAGCCTGGAAGTCTGTAAAAATCCCAGTTCATTACTTGTGAATGCAAAGAAATGCCTTGTAAGCCAAAGTAGTGTTAAGTAGCGTTAAACAAAACTTCTTGTAAAGTCAAATTCTTGGAATCCGAATGGGTGTAGCTTGCGGTATGACTGCATGGCCAAAGAGGTTTGTTTATTGATTTTGTTTTGCTTTATGACATTCTGCACTTTGCTCTTGTTGCTGGCCTAAGGTGCAGGCTTTACTGTTATGTTGATTTGAATATTCGAGTAAAGTTGTGTACTGAATTCAACAGCTGATGTACTTCTCTGTTTGCAGATAAGAACAAGTCATCCTGGGTCGTCTTCCACTGTCTCACCCAAAACAAGGACTTTCATGACTCACTTCTTGGTTGCAGAAAATATGACAGATAAGTAAGTTTGTTTGAAATAACTTGGATTTAAGTAATGCTATGTTTTATTTTACATTTGTCCTCCCCCCAGCTCATTTTCACAAATTGTTTCATGTTTGTTTGATCAGTAATAGACTTTTTATGAACGTCATTGTACAAGTCACAGACATGGAGACATGCAGGACTTATGTACATTTCCTTGAGGCTTCATTTGCATCCTCATTTGTCTTGGTATGTTTGTTGTCGTCTCCCGTTCCCTTTTGTTCCGGAGGTGGAGCCATTTGTTTGAGAAGAGCAGGCCCTTGCCAACTGCTCTTAGCCCAGTTCTGGAAGCCAGCGTTCTCACAGCAAACAATGACCAAAAAATAGGCCACCTAAAAGGCTGCAACCCAAATAACTGGTGGCTACGGGGGAAGAACAGACAAGTGCAAGCTCATTTCAGTGGGGAGAACTTTCATTATCTAAATAAAATTATTTAGTGTTTTGCTGGCGGCTTTACTCTTGTCCGCTTTTGAAATGGTCCTGGTGCTTTCTGTGCTTTTCTTTAGATACGGTCTTATTAAACTGAACATCTGATCCAATATAGATACAGAAATACTTTCTAAAGCCCTGACAAGTAGACAATCTGTATGCATGGAACGATGGGAATGAAATTGTTTGTGTCCGTGTCCCACGAGAGTGGGGGAAGGAGGTTCTGCTGTGTGCTGCCAGCCTGGTGATGTGTTTGTCAGAGGCTGGCCATGGAGAGCCCTGTCATCACCATCCGGACAGCAGCGCCGAGCTGTACCTGTTTTTCTCTCTCTCTCTCTCTCTCTCTCTCTCTCTCTCTCTCTCTCTCTCTCTCTCTCTCTCTCTCTCTCTCTCTCTCTCTCTCTCTCCTTCTGAACCGAACACACTAACCCCTTTCTCTAATGGCACCATGATGAAGGATAGAGAACTCTATGTATGTTGGCACTAAATTCTGCCTTCACACTTTCAACTGGGTGGCACCAGTGTTGAGTGGGTGTAGGCTTAGAAGTGTACCCACAAATTTTGTGGTATTTATAGAAGGCTTTCAACACATTCAGAATGTCTTTAATGCTTTCAGAATTTAATCTTGTAAATTAAGCTCCATTTAAAGATAATTTTTTAAAAATTGTAGTACATCTGTTAAATAAGTGTAATAGTTAATTTTATATTTCCTTCTGAATTTGGCTTTGCTTTAGGGCAGAAGATTGCTTGTAAATTAAGACTCATCATAGCAGTTAATGCACCCAGCTGTCTTTTGTTCAAACTGAAGGTCAATAAAACGAGAACAAACTTTTCTCCACAGAAACTTTTTAAATAAGCAAGTGTTTTGACAAGCTGTCTGAGGGATCAAAGGTATCCTAGCAACCATAGCTGAGGGTGATGGAGGCCTGCTTCAGTTGTGCATTGTTCTGTCTTGTGCTGGTCAGTGTTGTAGCGCAATTGTTCATCTGGAAGAATGATAAACGTTCTGCCAAAAGGAAGAGAAGAAACTGGGAAAAGGCAACCCATCGCTGAACACACACTACCCCCACCCCTCGATGCAGCGCTGCTTAAGATTCATGCTGTCTCTGCTGTGCTATTCATTTTTACTAGAGATTCTCTTTCTAACATTTCTCTAGTTCACCAGCTTGTATTTACTCTGGTTGGAGTATTTTGATGCACTCTAAGAATGCATGTTTGTCTGGTAGCTGGTGTTGAAAATAAGCTATTTTTTTCTATAAAGCAGGAATTCTTCTGTTGCATGAAATGTGAGTGTTGAAAATTTTTCTTTGTTTAATGGGAGTTTTGAATCCTAGCTTATTTTAAAGGTAGACACTAAATTAAATGGTTATTGGTTATCTCCTTTGTTTAAAGAAAAAAAAAATCATTTCTGCTTTAAGAATTGTACTTGAAATGGGTACACATGGTAAACAAACTGCATTGAATTACTTGGCCTCCCTGTTGTTGCTTAATTGGCTAACATCTTTAGATTTATTCTACACAATCAGAATCATAAAAGTTCACATTGTGTCAATTCTATTCGGAAGAAAGCTGTTCTGCTGATTTGAGGTGTGGTTTTGGGGCATCTCCAAACTTAAACTGTGATTTTACTCCCAACTGTTTTTTTAGATTTCAGTTAAATCACGTTATTTATTTATTTATTTTTTTTAATCCTATTCTACGAATCTCGGGACTCTGCTAGGTCTTGCGTTGAGTAGTCCAGACAAGTTGGTGTGGTAAGCACTTCCTCCTTTCATTTAAACATACAGTGTAACATCAGTGTTCACTAAAAGTGAATAACCTGCAGTTGTTAAATTTGTAGGTGAGACGTATCCGGTTACACTGGATTGATCAGGTTCATAGTTTCACGTTAAACTTTGTCCATGTGATGTATTGTTTGTCAACCATTTGTGTAATAATGCCTAGTGCACCATAGCAACCATTTTCTGAGAACTAAATTGTGAAAAAGGAAGGCAACTGAGTTTAATTTGGTATTACGGTTCAAAAATGGAGCTTTTTGTGAGTAATGTTTATACTGCCGGGGTGCGACTCTTCTAATCTCAGAAACGGGGGAGTGCATGGAGGACAGGGATTCCTTTTGTTGCAGTCCAAGCCGTTGTAATCCCTTTCGCTCCACATTTCAGAGACGGCCCTCTTTCCGTGCAAAGTTCCGTGTGGCAAATGTGATAGAATTTCACCTATTTTTTCCCCCTCTAGAAAAGAGGTTTATTCTGTATTCCTTGGAGAGGGAAGAAGTAGGGCGGAAGGGCTTATATGACTACCCTAGAAGTAAGCAGAGTTGCTTATGTAGCGGACCCTGCCAGAAAGTACACAAATTTACAAGGCAAATAGCTATTTTAATGTTCAACCTGCAAAGTGGGAGCAAAAAGCACTTACAAATGAACATGTTAAAAAACATTTGTGATTTTTTTTTTTTTCAGTCTAAATTAGTGCTTTTCTTGATGTCTCAGGACTTGTAAACAGGAAGCTCTTCAAAGTCCTTAGCAGACAGGCGTGGGGAGCGTTTGTTGTCAAGTGTCCGACAAAGCTATGTCGGATTCACCATCCCCCTCCCCCAGCATGCACCACGCTGACAGGCCTGTCACGGCAGCACAACGTCTATGGATGGGAATTGTGACAGAGGAGCTAAACACAGATTGCTGCCTCTTTCTCAGAGAGGACTGCTTGGCGGGGAAAGATTGACCATTCCCAGTGTCCTCAGTGATAGCAGAGGGAAGCTCGGCCACTTATATAGCAGGAGTTCAGGGTTCAAGAGTCCGTCGCAGAGAGCTTACGGACAACATGTCCTCATTTCGCTCGAGCGCAGGAGTCTGGTGTTACTCCAGATATGATTTACTGCAGACATGAGTTCAAATTTCTCAAAGGGCAATGAACAATGATGATGTAGCTTATACAGTTATTTATACAGAAGAAAGGAAGTTGTCACATGACCACCAAATAGAATTAAAAAAAAAATAAAAATTTCTGTTAGTAATTTATTTCGAAAAAACATTCACACAGTCATGGTTGTTTTGTTTTTTGTTTTTTAAATATAAAATATGATTGAAGAATTCACCGTACCTGTTGTCTACATGTCTGGGTTCACGGATGAAGCCTGATTGTCATTTAATAATATATTATCTCCTCTCATACTCTACTTCAGCTACTGTCTGTAGCAGCTTTTTTAATAGCAAGCTTTTTTCAGTCATTTTAGAAATGATTTAGCAGGTAGTGTAGTGGTTAGTCATTGCTTTTTTTTTTTTTTTTTTTTTTTTTTTTTAAGCAGAGGGCCCGGGTTTGAATCCCCACTTCTGCTGCGGTACTCTTATGAAAAGTACTTAGCCTGAGTTGTTCTAGTAAAAAATTACCCAGCAGTATAAATAGATTAACAAATGTAAGTACTTAAGATTGTTACCTTGGCTAAAGGATAAATATAAATGGTACTCCAGAGATTTGGAGTATCTGCTAAATTTGCAGCAGGTAACCCTTAAATGTTATGTAAACAGTTAACTAATAACTTTTAAACTGTTTGTATCAGCAGAGTGAGCATTTCTGTGAAGTTGCATAATGCTGAATTTGTTCTTTACACTTGAAGGTATAACCTAATTTTTAATGTGATTTAGATTTAGCAAGCAAATTCTGTTTGTTATTCTACTAAGTTAGACTGTGTCTAAATTCTACTAAGGGTTTCCTGTACCGTTGTTTTAAGAATTCTGGTATGGCCACGGTAAGATAGTCGCCAAGTCCCTGCAGATGATTTGGTTTTTTAGGAGTTCCTAAATGTAAGTTATTTTCTTTTCAGCATGTTTGGTTCCATTTGGTGCCTAGTAATTGTATCTGAAGTGACTTAAAGCATTTGACTTTGTACTGGTAGCTATTTTTTCACTGAAACTGTCCTGGATAAGTAGGTTACAAATCCATGTCATTAACTGCTGTACTGACTTCTCACCCTAAATATAAATTGGAAAACTTTGGGGAGGGGCAGACTTGGGTTTTAATTTCCAAACAGCTTTTTCCACTAAAATGTCATTGAATCATTTTCTTTTTACTTAATTATGCTAAATTTTCTTAATTCTCGACAGTATTGACTTCATGCTTAAAAACTAACAGGAAATGGTGAACTGAATTAATTAATTAATTTATTTTTTTAAAGAAAAAATTGACTTTTTTTTTCCCCTCCAGCTGATGTTTGCAAGAGAATTAACAGCGGTTTGATGCAAATGTACTAGTTGAGTGAAATGTTGGGTCCAGTCTCTTGTCTGAAGGAAATGCATTCACGCTTTTGAAGCAGTTCAGTTTTGCGTGGGGAAGCACATTGGGAGAAAGGAAAGAGCTCTGAAAGGAGGGCTGGCCATCTGTCAGAGAAATTCTTAAGAGTGTTATGTTCTTTCCTGCCTCTTGTTATACACCATTTAAATTCTGGGAAGAAAAATAACGGAAGCGCTAAAACCACAAGTTGTAGCTTTTTTGATGAAATTAAGATTGAGGTGTTTCATGTTTTAAAATATATAGTCTGGACCAATTTCCACTAATGGAATGTAGTCTCATTCAGAAAGTGGAAATACAAATGCTAATATAACCAGTTTTGTCAACCATTGTGAGTATCGGTAATATTGTCATCTGCAGAGAATTAATGGATAATTTCTGTGAATTTCCATTAAAACATTGGCACATTATTTTTCCAAGTGCAGCACATGGTAAAGGTATGGAAACCTTAGAAGAGGCCTGCGCAGTGTACAGGTCCATTATAGACATGAAAGTAACAACATGCAAAAGTGTGATTGAGTACACCTCTTATACAGACCTCTTCCTTTCCTTTATCTGAATGGTAGCCAGTTAATAAAAGAATACCTTGATTAGCAGCTGGCTGTTTGATAACTGTATTTCCTTGGGTACATTCTCATTCACTTAGAGCCCATACACAAGGCCCTGCATGCATCCACTGAAGCCCTCATGCTTACATTTTGTGTGCAAATTATGTACCCTGATGGTATATACAAGATACTCTATCATAGACAGCTGTGCTTTTGAATATGCAATGTACAATATTGGACTGTTTTGGCCATGAGCCATATTATTCAGTACATAAATGCTTAATGAAGATTGAATACATTGACCGTGGTGGCGCAGTGGGTTGGACTGGGTCCTGCTCTCCAGTGGGTCTGGGGTTCGAGTCCTACTTGGGGTGCCTTGCGGCGGACTGGCGTCCCGTCCTGGGTGTGTCCCCTCCCCCTCCAGCCTTACGCCCTGTGTTGCCGGGTTAGGCTCCGGTTCCCCGTGACCCCGTATGGGCAAGCGGTTCTGAAAATGTGTGTGTGTGTGTGTGTGTGTGTGTGTGTGTTTGTGTGTGTGTACATTGACCATGCTGGTTTAGGTAACAAGAAGTCTATTAAGCCAATTTTCTTTTTAACTGATGATAAGCTTAGCATGAACTTTTTGGGCACTATATAGATACTGCCTTAATTTTACCCTACTAATTAATTTGTAAAGAAAACTAACTAGGGTGGCATGGGTATGTAGTGGGTAGTGCTGCTGCCTCTCAGGACCTGGTGCTGTTTAGGAGTAGGTTTGACTGTAGATCAGCCTGTGTGGAGTTTTCATGGCCTCCCCTGGGTCTGTGTGGACTTCCTCCCACAAGACAAAGCAGACAGCGTCCATGTATGTGAATAGACCTCTCCGCTCTTATTTCTGTAATAGGCTCTGGACCATCATGACCCCAACTTAAACAATCAGTTGGCAATAGTAAGCAAGTTAACTAACTATATTTTGTGTAATTCCCCCCCCGAAAAGTCAGTAACTTGATGTAAGTCTTAAGTCTCCTTCATTGGGTTTAGTGTAAAACACTGAATGTGGGGTTCCGCCCTCCCGCATCCACATGATATTTTTAAAAGCCCATTTCATCATTTGTGCACAAGCTCTTAAGATGTTGTTTTCCATAGCCCAGTGCGCAGTGGTTATATATTAAAGGTCAAATGCCATTGTTGTACACCTTCCTTTTTTATGTTAACAAAACTTCTCTCTGTGGTTCAGAAACTGTATATTTGTGGCTTGTATTTTATTTAATAATGTAATGATTTTATTCTGAATTTATCACCATTGGATCGTACTTCAGTCACTCCGACTGGCAAGCAGCTATGGATTCCAAGTTGAAAAAAGGGGCACACTTTGAAAGCGACCGTTGTTATTATTTTTGTTAATATTTTGTTGATGCTGTCTCCAGTATGACTTACAATGTTAGCTTTGTATAAGACAAGTATTTTTTCCCATTTTTACAACTGGGGCGTTTTTTGGTGGAGGAATTTGTGGTAAACTCCTTGATGATTCACCGTGGACACAGATATCAGCTAAGTACTAGTTAATAATCATTGCACATCGTTTTGGAGAAAAGCAACTCCTCCATAAATAAATCTCTTGCAGTGCTCATTTGTCTGGAGGCGTGCAAAATCCGAACGTGGTCCTCACAAATAGAAAGAAAAACTTTGTAATGGTATTGAATGAAACTCATAAAGTGAAATTCTTGTAACTGAAATGGACGTATGTCGGGGATGACTTGGTAAAACTGATCTTCTGTTCTAAAAGGAGCAGAAAGGTTATAAAATCATACTCGCTTCAAATGACCAGTGAATTTTTTAAATATATATTTTTTGCAAACATGTCAAATCTTATGTAAAATAATCCACTGGTAACATACGTACAATGCACATCACTTTCATAGGTGCTGATGAGCTGGTACAAATGCAGCTGTTTGTGAAACTTATTTAGTCACCACTGGTTATTTGTCTGCATGAAGCATTACTCATTTTGTTCCTTTATGTTTTTTTTTTTTTTTTTTAAACCCCATTGTCAAGAAGGATTTTGCTTTTATGTTACTTTGGAATTTGTCATGATTTAAAACCTGTCTCTTTCTGGCACTGTTCATCTAAACAGAACTTCAAGCAAGTGTGTGAAATCTTTCAGGAATTATGTAGACACCACGATAACCGTCAATTTCAATTTTGTTTCCTATAGCGTGAGAATTCTTTAATTCTCCTCGAAGGAAGAACATCTGGTCTAGTAGAACTTCGTGGAAAAGCAGCAGGTCAGAGTAACTACTTACTTGCATGCTGCAACATGGAAGCTGCATGTTTGAACCTCTTCCTTTGATACTTTAATTCCTCTCATTTCTTGCATGGAAGTGACTGGACCTTTTCAGTTCTGCACCTTTTCCCCCCTTAAATCATTTTCTAAGGGAAAACTCCGCAGCCTCACCGATTTGAATGTGATTGTAACGTTCACACGCCGTTTACCCTATGTCCTTCCTAAATGCGTTCCCCTCAGAACCCCAGTTAACACTCTTGTATATGGTCATAACAAGGCCCTTATGTTTTCTCAGCGTTATGTAACTAATAAACCGAATTTAATAAGCAATTCTGTAATTATGATTTATGTTTAAACTGAAACGGCCCAAGAGCCTATATACTGTGTAGCCTGCCTTCCTGGCTTTAGTTCAGAATTGGTGTAAACCTTCCTAAGTAGGTGGATAATATAGTATGACTTTTATTTTAAAGGGCGGCACGGTGGCACAGCGAGTAGCGCTGCTGTCTCACAGCGCCTGGGTGGTGCGAGAGAACGTGGGTTCGATCCCCGCTCAGCCTGTGTGGAGCTTGCATGGGTTTCCTCTGGGTGCCCCGGTTTTTTCCCCACAGTCCAAAGACATGCTGTTCAGGTCCCCCCCATAGTGTGTGAGTGTCATGGAGTGAGTATATTTCACTGATGCATGGATGAGTAGTCACCTTGGTGAATAAGGTGTGTGGGCTAGTGACACTACATAGTATCCACTGTAAGTTGCTTTGGACAAAAGTGTCTGGTAAGTGAATAAATGTAAATTTAAACATAGACAATGTATCCAGGTTATATCTTGAAATACAGACTGAGTAATAACACACACTATATGTGATGTTAAGAGTCCCCAGTATGAGTCCTCACTTGAAATACATGTCTTTGGACTGTGGGAGGAAACCCACACAAGAACAGGGAGAACATAAAAACCACACTGAAATTAAATGGGGATTGAACTTGCATCCAAATGCACAGCCCATGAGATGCCACTGCTAAATGTTGTGCCATCATGAACCACTATGCAAATGTAATTTCTACAGATGTTTTTCCTTAATGCCAATAATTTTACATTTTAAATAAATATAAATAAATTGCATAAATATATTTCAGATGTAAAAAACAAGAACAGCGATTGCGCAGCATCACAGAATTACTTCAAATGAGGTAAATATTTACAGGTAAACTTAACATAAAATTAAATTAACTTAGCTAAACATTCTACCCTCCACAAGGGTTTTTCCCTAAAAAATCTGCTGCTTGAAGCAATAAGTAGTTTTGCAAGATTCAGATCTAATCAATCCTAGGTCAAAGTTCTGTTTACACGTAATCAAGAGTCACTTTTTCTTTTGAATTGAAAATCTGATCTCTTCAACCCAAGCTGAAGATAAACGGTTTTTCATCTAGAATCCGCCTGACCTTAGGGTTATCCTGAGGGACCTGTGTTCTAATTCAACACTGTAGTTGACAAACATCTGTATCATCCAGGTAATCGTTTCACTAAACTGAAACCGCAACCCAAAATGGGGTTGCATTGTTTTCCAGTTCTTCAACTGTTAGGTTTCCAACTCTTCCAGCAACTGCTAAGGAGAAGATATTGATTAATTAGACAAAATTTCAGTCATGACATGAATTAAGAAAAATTTTCCTTTCTCCATGATCTCTGCATTGAGGAATTGCTGGTAATTCATTGAGAAAGGTAAGTGGTGGATCCTGTAAAAGCGGTGATCATTTTGGTGGGGAAATATTAAGAGAAGGGAACATTAAAAAGTAGAAAAATGTTAATGAGGAAAATGAAGTGTAAATACACTGGTGGTTGTGTAATTAAATAATTTTGGGGTTTCTAGATGGCACAGAACAAGGAAGCTGAATAAATTATGTGGGACATGTTAGTGTGACATTTTATTATTAATTAGAATACATTTATGCATAGTAGAAGAAATAGTGCTGCCAAAACATTTTCTATATGAGTCAGGCGGCAACTGTTGTGCAGGCTACATTTAGAACTGTGGAGTATTAGTATGCAGTGCCTTATAACTGTATATATTGCTTAGATTTCCAGAAAAAAATCAAATTCTTTCAGCTCTCTCTTACCAGTTTCTTCTAGCGATGAATTAGCATGCATATATTTGCCATCTACAACACTTTAATTCATTCATTTAGCTGATGCTTTTCTCCAAAGCAACTTATAATGTTGAGGTTAGAGTTACAACAATTACTTACCCATTTGTACAGCTGGGTAATTTTACTGTAGCAATTTAGCGTAAGTACCTTGCGCAAGGGGACAGAGGTGGGGATCAAACCTGCAACCTTTGGATCCAGAGGTAGCAGCTCTAACGACTACACTACCACCTGTCCCGCTTCTAGGAATGTGGTGTGGTGTGCTGAGTTTTCATGAGAAACTCCCTCCCCCTCTTCCTTGTCCCTTGTAAACTGAGACAGTGAAATCAGTGCCTTGCTAAAGCTGGCTTGCAGGAAAAATAAGGAACTAGATGGCTGAGCTGCTAGGACGTGCGTTTGTGTCCGCGGCTCCTCGTGCTCATGTGCATCGTGGGAAGCCGTCGCAGAATAGAAGGAAGAGCTTGGTGTTCTCCGTAGGATGCCGCACCATTGAAGCGCCGCAACCCCCTGCATGTAGTGCAAACATCCTGTGTGGATGAAGCGTTGTGGGAGGATCGTGCTGGGAGACTTGTAAACGATCCAGAATACACCAAGGTTAAACCGGATACCCTCCTGTGAATGCGTCCCTATCCACTGTGGTTGTCCGGACACCTGTTTCAGGATATCACGAGCAACTGCAACAGAAGGCCCTAAATTTGCCTTTGCTCTTTTATGCCTCCCAAAATAGAGAGCAGCAGTGACTTACTCAAGTTTTGAATAATAGATCTAGTTTACCTCCAAGAAAATTCATTCCTAAAAATCAGCATAAGCTGTTATATCATCAGTCATTACCAAAGTGCCCAGGATATTTTACTGTAGTTTGACATAACGTTTTTGTCTTCCAGCTAGGGTGGTTAAAGGTAAGATAGAATGAGAAATCCCCAACGCTATAACGTGACATTTACTGAATAAACGTTGATCTTTCAGTGCAGCCTCTTTGTTCTGAGCACATGTTCCATGTATAGCAGTGAGACAGACCACTGTGTTTATCACTGTGTTGGTGATGTTGACAGAGGCAGCTGTTAAAATGTATATAACCAGCTACCAGTGTTTAAATATTTTATGAATATTAAATAAAAGTACCCAGAGGAGTGCTTATGGAAAATATCATCTTTTACAGAGGAAAAGAGCAGTTATTGCATACTACCATATGGATTTTTTTTTTTTTCCCCTGTTGCAGGTTCATTCTTCCATTTTAATTGTTGCAAGAATGAGAATAAGCTTCTGTAGTATTTTGAAGGCTGCATCAGTCACCGGATTTAAAAAATAAGAACATATTTTCAACTGTATTACTCATACACTTCAGTTGTCCTTTGTTTATAGTGTTGTTCCTTCCTCAGCTCATGACCTGTGATGAGTGTTATTTTTATTTTAAAGTTCTTGATCACCAGTTAAGTATACCCCTGTACTAGGGCTGACCCTTACTTTTCCTTTACTGTGGTCACTTTAGTTTAACTTGCAAGCTCAGCATCTAAACTGCATACAGTAATTATGTCTAAAACTATCCATTTTGTGTTCTGTTCTTACCATTTCTTTGCCCCAAGGTTCTCATTGCTGTTTTATAGGTTGCTTGTGCTTGAGACATTGAGCTTTTGACTTGGCTCTTTAGCCCTTTCCTGCTGTCATCTGTGTAACCCTAAGGACAGACTCTTGATAGGTGACATATGATGATTAATGGAAATTAAGAAATTATGTGCCTTAGTGTTTAGCAACAAAAGGGGAAGTTCACCTGTTTTACAAATCTAACAGTTATTTGAACATTGAAATCAGGCTCCCAGCCACAGCTTTTGCTTTAGGATTATTAATAGTTCATCATATGTCATCGCATGTCACAAAGCTGCCATGTCCTAGGGATTGGATTTCGATGAATTCCGCCTGGGGCTGCACAGTACAGTGAGCCACGGGTTTCCTCCTTATGCAGCCTGTGCTCCGATGTTGGGAGTAACACTGAGAACATCTGCGATAATGTTTGGTGTTGCTGTTGATGTGATCTTGCCTGCGGTGAGAACCTGATCGATCTTCTGTTATTGAGAGTCACATTTTTGGCTACAGGGCCCCTGTTCTCTTGATTTAAGGATGAACTAATTACAACTGGACATATTGATTGCAAACCATGGTGCCTCTACAACTGTAGGGTCAGATAGATGGAAAAGCTTTTTAAAAAAGCAGTAATGGTTTGACTTAACGGGATGGTATGGTGAGAATCGTCCTGTGGCCGTACACTGTGGCCACTGTCAAGTTTAAGACGCTGACACAGTTGGGAATGAGAAGAGGAGAAGAATGTTTTTGGTAAGCATGAGAGTGGGCATTTTTTTTTTCCCCGTGGGCTGGCACTGAGAAGGTATTTGCCCTGATGGCTAGTCAAGGAGTTAAGGCCTCAGGTGCCAGCCAGCAAGAGGGATCAGAGTCGCTGCCGGGCACTAAATCTCAGAGCGTACACACGGTCTCCCAGGAGGCGCTCTACCAGCACCGCTCATTGGTACTCCGGTCCTTTGATTGGCCTACATTGTGTGCTTTTCCAATTCATTGTGCACAAGCTCTTTAAAGCGAGGAAACTGGTTCTGCCATGGGACCTGAATGGCTCCAGTGAAATTAAATCTTGGAGATTGTAGGAGGAGTGATGCTGTAGTAATTCACCTTCCGCTATTTATATTCATGTTACTGTGCAAAACTATCTTAAATGTCAGAAACTACGTTACTGTGGAAGCCTTGATGGACACCCCCTCCCCTTTGCAAACAGGCCCATACAGCAGTATTTATTGACACATGGCAGTAATTTATTCTAATTGGTAACCATGAGTTTGAATTTCTGCTGGAAACGTCTGTTCTTTTTCACTCATGTTTTTGATCAGTCATTCAAGCTTCGCAGAAGTCTTCTCTATTAGTCCTCAAAGTATGTTGCAGCGAATTCTCTTAATCCAGTCTGCGATGTAAATGAGCACCGAGGAGATGTTGAATAGTTATTTTTTTTTTTTGTTTTGTTTTGCTGCAAAGAGGACAGAGCACACAGCACAAAAATGCTGATTAAAATTTGTCCAGTTTTTTTTTTTTCTTTTTTTTTCTCTTTTGCTCACAAGTATCAAGGGAATAGAAATTCCACTGGCTGAGATTCCATAAGTTTATCTTTGAACAGATGCCTTCTTAATTGGAAGTTGACCTCAAACAAATTATGTTTAGTGTCTCTTCTGCTGTTAACATTGAATCTATGTCATATTTGTCTTATTGACAGATGTCTTAATATCTGATCAGATGCAACTTTCCCCCCTCCTCTATTGCCATGATCATGTTCTCCCCAGAATATCCCTCTTTTCAAATATGAAAAATTTAGTAACTTGGTTAAACCAAAAATAAGCTCCGTGTGCCAGTGATTTTCTCAACCTTCATTGCATCTTTTATAATGCCATTTTAGACATTCTGAGAACTAAGGCTCCTACACCTTATCTTAAAGGTTCACCTATACTAATGATGTTTACTTATTTTGAAAGACATACTTAAAATGCATGTTTTAGCTGTTGACATTCATGCCATTTAATATTCAGTGGATAGCATCCATCTGTTCCTCTCTGTCTCTTCTACCTCGATACACTGTTTTCTGTAACAGTCTAGGTCAGCTATATCCATCTAACAAATGTCTGGAAAGTATGGCATGGGAAACAGATCCCGAAATGAACACCACAGTGCATGCCATGGTTTAGAAATCCCTTTAAATGTAGTTGATTGCAGAGATCTAAACCATATGGAAGAAATGCATAAATTTAATTTCTTCCAGAAATGCAGTGTTCATCCAAAACTGGCTATGTGTGGTCTAGATACCCTTGGCCCCTGAAAAAAGGAGGGTTGTTTTCTTGTCTGGTATGATGTTTTCCACTCTTATACGTGCAGCATTTGCCATTTGCACGACATTGTCTCATTGCACGTAGGAAGTATTTCTGAAGTGTTATAGAGCTGTGCATCACCATATGAAACGTTTGCACCTGGCAGGCTGAAGTTCTTGTGCACTTGTAGCTCGACTGGCTTTTTTGCTGCCCTCAAAACTGGGTCCCAGCAGTATTTAGGAAAATAACAATTCTGGCAGAATGCATTGCCTCACTCGGTAATTCTGCTGAATTCCAGAGCTTGATCTAAGTGGTTTTTTTTTTTTTCTTCTTTTTATTTTTAAAAACAGGCCTGGCTTTTAGTTATGTCTCTTTCCCCTCAGCATAACCAGCACCTCTTTTGCTCTTCAGTGTTATTGCACCGAGTGACGATAACACCGCAGCAGGTCCATGGTAAAGGTCGTATTTCGACTATGTCTTTGTAGACCTAAAGTCTTTATGAAGGTCGTTAGAGTAACTATTGTTTCCTTTTACTGTACTGAGTACTCATTAGCTTAGCTTTGTAACTGAGAAAACTTGAGTTGAGTAAAATGTTGAGAATGTCTATTAAATGGTTTATTGTGCTGGTTTCTACAGCATTTGTGTTGGTCTCTTTATTGTGGTTGTTGCATCAGTCCGTAGGAGGAAATGTGTTGACTGTTCCTTTCACACATCCGCAAAGTTAGCTATGGCTTTCATGTGATTTCTCATGCTCTGGTGTGGGAAAGGGGATGCTCTCTTACTCTGTCACTCTCTTGCCATCCCTTCTTCCATGACACTGCATCAACTACGTTTTGGTCTTTTCAGAGGAAACTTCACTGTGCCCAAAATCCAAGAGCCCAACATGGCATTTGGAGTCCTCGGGGTGTTCTTGGGCTTGCTCCTAGAGGTTTCTACGCATGGGCCCACCAGTGTTCCTAGGACATCTTGGAAACATCAAGGTAAAATCCTTTGTATACTCAACCGTACTCTGATATTAACAGGATGTGCTTTGTAGACACTCCTTGTATACTAAAGCATAGATGTAGGATAGGAAATGGCATTCTGTGAAAAGACTGGAGTTTTTCCTTGTAGTAACAAAATTTTGTAATTCATTGCATTTCAAAAATATAAAGTTTGCAGCATGACTGTTCAGGAAATTGTTTCACGTCAGAAGCTTTACTGTAAGTTAAATTGCACTGCAAAGCAAGTTATTAATTTCTTCAATCTACAGATTGTACCACTGAACATCATTTGCACTGAGAATCAGTTTTTTACTGGAAGGTTGGCGCAGTCAGTGATTCACTGAAATGACTAGCAGAAGTACTAGGTTGTCAGTGATTCTCCAAGGTAATGATAGGTAGATGTACAGTATGTTAAAGAGATACACAAGTCTTAAACGAGCAGCTGCTAGTGTTGGCTTTCACTGTTGGCTGGTCATGAGAGGGCACCCGCAACTTGAGCTTCTCGCAACTAATCTCACAACTGCTGCCAGCCGTTCGCCCAAACACAAACTTTCAGCAGGTTCACGATAAATCACTGTCTCCAGAAAAGGCCATATTGAGACACAGTCAAAAGACGAATAGATGAGTGCTGCTTAGCAACCTGAAGTACTTTGAGCATAGTGCAGCCTGTGAAGTGTTGGTACTTTCTCCTTGGCCACGTAGGACTGCTAGAAGGGGGTTTACTCAATCTGCCCTACAGACTTTTAACTCAAGTATCACAGGAATTTTAACAGTGAGATTAAACAAGAAATGTCACTACTGCAAAATATGCTTATCTGTTGTTCGATTTTGGATTTGGTTGCTATAAGTGTAATGGAACATATAGTGTGTTTAATTGAGGGCTTGTTCTGTTGGCATTTAAAGAACTGCTGAGGCAGAATGAAAATATTTGATTTCCTACTATGTGACTTAGGTTTTGTGTTTTTTTTTTTTCTTTTCCCCCCCGTTTTCTACAGATGTGAATTTGACAGAATTCTCAGAGCCAGGAATCTTCAACTATTCCACTCTCCTTCTGAATGAAGACAAGGATGTGCTGTATGTGGGTGCGAGGGAGGCCATCTTTGAACTGAGCATGAAAAATGTGTCCGTAAAAAAAAATAAGGTATGACCGTCCTTTGTTACTATTATATTAGTTTATATATTTTACATTTATTTAGCAGACACTTTTCTCCAAAGCAACTTCCAGTGAACTCTATGTAGTGTCATCAGCCCACACACCTCATTCACCGCAGTGACTTACACTGCTAGATACACTACTTACACTGGGTCACTCATCTATACATCAGTGAAACGCACTCTGTCACTCGCACAATATGGGGAACCTGAACAGCATGTCTTTGGACTGGGGAAAGAAACCAGAGCACCTGGAGGAAACCCACACAGACAGAGGGAAAATGTGCAAACTCCACATAGACTGAGCGGGTATCGAACCCATGTCCTCTCACACCACCCAGGTGCTGTGAGACAGCGGCACTACTCACTGTGTCACCATGCTACCCCATTATTTTAGAAACATACTCTGTATAGATTGTAAAAAAAAAAAAAAAGGGGATACAGTCATTCAACTTACAAGGATTTGACTTTACAAAAAGTTTCATTTAATACCCCAACTTCAACAAGTCAATCCCTCAACATTTACAAGGGCTGAATTTGGATTTCACACACCTCCCCACAGCTGAGTGACGTTGAGCTCAAATCATTCGCACATTTATACTGCTTAGCGATGTAACACACAAACACACGTGTACATATAACAAGCCATTTAGAGTCACCATTTTAGTGGAAACACATGTTTCTGGACTGTGGAAGAAGTCCATGTGGACACTGGGAGATGTGGAGGAGGGTATTCGGAGAGGGGCGTTTATGTGTATGTTTATTCTGTTTATAGTAGTGTTTTCATGGCTTCATTGTGTTTAATAAACATTTATTAACTTATATAAGTGCAAGTTTATTGTAGCATATCCCATAAAGCTTATGTGGTGACAGGGTTAGGTGGTGTTACATGCTGTGCCAGCAGCAGATCAGTGTAACGCAATGTAACACACATGCATTCATTCACAACAGATACTTTAAAGTCTGCAATCCACCTGAAAAACATCTATGGACTGGAGGAGGCAATCAGGGAAAAAAAAAACCCACACTTGATGCGTGTGGTACATAATAGCTATGGGAGATGGAGTGTAGGTAGACAACCATACTGTATTATACAGTAATAGAGGGAAACTGCCTTGTTCTGATAACTAATGTTACCAGTTGAAGTGATTGTCTATTTTAATGGGGTTTGATGTTATTTTAGCATGAATGGGTGTCACTTTTGATGCTCGGAAACACTATATTAACCACTGATCTTCAATTCATTACATTTTCTCTTCGAAATGTGGAGAAACACGGTTTACTTACCTTAAGAAGGACAGATTTTTTTTTTTTTTTAGAAAGTTCTTATGTTTTCAGAGATATTATATACTGTGGGGGGGGGGGTGCAGGGGCACGGTGGTGCAGTGGGCTTGGCCAGGTCCCGCTCTCTGGTGGGTCTGGGGTGTCTTGTGATGGACTGGCATCCCGTCCCGGGTGTGTCCCCTCCCCCTCCAGCCTTGCGCCCTGCGTTCCCGGGTTAGGCTCTGGCTCACCGCGACCCCACTTGGGACAAGTGGCTTCAGACTGTGTGTGTGTGTGTGTGTGTATACTGTGGTGTAATTATTCCTAGTTCTTTTTAATATAAAATGATACTTTGGGAGTCTTCTTTTTTTTTAAGCAATTTTACATTGCAGGTGATATGGAAGGTTCCTGACACACATATAACCATGTGCATCCAGAAAGGAAAATCTAAAGAGGTAACTTTCACCCTCTGTTTGTAAGCATTTCCGGTAAATAATGCTCACTGGCTCCTCAACTCCTCCGCAACTCGGACCAAGAGTGCTTTCACAGCTTGTTCCCAAATCCCAAGTCACTTTTACCTCTAACTCACAATCGGTGAAGCAGAGTAATATACGCAGTTTTATTGGTCACTTCGGTGAATCGCTTGCGCAAGTCTCGGTCACAGCAGTCCAGAGGCTGGGCTTGTCGGAGCATGCCTTGAATAGGCTGCGTGAGTGGAGCCACACACGCTTGCATGTTCTTCCACCTACTGTATACTCTTCCCTTTTCCACTTAGCTTTACTACTGTTAGGCAGCATTTAATCCTTCATTTTATTTTTACGGACACCTTTTCCGTACCTTCTCCGCCCTGTAATTGTTTTTATTTTTTCAAATTAATACTTTATGGTACGATGAACACCATTGGTGAATCGGATCATCATATTACTCAACCATATTTTTAGACACTTGTTACCGGAATGTCTACGGTGGCCAGCTTTCATGCACTGGATAAGGTTGTTATTATTATGATTCCCCCCCCCCCCCCCCCCCCCATTCACAGTTGTGTTTGCTCTAGTGGAGATGTCACTAACTGGTGATTTGTACACTACAGACAGATTGCCTGAACTACATTCGAGTTCTCCAAGTGTTTGACGACAACACCCTTTACGTTTGCGGGACGCATGCTTTCCAACCCGTCTGCGACTACCTGGTAAACTCGGCACGCAGGAGACGGAAATCACGGCATTTCGGCCTTCTGTTACATGTTTACATTGGTGTGAATTTCCATTCTTGCAGTCTCTCAAGGAGTTTAAACTGGAAGAGAAACAGGAAGATGGCAGAGGGAAGTGTTCTTTTGACCCTGAGCAGAGTTTCACAGCAGTTATGGTTGGTAAGTCTGCTCCCTGCACCAATTTCCCTTTTGTCCCTAGTCATCTAAAATCAGCTGAATAAAAATATTTCTTCTGACCAGTTATGTCCTGTCCAACAATGCTTTTTTTTTTTTTTTTTTAATTAAAAATGCTGTTCATGCTTTTATAGATGGAGAACTTTACTCTGGAACAGCGTACAACTTCTTAGGAAGCGAGCCAATAATTTCCAGATATTCCCCCTCACAAAGTCTGTTACGCACAGAGTATTCAACCTCCTGGCTGAATGGTAAGCAACCATCTGTGAAGGATATTAAAAATAAATCTGAAATGTAGTTCATTACATTGAAGCTGTACTTTCTAAGAGATCTCACAAAATAAGTCTTTAACATGTTAATATTTATTTATTAACATGTTTGTGAGCCCCTTTTAGTGTCCCTTGGCTATGGGTTTAGTTTGTATTCATTCAGTTAGCAGACTCTTTTCTATTATTTGCTGGTATTCCGATGACACGTTTACCTAAAGTGACTTACAGTCCTAGATACACTATAGTAAATAACCAACAGTCATTATATAGCAGAGCAATTTACAGTCACCAATTCAAACATGTCTTTGGAATGTGGGAGGAAACCAGAGTACCCTGAGGAAACACGTGTCAATGTGGGGGTCAACATGCAAACTCCATACAGAGTTACATTTTGTCCTGCCTTCCAGAGCCCAGTTTTGTATACGCGGATGTCATCAGGGAGAGCAAGAACAGTGCAGATGGCGAGGATGACAAGATCTACTACTTCTTCACAGAGGTTTCAGTGGAATACGAGTTCTTTGGCAAGCTGCTCATTCCCAGGATAGCTCGTGTCTGCAAGGTTAGGGCACTTGCATCCGGTCATTTGCCCAGGGTCAGCGTTCACGTGTCTTCATAAATAGCCCACCGCTATTTCTGCTTTTAATGTTTTTTTTTTCCCCACTAAGTCACTTTTTTCAGATATACTGTACATAGCAATCAGAACATGACTGAAATAGCAAACTAAACATTAAAGTTTGAAAATGGTCTAGTTGGTGTAAAAGCATGGGTATTTTTGTCTATGGGATTATGTAGCAGTTAATGTCTGAACATCATTTAAAAATACACACACATTTTCCGAACCGCTTGTCCCATACGGGGTCGCGGGGAGCCAGAGCCTAACCTGGCAATACAGGGCGTAAGGCTGAAGGGGGAGGGGAAACGCCCAGGACGGGACGCCAGTCCGCCGCAAGGCACCCCAAGCGGAACTTGAACCCCGGACTCACCGGAGAGCAGGACCCGGTCCAACCCGCTGCGCTACCGTGCTCCCCTCATTTAAAAATATTGAAAAGCAATTTCTTGCTGCCTGAAGTTATTGGCCAAATCCATGAGAATATCATAGTGGAATACAGAAATGAAGGAATACTACATTAGCAATTTTACCACATTACTGATTGTGACTGCCTATCTTGACAGGGTGACCTTGGTGGACAGAGAACATTGCAGAAGAAATGGACCACTTTTCTTAAGGCTAAGTTGGTTTGCTCCATGCCTGAGCTCAACTTTGTTTTCAATGTGGTCCATGATGTGTTTATCCTAAAGAATGAAGACTGGAAAGAAACGGTGATTTACGCTGTTTTCACGTCACAGTGGTAAGTAGAGCCGAAGCAGTAATGCGTGTCAGAACGATATGATTCTGTGGATCCTCTTTTTATTGGCACGCTATTTCTATGTCAGGGGAAATGTTGGGCTATCAGCAGTGTGTGCCTACAACATCTCATCGGTGGAAGAAGTGTTTTCCAAGGGAAAGTACATGCAGAAAGCTACTGTGGAGCAGTCCCACACAAAGTGGGTGAGGTATAATGGAATCATCCCAAGTCCTCGGCCAGGAGCAGTGAGTGTTTGCATTATTCTTTTGAAACCCCTCCGCTGATCCGTCATTGCATCCCCACATCCAGTTTCTGACTTGTTTATCCAGTCAATGATTATGATTGTGTTTGAAAGTTATGTCTGAACAAATTCTGATAGATCTGCATTTTAAATCTGTGACCACAGGCGAATGGGCGGGGGAAAGAAAAAGAGCACTAGCTCATGGCTTTTCAGAAAATCCTGTAGTTTTAGATGTACTTATTTCACATATTATTCCACTAAACTTTGATGCAGCTATTGAATTACCTCTTTTACTAAATATAGCAAATATACATTTATGTATTTGCATAACATGTATTGATTTATGTTGGTTTTATGCTCAATGAAATGGCTTGACTTCCACGATTTTCACACACCTGTGGAACACCATTTATTTCATCTTTAGTGTATCAACAACAACAACAGGATACAGAACATCAACAGCTCCCTTCACATGCCAGATAAAACATTGCAGTTCATCAAGGACCACCCTCTGTTAGAAGACCCCGTCCTCCCCGTAGGCAACGGCCCCAGGCTCATCACCAAGGATGTCAACTATACACAGATTGCTGTCGAGAGAGTCCAGGCCCTTGATGACAATGTTTATGATGTCATCTTCACAGGGACTGGTCAGTGACTGTCAAGTTACAGTAATTTTTAGTGTAGCATGTAGTGTATTATAATAATTATTGGGAACTTAATGAATGAATGCAGGTGGTACCCAATTGACAATGGGGTTACGTTCCGCGAAACCCATCATAAGTCGAAAATATCGTAAGTCGAAAATGCATTTAATACACCTAATATGCACCTCTGACTGGGAGATGCGGATCGCTGCTGCTGCCCAGCATTGCAAGAGGATATTGCACCGTGTATCGCTTATCCGGGGGAGGGGGAAATCTAAATTCGAAGTACGGTTTCTATTGAATGTCTATCGTGAGCTCACCATCGTAAAGTCGAAAAAATCGTTAGTCGAACCATCGGAAATCGCAGACCGCCTGTACTAACATTCTGATTTCTTTTTGTTTGGACAACTGTTTTTAATTATTTTTTTTTTCTAATTTGATTTTCTAGATAAAGGAGTTTTGCACAAATCTGTGATTTATGGCAGTGAGGTGCATATTATCGAAGAAATACAGCTTCTCCGCTATTCAGAACCTATAAAGACCTTGCTTCTCTCTTCCCAGGGGGTAAGTGATTTACTGTAATTCTTGAAATCATCTGGGTCTGTTCGAGTCCTCCGTGCTGCTACGATTAGATTGAATTGTTGATTAACTGCATCATGCAGTTACTCAAATTATAAAAGAAACAAAACATTGCTGCTTTATATTGTGACTTGTTTTAGTCAAGACCCATTTTATTTGCTTGGCTTTAAAATCTGAATATTGTCTTTATTTTTTCATTTGCAGATTTTAATGCATTTATTGTGCAAAATATTTATGGCCTCGGATTATTTTTTTATTCATTTCTTTACAATGTAAGACCAGGATGCTAGGGTTCCTCCAGGCCATCAGGTACTTTATTCCACAGCCATTCATGTGACTCCTGCTTGGTTCAGTATCTCATCTGGGTCACATTTTAATGACTGTTGTCAACTTCAGAAAAGAGGAATCTTTGGGATAGAGAGACACTGAGTCTGCTCAAAAGAGGAACCAGAATTTAAGATTTGAGCAATGTTTATTTTTCCTTGGGCCTTTTTGCTCATGGTAATTTCCACACATATGAGTCTGGCCTGTTATGACAGGAAGATCAACTGGACGTCTTCTCCCCCCCTCTTCTACAGAGGTTTCTCTACGTGGCCTCGGACACAGGGGTGGTGCAGTCCCCGATAGCCTTCTGTGAGAAGTATGCTACGTGTGAGGAGTGCATCTTGGCTCGAGACCCTTACTGCGCGTGGCACCTAGATGCTGAGGCTTGCGTGAGCATAATCCAGGACCCAGTTGCAGCACGATGGTACATCTTTCACTTAGTCCAGTAGCCACAGCCATGTCTCCCAGGATGCTTTTTGTCCACCAGATCTGTTACACTGAAGTCTATTTGCGTGCTCATATTTTAATTTGTAGGAGCCTGGTACAAAGCCTTGATGGTGATGCCGAAAAGTGTCCTAGAGGTAAGGAACGCTTACCGAAGTTGTGTTTTTGAACTATGTAGTCGCTTTGTAAAGTAACTCGTAGTATAATGGCTGAGAATCCACATTAATATGAAGGTTGGTGGAGGGGGGCACTTCCTGCACTGCTGCGAACCTGAGTTGCTCCACACAAATGTCGAGCTGTATAAATGGGTACAACGGTAAGCTGCTTTGTTGAAAGCTTTTGGCTAAGTAATGACATTGGCTTTAGTGTTCTTATTTTTAGAGGGCTTTATTTTTCCAGTTACCGTTATTCAGTTTTGCCATAACTGCCCAGGGAATCTTTCGAAATTTTGTCAGATGTATAAAGCGGTGCGTCAAATAGCAGTGGAGATGCTGATCAGCCTTAGGGTGGCGCTACACCAATCTGCTACACTCTAATATTTTGTCAGAGGTTTAGCATTGTTGACCCAAAGGTCACAGGTTCGATCCCCACCTCCGGCTGTAGTGCCAACGAACAAGGTACTTACTCTAAAATTGCTCCAATAACATTGCCCAGCTGTATAAGTGGGTAAATAATTGTAGGCAGACTAACATTATAAGTTGCTTTGGAGAAAAGCATCAGGTAAATAAGTAAATGTGAATTAAAATAAAAATAAATAAATAAAGTGCTAAAAAAACTGGCATTCTAAGTGTAATAGAGGTGAGTTTTATAGTCAATTGCTCTTAGTACTGAGATGCACACACACAGAGTCTGAAACTGCTTGTCTCAAGTGGAATCTTGGCGAGCCAGAGTCTAACCCAGCAACACAAGGCACAGGGCTGGAGGAGAAGGGGACACACCCAGGATGGGATGCCAGTCCATCACAAGGCACCCCAAGCGGGACTCGAACCCCAGAGCCACCAGAGAACAGCACGTGGCCAAACCCACCGCGCCCCTTACCTCGATCTAGCTGAATTATAAACAATAATAGAACTTAAGACCGATTGTTCGTAGCGACATGAAATCCATTACGAAAAATTAAACGCGTTTGCCACAACCCAGTGCCGTGTCATTTATTGATGTGCTGTTCCCTTGAGCTCAGTTTGTACGTCTGTAGCTAAAGGTACGTAAAGCCTACGTGAGGCGGGCCATTTGCTCACTGTGCTGTAGGTCTCCAAAGTCACCGCTTGCACCTGTGTTTTCGTTGTTGCCATTACTGACCGAACCGTTTCCCCCTCCTCCCATCGCAGAGTCAGCGAGGAGCCTGTCCTCGGAAGATTACCTCCAAATCGCGGTGAAGCCCGGGAGCTCAGTAGAGCTACCGTGCCACTTGAGCTCAAATGTGGCCCAGGCGCTGTGGAAGGTGAACGGCAGCACGCTGACCGATGCGTCTAAATTCTACTTGATGCGTGAAGCCGGAATGCTCGTCTACAGCATGGCGCCGGAGGACCAAGGCCGCTACGAGTGCTGGGCCGTGGAATGGGCCGGGGCGAAGAACTTTACCCGGCTGGTCTCGGGCTACGTGCTTACTCTGGAGTCAGCCTCAAGGCCTCCCACCTCTCATTCTACCATTCTCAGCTCTAGCGCGGCCCACAGGACGACCGCGGCCACCGAAGGTAATGGTAACTCTGCTGGAGCTTCACTAACCACAAGCTCACCCAGCTCTACTGCCTTAATCCGCCCGCCCCAGCCCGCGACATCACTAACCCCCCTGCCCAGCAGCACGGTTAAGTTCGTGCAGAAGCACTTCTTTCCGAGCTCGGATGTCCCGCCGCAAGAAGGTCAAGGCCTGGAGACCCGCGATCCCTCGGCAGAGTACCTGCAACACGACAACAGCAGCGCGCTTCTCTTCCTCTTCCTTCTCTTCTTCCTCCTCTTCCTCATGATCGTCGGCTACAACTGCTATATGCAGTACCTGCCCGCGCCGTGCCTCAGGGTACGCGCCGCCTTGTTCGGAAGCAAGAAGAAGCCCCAAGCAGAGTACGTGGCCTGCGAGGCGGGACTTTCTGAGCCTGTGGCGGAGCGGGCAGACCCGGCGGAGCAATGGCGCCATAACGGGGCCGGACAGAAAGGCCCGAGGGACACGGGGTACGAGACGGAGCTGGACTGCGGGAACGGAAAAATCCCGTGTGTCGAGGGTGTGGAGGACAGCCCCCCCGGGGACAAGCCCTTCGATGTCGTTTGTGAAGCCCAGCCTATTGAATACGCTGATGCGGATGCGCCTTACTGATGATAATCAAAGCCTTTTCTATAGTTTATGTACGTTGTACCATCCGGCATGTAATGTGTGGACACCTCCCCTCTCGTCACTGACATACACGTACGTGATAGTTAAACTTGCACATACGATGTCTTCATTAAAACCACACACACGTTTCCCCCCCCCCCACCCCAAGGACCTGTTTTCGGCTGTTGCGTCTGTTAAAAATCGCTTCGCTTACCCGCTTGATTGATGTCGAGGTTCTGCCAAACTTCTCATACAACATGATTTCTAAAATTGTGTGAAACCCGCATTATGCTCAGCATTTTAATACTTTAATTCCAAACTGGAAACATGGTTTACCAAATTGGTAAGTTAACTGGGTGTTTTCCAAATTGGAGTTATATTTTGTATCACGCGGGAGGAGTTGCGTCAAACTTTCGTGCACCCGGAAATGACCGGTACGCGAAGCCGTACTTGACGTAAGCTGGCCGCGCGCTCTCCGTATTTATTTTATTATTTGCTTTAAATCTCAGGGATGTGGCTTACTTGACCTTGACTTTCTGCGCTTCGTTAATCTCTTAACATGCAATCATTGCAATGCAAGGACACGCTCCGGGATGACTGGTGCACCTGTTCGGAGACCGAAACGGCACGTCGACGAGGAACGCCGAGCGACCGGGGCTTGATGTCCATGGTGCGGGTGTTTTGGAAATGCAGAATTGTGGAAAATAAGCAGTCTGTGGCAAGAGGCTGTGAAGAGGTTCCTTTTCCTGTGAAAACAAAGTCTGGATTTTTTTTTTTTTTTTTTTTTTTCCCCCCCTCCTTGGAATTTTCTGTGTTAGAACTGAAGCCTTTGCGTCGTAACGCTTAACTGTGTATTTTGCTGCTTGTGGTCTTTACAACCCTGTGTGTCGATAGCCTGTTTGACCAAAACACTGGAGAAAACTGACTGCTTTTCCATAACCGCTGGCCTCACACCGTTCTTTCCAGCAACATGGAATTCCAGCGCAATGAACTAACACCGATGGGGGAATCCGAGTAGAGGAAAGGGCTCTTATTGTAACTGGAATTATTTTTCTTCCTCATCTCGCTGGCTGTATGGCGCGGCTTCTTTACGTCATTTTCTACACGAAGTTTAGTATTTCTTCCAGCGAGGCCTTTTTATGGCTTGATTTTTGCAGAGCAGCAGCATGTAAATGTACAATCTGAAAAAGTATTATTTAAGACCTGACTTGTTATATTTTTAAAATTAAACTTATTGTAATGCTTTTTTTACTGCGAGAATTCAGGTTATTCCAGTCTTTGTTATTTTAGCGCATGTAGCCCGGACTCTCTGACCCCTGCGTCTCACGTTGCTGTACGTTCATGGCCTTTGCCCTCAGTCTCTCTAATTGTCTCTGTTCCCCATTCTGTCTCTTCTCACAGTATCTACCGTAGCTTTCTCTCCCGCTGATACATCGTGCCTGTCTACTCCTGGGAGCCCTCCTTCCTCTTCCCTTCCCTCCTCCTCTTTTCCTCCTCCATCTTCTTCCTCACCCTCCTCACCCTCTCGCACTTCGTCGACCTCTCTCTCACCCTCTCCTGAATCGCGGGCTGAACTGGAAGGTCAAGGGGTGCGACTGCTACCCCCTTTGCTGAGTGACCAGGCTGGGGCGGTTCAGGCCCAGGAGGCCTTCCTGCTCTTCTGCCTGGCTTTGGGTGAGTGGTACCTATGACCTTCTCCTTCTCCTCCTCCTCCTCCTCATTTGTGTGCCTTTAGCATGCTGCTCCTCCTCCCTCAAACCCCACTGAACTACCCTTCAGAAAGGAGTCTTCAGCACCTTTACTCAGGCCTCTTGTTATGGGAGCAGTTTATTTCATTTTGAATCCCTAAGTTTCCAAGTCTGGATCGCGCAGAACCAAGCAGTAAATTCCCTACGGAGAGTCACAAAATAAGTCCACGTTTTTGGATAAAAGGCACATAAGTATATAACTGAGTACAACATTTTTATGAAGTTTTGTAAATCTCAGATGTTTTAGTATGTGAATTACTTCCCCGCTAGATGTGTACCCTTGAATATTTTAGTTACTGATTGATTATACGTGACTGTGTGATGGAAACTAAATAACTAAAGTATGCGAGCAGGAATTGACTTTTTAAGACTCGACGCGTGATTCCTATAGTACAATATGTGGGTGTACAGTGTAAATATGTTGCATATTCTGTATATTTTGGAAAATGTACATAAATCTTTACATAATTTTGGGGTTCTGCTGGTAGGGGTATAAATGATTTCACTTCTAACAAACTGCTGGTTTATTTAAATACGTGAGTCACTAAGTTAATATATGTAGGAGGAAGTAAGAGAAAACACAGAACATGTTTAAAGAAAATGTGTGGGAAGTTCATCCCCGATGACGGTTAACAAGATCCACGAGGTTGACTTTGTCCAATCGGATTCAGCTGTATCAATGTTTAATTTTTGTTTATAAATTGACATGATTTCAATCTTATGTGTCCACAAATGTTCGTTTAGATTAAAATGATTAACATGTTTTTTCCTATTAAATAAAATTTGATTATTTGGTGAATGTGTTGTTTTTCCTCAAATTTGTTTTGAGAAGAATCATTTTGAGAAAATGTCACATTGGAATACTTTTCAAATGATACATTTATTGCAGACACCGTACTTTTTTTGGTCAGGATACTCACAATATTGGGTTTCCATGTTCTGTTTAATGTATTTCTGCAGAGAGAAGTAGGATGTTGGCAGTAAGTTAACACCTTTTTCTCTGGGCCCTACACTTTAGCAGAAGCGTGTGCGCACGCTTAAAGCTGAGGACTTTATAGACGGAACGCAGGTTTTGCCCACCTGCGGAAGCCTGAGCTGCTGCAGCACTTTTCTTTGGGGGCCGAGTGAAAACATGACACCGGCAGCCAGATTATGCAGAGCAGCTTCTCCAAAACAGTTCCAAAGCTCCACATCCAAGTCACAGTAAAGACAGCACGGCTTAAAGTAATTTATAAAATATTCAATAACTTCTTCTATTTTTTGGGGGCGCACTGGGCTTGACCGGGTCCTGCTATCCGGTGGGTCTGAGGTTCGAGTCCCGCTTGGAGTGCCTTGTAACGGACTGGCGTCCCGTCTTGGGTGTGTCCCCTCTCCTCCCAGCCTTGCCTTACGCCCTGTATTGCCGGATTCGGCTCCGGCTCGCCGTGAACCCACTTAGGTCAAGTGGCTTCAGCCAGTGTGTGTTCTTCCATTTTGATTAATCTACATTCTTCTTTAGTGTATGAAAACGGTTGGTGTTGGTACCTATGCCAGAGAAATGTCAGGGCACAACATTAAATGGAATCTGTGTGATGGGGGAAATGCTTTCTTTTAGCAATGAGTAAGGGCAGCATGGTGACGCAGCAGGTAGCACTGCTACTTCACAGCAGATGGGCTTTTCAGGCACAGGTTTGAATCTGGCTCAGTGTGCATGATCTCCCCATGTCAATGTGGGGTTCCTCTGTGTGCTCTAGTTCCCTCCCACATTCCACAGATACAGTTTGGGTTAACTAGCGACTCTAAATTGCCCATAGTGTGTGGCTGCCCTTTGATGGACTGACGTCCAGTCCAGGGGGTTACCCTAGGGGTTCGAGTCCTGCTTGGGGTGCTTGCGACGGACTGGTGTCCTGTCCTGGGTGTGTCTCCTCTCCCCCTTTGCCCTTATTCTCTGTGTTACGGCGTTAAGCTCTGGCTCCCCGTGCCCCTGCATGGGACAAGCAGTTTCAGACGGTGTGTGTTTTTAATATCCTGTCTAAAATCAATACATATGTTCCTGGTTTCATCAAAGGTGCTACAGCTGACAATCCTACTTTTGTTTCTTCCTCACTGGTATCGCCTCAAACATGCCTACACTCCCTAGTCAAACCCTCAGCTGAATGCAGTCATGAGTAATATGTGCAGTAAGTCCAGAACTTTACTGGAAAGGTAGAAGAAAGAAGGGAAATGCTGAATGGGGGGTCCTGCGAGACACGACATTTCGTCCCACTGTATGTCCACACATGTAGTGGAATGACAATAAAGCTCGACTTACTTGTCACTCATTTTTGTATCTGAAGTCTACTTGAAGTGCTGTTTGTCCCCCAGGTCCCAGTGATCTCCACATTCACTGGCAGGTGAACGGACAGGAGCTTGAGGGCGCTGTCCAGGAATACAGGCAAGGCCTGACTCCAAGGGGTGTTTTTGTGAGCAGCTGGGTGAGGCAAGGGGGCCTGGCTAAAAATTCCCAATACCAGTGCACTGCTGCATCTCGTGTAGGAAGTGAGACATCCAAAATAGTCGTCATCCTCGGCAACAGAGGTACGTTCTTAGGTTCTTCCCATTCTCTCGTATGCAGGATACTTGTATTGAGAATGACAAAATTAGACCCTACAGTCACATGTGTTTTTAGACAGTTTGGATTTTTATTCACAAACAGTGTGCCCTTTAAATTCGAGATAAAATTATATAATTATATACTGTTATACACTCAAACAGATTTCCTTAAACAGAAAGAACTGCATGATATAAACAGGTTTACTACTTTATATAGGCATGTATATTATTTTCCCATTATCAATGGTGTAAATTGAACGAAAAATTGACAACATGTATAGGTGATTGCTTTTGAATATTCAAAACATCACTGATGAGATCCAACTGCTATTAGGTTACTTCTGTTTGTGTTTCATTACCAGATGAAGACAGCACTCGAACCAGTGACTTCAGTCAATGGAGAAGTGCACTGACAGACCACGAAAAGCTCTTGAAAAGCTGGGAAAAGGCTTGGGTAGGCCTTAGCACATTACATGGGCCTACCATTTCCAAACATTAACAATGCCCTACACAAACATTTCAAACATATTATATTTATTCATTTAGATGACACTTCTCTCCAAAGCAACTTACAATTTTAAGCTGTATAGTTATTTACCAATTTATACAGCTGGGTAATTTTAATTGAGCAATTTGGATCAGTACATTGCTCAAGGGTACTATAGCAGTAGGTGGGATTCGAACCTGCAACAGCTCTAAACACCATGCTACCAGCTGACCCTTAACTGGGTTATACCATTTTAAGGTATGCGTGACAAATTTACATCTAGCACATCTAGTCTTCTTGCACGATGAACGTTCTGCTGTGCAAACTGCAATCTTTGGTTAAGTGGTTTTTGCAGTGAGTTTTTGCTGAGCCAGAAAGCAGTACTGCACTATAGGATTGTAGAGAAGCAATGTATGACCACAGACAGTAAATCTAGAAGTAACATCAACTACTGTGGATCACTGTCAGTCATACCTGATGACAACTAGTGCTTTTGTGAGCTCTCCCTTTTTATTACAGGGAGCACGTGGTGGGGGTTGGGGAGTAGATCAGCTTTTGGCTCCATCTGAGATGTGTGAACCGTTGTGAGTGCGGTCAGGTTTGAGTTGTTTGTGCACCTATAGAACTGGGTACCTTTCAAGAGCCTTAAGGGACAGCACAGGCCATTCTCCCCATCGACGTGCACTTGGGGGCGCTGGTGTGCTGGTTCTCAGAGTATTGCATCAGCCACAGCAGGGCAAACCTAGAAGCCAGCTGGGAATATCTACTGTATGAAACCCTTAGAACTTCAAATGTTATTACAAAAACGTAGTTGCCCCCCACTTCGTCAATAACCATGCGTGTTAATACACAGTTGTGGTGGTCCAGTGTCCATCACTGAAGTAAAGGGCATGAGGCAGGGTAACTGTCACACACTTCAGTCACCAATTCATCTGAAACAAATCTTTGGACTGTGGGAGGAAAGCAGAGCACCAGGAGGAAATGCATGCAGAAACAAAGGATACATCTGCACAGGGGGAGCTGTGGTTGAATTCACAGCCCAGGAACTTTCAGGAACCCAGGGCTACCTGTTACTTCTTGTCTTGCTTATTAGGAATTCAATACACTTGCATCAGTTTTAAATGCAACTCATTCTCATGTTTTCTGTGATTAGTGCTGTCATATGTGGTTATTTTATGCAGAAACTCTTTGTTGCTGCTCCTCAGGAAAGCTGCGACAGGGAAGGTGTTCTTTGAACAGAGTTGTGGCCCCACGATAACAAGACTGAGGTCTTTGTGAATCAGAAGAGAACCACGTCTCACTCATAAGAGGCTGCAAGGGGCTTCTGGCTTGTTGGTTTGATGAAAGAAACAGGACGCCAGAGCCCTCCTACAGCCTCCATCAGACTAGAGATATGAAAATACTGCGTGGTCCATTTTATGGAGTGTATACATATTAACTTGTTAGATGAAAGGACTAGAAGGAACCTGTGCTGGTGAATGAAATTGCTTCTGAATGGTACATGCACTTTCAATAATGGCATAATGTTTTCACGTTTTCCTTTGGTAAATCCACAAAACTTGATACTATATCTATGGAGAATATTTACCATAAATTGTCTTACTATGAACAGTAGATACAATGCTTAGATTTTATATTATGGTTCCTTTTAGATTTCAGAAAAATAGTATTTTCCCCACATGCTGACACTTTTGTCATGAGAATCTTACAATAATTTACCTATTTACAAAGCTAGGAAACTTTCCCTACAAAAAATTTAGGGTAAGTAGTTTGCTCAAGGGTACTACAGTTGGAGGTGAGATTCAAACCTGTGACCTCTGGGTCCAAAGGCAGCAGTATGTTACCAGCTGCATACATACTCTGACAAATGTGGTGAGAACAGGTCAATGTGAAATACAAAGGAAGCTGAGAAACAGCCAATGTTCTGCATTCTGATCAATAATGCAGAGGGAAATGACAAAGGCACCCTTCTGAAGAACTGTAGTGTGGCCAAGTTCAGCCTACAGTATGAGTAAAAATTCCTATGTTCAAGAAAAGACTCACTTAAATCTTCCTGCTTGTTCTAAAGAGGAGGATTTTCATGGAAGAAAGTTGTATAATTGTTAGTTTTTAAAAATCCTGCTCAGTGTCCAATTTCCATCCACAACTCCCTATTAATTCAAAAATAGGTTTTTGTACACTTTTGGGTGTTTTGCAATAAAACTAGATGAAAACTGAATGTGTGTTCAGGAGATTCATCATTGAGAACTTGTACTACACCTGCAATTCAGACAGTAAAATCGGAACCTAAGTCCTGTACCTTTACTTTCTTGCACTTTTTTTTTTATATAAAATATACCAGACTCAGTATTCCAAGGTTAGAAAACTAAAGGTACAGATGCATTTTAACATAAATTCCAGGCATTTCCTGACAAATACCCTTTAGGCATTCAATCAAAATTGAACAATCTTCTGCAGCAGAGCACTTCTTGCTTACCTCTGGTAAGAACTGTTTGGATCGTTATCTACACACGGTTGCTGTCCATTTTGCAAATTATTTTTTTTATTCCAGCAAACATTGTCAGCAAAGCTGACAAAGAACAGAAAGCATTCACATTTCAAAATGTGAAAAGCATTGCCCAAAAGCAGTGGCACAGGAACTGTTAATATTGCATTATAATCACTGCAGAGACTTACATTTCAGGGACTAGTGCAATGAAGGATTCATATGTCTGAAGATTCTCAATTATCCAGGTCATGGTTTATCTAAAAACAGAGGCAAGTGGACTTGCATGAGTTTTCCTGAAGATGTTTCAGGACTCATCCACGTGGCTTCAGTTCTAAAAGACTGGTGGGGAGTTTAGGTTTTTAACTTGGAACCTCTGTGGGTGGAGCCCACTTGAGACTCAAGTTACTGGGGTCTGTTAACGACCCGAACAATCACCTTAGAGGACATTGTCACACAGCCACATACAAACATTGAAGAAATTTTAGAACCAAAGAAGCCATTTGGATGAGTCATGAAACGTCTGCAAGAGAAACAAAGGCAACTGGACTTGGAGTTTAAGATAAGGATTCATATGCAGTGTTAATTACAGGCAAATTCAGAGGAAAGATATACAGGAATATGACTAATGAAATAGTGAAACAGTTAAGCAATGCACAGTTTGGGAAATAAACCATGAGAAACAATGCATTTTGTCACTATACAAAGGAGGACGACAGTACCCTTACAAGTATAATCAAGGAATGTGTCTAAAATTAGGACTTCGGAAGTCATGATGTAGCCCATAAAGACATTTTCACTGATTGTTAAACTACTAAGAACTAGGAGGAACGAACACATGAAACTACTGGGAGATGCAGCATGATGTACCTCAGTGTTAAGCAGGTACTAATCACCTACTGAAAACAGCAGGTATTTGAAAGGTGTAAGAAAAGATTTAGATGTCCTGCATACCACTCTTATAGAGAGATACAATACACACACACACACACACACACACGAATCTGACCTCCATTAAATCTTATACTCTAGTGCCCCCTCGTGCCCAAAATGGGAACGCTATAAACCCAGAAAAACAAATGTCTAAAGTTGTCAGTTTCATATAATAGTTTTGACCATTTAGTAACCCATGACTAACCACTCCAGCTTTCATGGATTGCTGCTTAAAAAAAAAAAGCAATACAATTCTGAATCTGAGAAAATCAAATATGCTGAACTTTACAGCAGTCCATGTTTGATTATCCAACATGCACGAGAGTCTAATTTTAAGTCAGATTGAATGAATTAAAATACATACCAAACTGCTTCTTAGAAACATTTATTGATACCGATAAAATGATTGGCAACTCACAACAGTCCAGGATTCCACAACATGCTTACTCCCCAAACCCCATGCAGTTCAGAGCAGAACACTCTTCATAGAAAAACCAACAGAGCGCTGTTGCTGTGGCAAATACAGCTCGTGCAAAGCTCACAATTTGTCGGCCGGCTAGTATTCACTGAATACCAAATTTGTGAACACGAATGTCCCAGAAGTCCGCTTTAGTGTTTCGGAAGTGGTCTTCTAAATAAGAGAATATGTGGCTCTGGAAAACAAAGAAATGGAGGCAAAGTTAATGACCAATTTTAGACTGCCAGTTTCCATTTCGATGCCCAGTGGCACTCAATTTTTTTTGCAGCACTTGCTGCAAATTAGTCTTCGTTAACTTTCTGCACACACACACACACACACACACACACACACACATTTCCTCCCAGCTCTTGAACAATTTGCACAGATTCTGGACACTTATCCTTCCAGCCAGTTTACTCTTATTACTTGATTGCCAAACACTCCGGCAAATAGGTGAAACAGTGCGATTAGATGCAATTCTTGGCATAAGACTCCAAGAGCTGAAGTCGCCACCTTCGCTCTGCCGCAAACAGTGCTCTGGCTGTCTTATTTGTTTTTAGCAGTATTATTTTTGTTCATAGTCTGTGGAGAAGCACTCAAAAGAATTTCATCATGCATCATGATACTTGTACCTAGGACAACTCTGAAACTCGTTTGCTTCAACTCTGCTCTTCAGGTTGTCCTGTACAGGTACTGTCCACGTGTACTCACTTTTGACTAGCACCGTATCACATAGTCTATTCTGCATCCGTTACGTTGCGTTACCAAACAAAACGCCAGGCCGCGAGACCTTGCTTTCCTTCCTCGCGACGTTACTATGGATACAGCTTAAACAAGGCCCAGGAGGAGAAGTGCGAGAGGAGGTGCGCGCGCGCAGCTCACCTGGCTCGTGGATCATGTAGTGCACCCAGCCGAGACTCTGCTGCACCCCCAGACGCCTCCACTCGTCCTCCGACATCAGGTGCGACTTGGGCACTTGCTTCGCGAGCTCCCGCGGCAGCACCACGTGTCTGAAACAAAACAAACACCTCTCAGCACCTAACGGACCATACCCAGAAGCAAGCGCTACTCAATTTATTAAAACAAATAAAAAATTAACCCAATAACTTTGCCAAAAACATAAGCGATATTTCCAATTCAAGTTTTTCCCAATTAAAAACAATTGGATCATTCATTAGCATCATTAGGCTGCTGATGATTGATGATGCTGGGCTGTTTTCAAACTCAAAAGTTGGGCGTGGGGGGAATAGAAAAAAAAAAAAAAAAAAAAAAAAAAACCACGTTTCTAACTTTTCGCATAAGAGAGCGCGAAATTTCTGGAAAAAAAAAAAAAAAAGTCAGTGGTAATTTTGAAAAAAGTACACGCTCTCTTCTTCCGACACGACCGTCGCGTCGTGGCCATACGGTAACGGTGCCCGTTCAGGAAGCTAGCCTAGTACCACTGCCAGCCACGTAAACAAGTAAAACACAGTAGACAGATTAATAAGACGATAAAACGAAGCGTATCATTATAGATATTTAGAATAAGCCGGCAAACCACCGCGACCAAGAAAAAGACACGGAGGAAAGCTAATGCTAATCTAATGCTGAGCTAGTTCGCAACTCAAGCTAACAAACAGTTACCTCACCTGTATTCATAGTACTCATCGTTGTATTTGTCTGAATAATAAATCTGTTTTTGTGCCATGTTAGTTAGATTCTGTAAAGACGTAACCTTCTCAAAAAGTTCCCCTATCAAAGGATATGTAGCACTTTATTAGCTAATGTCGGCCTTTCCGACGAACACCGACTCTACCTTCTCTGACTGACTTTTAAAATTGAGTCCAGAAGTGTAAGAAGCGTCTGATTGGACTGACAGAGTCATGTGATCATAACTACTTTAAAGCGGGACACTGACGTAGTCGTTCTATGGGCGGGGCTTAGGTTCACAGGCCTTTGCTGTGAATTCTTTTATTTTTTCAGCCATTTCAACCGCTTTTCCCTCCTATGCGGTGTGTTGGGTGTAATGTTTCGCAAACAGAAACTAGCAAAGACAGTTATACGTGTACATGGCCAATATCTGAAATGTTACTTAGATAATTTTATTACGAAAATGAACACACTACGAAAGTGACGCATATTTGATTGTGCTGCACAATAAACAGTACAAAAATGAAGTGGCTCAATGAAAAGTGGTTATTATAACATGAAGTATAAAAGAAGAACCTTATTACAAGGTTTTTGTGACAGGGGATGTGATAAATGCCCTGAAATGGTTGGATCGACGGTGGATGGACGTTGTTTTAGGGCGGAGACATCGAGTCAACGTCAGAGCAAAGGTTGGTTAACGTTGATTTTACTAATTAAATTAACTTTGAATGGACGGAAACCCTATATTTCGTCAGATTACATTCAGTGTTGACCCTCTACACACTCTTACTGTCGGTTTACTGTGAATTACATTGTATGCTTTTGTTTCAGGGATGAAATGTAAGGATTTGGGGCCAGTCAGGTAAAACTCTACAGCCAGGTTAACACTGCCAGTGTTTTGTACTGGAGCTCAGGACACACATTATTATTATAGTTTAAAAGTTCAGTTTGACTTGGATGGATACCATTCATTTAGGGGGGGGGGGAACTTTTTTCAGTTTAAATGTACTTTAGTGTACTTGAACATAGTATGAGTGACAAAAGAGATAAACTCAGATATGTCAGTCATCTCCTTTCCCTTCTCATCTGCCTTGAGAAGACTTGTGCGGGTCTGAGGTAGTCTTTAGTCTCCAAATCCAGTCGCTTACATTTACCTGACATTTTTCCTCCAAAGCTACATATAATATTATGGTACCTACAATTGTTTACTCATTTATATAGTTGTGTAATTTTACTGGAGCAATTCGGGGTAAGTACCTTGCTCAAGGGTACTACAGCTGAACGTGGGAATTGAACCTGCAACCTTTGGGTCTGAAGGTATTCCTTCAAATCACTATGGTACCAGTTGTCCACAGCTGGCTTTTTTTTTCATTTTACATTTAACAAGAATACTATGTTCACTGTTGGTGAATTCTTTTCCTGAAAAGTCTTTCCAGGTAGCAGTGTGCAGAAAACAGAGCCAGTCCATTTTTCTCACAGCCATTTGCATGAAATCTTTTGTTTTCTGTTTCTCGGTGAAATCAAATTCTTCATAGCTTTGTCTCCAAAAAGACAAGAAATTTTAAACATTTTAAACTGTAGCAAGGGCACCCATCTACTCTAACGTGGATAACACCGGGCCAGTTGTTTCCAACACTTATTGCACATCTGTCCCTGTGTCATCAGATCTCCCCTCATACATCTAAACAGGACCTAGATGATAGTCCTGCAAAGAAGTGAAAAACCTTTTCAGCGTTTCTTCAAGAAAAAGCTGATACATTACGGTAACCTCGCAGATGATAAAGAGTTTTGGCGTTGCTCAGTGCAAGGTTGTGGCACACAGCATGGTACAGGAATGTAGATAGAGGTTTGCAGTAGTGCTTTTGTATCACAGGAGAAAAATAAAGTAACTCTTGCAATAGCTTAGAATAATTTGATGCATAAATAAAATAATTAAAACAAGTAAAAATCTATTTCATCCTTTTCATCTGCTGGCGACCCTGTCTGTTGTCTGTGGTCTGCTTCAGGATGCAGAGCATTCTCGTGACTTTCACTTGATACTGTGAAAGGTGACATTCTCCCATCCCAGAATTTGGTAACACCTTTACATGTCCGAACTAGGGCTGCTTTCTCAACATAGTATCATACAGGTTAAGTCACTGGTAAGACATAAGTGTATAGGGTGGGTACTTTGGATTTAGAGCATTTGTCATGTATAATGCTTACCATTGATTTTTAAAGACATCTGGGTAACCTCAGCAGCTCTGAAAACATATAACAATTTTTAAGAAGTTTTAAATAAATAGAATTTGTATATGAACTGAAAATATGTTTATGAAGTATAGATTCAGACTTTATTTAAGTTTCATCAACCTGATATCCTGTGTGGGGTCTTCAGTTACTATCTGAAGTGATATCACCCAACCCAACATCTAGAATTGCTTGTCCTGAACAGGGTCGCGGCAAGCCGGAGTCTTACCCGGCAACGCAGGACGCAAGGCTGAAGGGGGAGGGGACACACCCAGGATGGGCCGCCAGTCCACCGCAAGGCACCCCAAGCAGGGCTCGAACCCCAGACCCACGATGCTTCCATGCCCACCTGTCGTTTGAAGTGATTCCTAAAAACCTAAACATGTTTTGAATATTCAGTTACAGGCTTGTAGAAACAAATTTAATTGTTCAAAATTATCCAGATAATTTTTGTATGTTGCAAGGTTAGGCTCCGGTTTGCTGTGACCCCACTCGGGACAAGTGGTTTCAGACAGTGCGTGTGTGTGTGTGTGAGAGAGAGAGTTACATTCAATCGGGCTTGAATGAAAAGGCAGTTATGATATATGAGCTTATACATAATCTGCAAATGTTTTCGTAACACATCAGTGAACTCAGGGGCTTTTGGAGGCTTTGTATTTTCCTATTTCAATTCAATTAAAATTGTGGGTAATATTATATATGTCTATATATATGTACTTGGTACAATGAAAAATACAAAGCCCATTTGGTCAGCGGGAGAATATTGATCTCAGTTTATTTTGGTTCATTGAAAAATACTCTTGCCAACTTGAACACACAGTCAGCCTTATTGTACTTGTTTCTGATTCAAGGTCAGTGGTAAATACTAATCTTACATCTTTGAGGTCGGGTGGGGCTTAGTTTGTGGTTTAGCTTTAGCATCACTTTTAAATGATGACTAGCGATAGAAATTATATCAACTTCAAGTACACTCTAAAAGGCAGAATGGCTGTGTGCTCACAGTTAAAGTTTTTTTCCCACTTCAGGTCTTAAAAGAAATTCAGAATGCTTTAGGTTTGAAGCTTGACTAGGTGGCTGTAACATTTTCTTCTGCGCTGTTTTGTAGATCTGCTTGAATATTTAGTACTATTACCTTGATGCAAGATCTGTTTTTACTTCAGATTCAGGTCACTAATACATGGCTTGATATTGACTTCGGGAACATTGTTCTGATTCTGAGTAGTGCCGATGATGGCAAGCTGTCTAGCTCTTGAGACACCAAAGCAGCTTCATCTCACTCTCACCAAAGTTCTGGAAGTATGAGATGGGATTCCTGTATTAAAAATCAGTTTGGTTTTGCTAACATTAGCATCTCTCACTGAGGCTAAAAAGTTCAGCTGTTGACTCGGATATCTGGAACATGTGTTTGTAGATAATCTGTATGCTTTTTGTCACACGTAATCTGCAGTAATCTTGCTTTGGAAGACAGCTGCTCTCTCCTTGATATCTATCACCATTCTGTAGATTCTGTGAGTTCCTATAACTTACGTTATTTAATTAAAGTGCACCTTGCAGATCATTGGATGTAACTGTAGGGCTATTTCTGACTTCTTTTCAACTTTATGTTTGAACAGATTTTGGCTGGATGACTGTTCATGGGAGATTCAGATCTATCTGACTAATTTGGCATATCATTTGCTTTTTTCCTGTAGAATATTAAAAAATAAATTCTTTTCTAAATGCCTGTGATGTTTTTGATAACATGACTTCTGTATACATATCTTTATGGTGAGGAGCAAACTTACAACATTTTGAGCTTCTGACACCTCCATCTAATCATCTTAAATTAATCTTTGTAGCCAAAGCAGACTGCTATAGAAAACTCCTTCATCACAGAGCACATTCTGTCCTTTTTATAAGCTTCACAAAATAGCACTATCAGGTGTAGCATTGCATTTCAAAGTTTTATTCTTAACCACAAGTGTATTACTCTGCTTCTCAAGGGCCAGAAATCTTCAGGTTATAAAGAATTTTATTTAGTGTTTAATTGACATATAAAATACTAGTGGAGGTGGAATAAATAAGAACTCACATGTTGGCATAATATATGGTAAATTTGATTTAAGTGCAACCTTCTTTTATGTGGAAGGATAGCACTGTAAACACTAGCAACTAGGCTCATGTTTGGAGCTCATAGATAGAAGTTCTTGGGGGTTTTAAATTGTGACCCTTGCATTGTTTGTTGTGATGGTGGATTGCTCATTGAATTCATGGAAACTTTTAAGCAGGCCTTTATAGGCTATTGAATTGCTTTAGCTCAAAGGTTGTTTGATTTACACAAAAAAGCCTTATAAGTGTCTCAAAATCTATTTAGGTTATGTAGCCTGTATAGCAATAGAGAGAAAAAATATATATAATTCTCTGTGAACAAACATCTGTAATCTAATGTGTTACCAGAAATTGGTCCAAAAATTGACATCAGCCACCATATCAACATATTGAGGGCCAAGGGGGTTGTACAAGCAGTTCATGGTCAGACTGGTAACCAAGAAAATTCTCTCCACTGCCATGGGACATACAGGTAGTCATTAGCTATCAGAATCATGTTCTTGGATTTCATTATGTGTCTCTCCAGCTGTGGGCAGCACAGTGGCACTGATTGGACAGTGTCACAGTGGCTCCTGGGCTGTGGGTTTGAATTTACTCAGTACATAGCTTGCATTCTCTCCTCATGTTCTTCTTTCCTCCCACAGTCCAAAGACAACCTTTGTCAAGTAAATTGGTGAATTTAAGTTGCCCTTGGTGTGCACCTTTGTGGGTGAATGTGTGTGATTGCCCTGCAGTGGCCTGTTGTCCCATTCAGGGTGTATCCAATCTTGTTTGGCTTCAGACCACTGTGGTTCTCTACTGAATAAGCCGTTTCTAAAAATGAGTGGATATATCTGCAGTATCAACAACTGAGGCCAGTGTAGTGACATTGTACACCCCATTAATGGGAATGTTAAAAGTAAACAAAGAAAATATTAATGGAATTTGTCATAGCCTGATTTTGCTTTGCACACATGCCCATGATTAACAGTGCATTTAATAAAACTTATTTCCCTAGTTAGCATCTGAGAAAGCCTGATGAAAGAACAGTAGCATTGCAGATATACTACATAGCTAGTACATTCATAACTAGTCTGAATTGAAAGGAGTTATCCCACTGCATTTTGGGCAAATTTAAGCTGTTGTATCCTGTGTTATTGTTTCACACATTCTTGTCCAAATAATACACGTCAACCACACAATGTGAAAAGGCCTAAAATAAATTAACGAAAAAAGGGGAAAAGCAGAATAGGTGTTTAAATATGATGTGAGAAGTGTTGTATAGACTTCCACTAAACTGATATGAGGAAATATGGCGTATGATATATAACATGTTGTGAAAGATTAATATTCTAAATTCACATAGATAAAACAGATGCTACTTTACATTCTGTGCAGGCTGCTGTCAAAACAAGAAATGAATGCAGATAAAAAAACAGCATGTGTGATTAAACAAATTATAACAGTTTTTGGGTGACAAAGTAATGCTTTATTTATTTATTTACCCCAAGCGCTTCATTTAAAACAGAGGCTTTCACAATGCACTTTAATAGGGGACGTTCAGTGGTTATTTGTGGTGTACATGATTGAAGACTTCTGTTAACTGTAACCTAGTAACACATTTTCTGAATGTCACCATCTCATTACGTCACACATTCATGTGCGCTGATACTGGTAAAAGGCACACACATGCACGCATGCAATTTTACATCTGGTTTTTTCTTGCAGAGTGTGTCTTTCAACCCTGAAAGATACTTACCTGATTTGGACTGTCAATCTCTTAAGCCAGCCCCCTCACCCCATTCTTGTTGCTATGCTGTGTTTGAAACTATGGTAACGATAAAGGTGCCTTTAGGGAATGATCTTCCTGTCCTGATTTATCTCATTTCTGTGTCCAATCATTAGCGACTTTACCAGTTATAGAATGGAAACTTCCAGTTTTTACAAAGTGAGAACTGAGATCAAATGTTTAAAAGCAAAATTATTTTACTGACCCATCTTTGTTAGTGGGAGAATTGGCAGTCAAAGCATAGCTTACCAGATTTAATCCTAAAGTCTGTTAATGTCATGGATCAAGAGTAGTTTTAATTATGATTTTAATTAAAATAATTTTGTGAGGCATTTGATGATTGAAAACTGATTTTAAATTATTTAAAGAATTACTTTTGCATTCAGGTATAGTTTTAATTAATGTATGTCTACTCATAGATAGAATAATCTAGTAGAAAAAAAATGTAATATCTGCTAAGTGTCATATTTGTGACTCTCTTTGTCATTATGTGTTACTTTGGTGATCCATGAAGATCAATGTTAGAGAGACGTTACAGCTGTTGTGTAATATTAGTCTGTGTTATTCAGTTTATTCCTTTGTCCAAAGCAACTTAAAATGTTGTTTGCACTTGCAATTGTTTATCCATTTATACAACAGTATATCTTTACTGGAGCACTTAAGGATAAACAGTTTCATCAAGGAAACTACAGCAATAACTGTTTTTTTAACTGGAGACTTTTCAAAGCAACAGAAATGTCAAAATAAATACACAGGTTTCACCTACTTCACATGCCTGATTTGTTCTATGAAGGTACTGGAACATGATATGGGGTCACATTCAAATTATTTATAGGGAAAAAAATATTGCATTCGCAGTCTAATAAACTTGCATACAATCCAGTGATCTCAGCAACATATTCAGTAATAATTGTGACAATAATTATTGCTTCGTACCTATTTACTATTCAGACTGTTTTCTGTGTTGTGCTTGAGAGACAGACGTTGCAGACTATGTTTCAAACAGATCACATTTACGAAAGGCTAACCTAAAATGGTGTTAAACGGATACAGTATATAATAAAATATGTATTCTGTGTCCTGATCTTAGGGGTGTAGTGGCGCAGCGGGCTTGGCTGGGTCCTGCTCTCTGGTGGGTCTGGGGTTCAAGTCCTGCTTGGGGTGCCTTGTGGCAGACCGGTGTCCCATCTGGGTTGTGTCCTCTCCACCCTTGTGCCCTGTGTTGCTGGGTTAGGCTCTGGTTTGCTGCAACCATGCTTGGGAGAAGCAGTTTGTGTGTGTGTATGTCCTCATCTTACAAATACACTTGGTATTGGAAGTCTGGTTGTAACTCCAGTCACATTTACCACTAAGTTGCAATCAACATGATTATTTCTTTTACAGTCAAGTGTCTTCAACAGTCCAAACAATGGTACAATATGAATTAAATACTACTGATATACTGAGAAGATAATTGATATCATTACCCTGTTTTCAAATGTTTATCAAGGCCTAGGACAAGTGTCAGTTGTATCTACTTCCTGGTTGCTTCTTGAAGACCTCTCACATGACATGGTTTATGTCTATGTTTTATACAAAATGTAGCAGCTATCTTAGCTTATTATTCATGTAAAAAACACTCGTTTCAGATTTAATTGTTCTGATAGATGATTTCTGAATAGTGCTTTTCTTTCATTATGTGTTTATAAAGCCCTAATGGTTAGTGTAAAGTATAGAAGATACACAAAACTTATCCGTGTTAGCAAATTATTACTATTATTTCACTTCTGTTCAACATGAATTGCAGTGTTTTAAAGGATTTACCTAAACAGCAGTGTATTTCTACTGTTCATACAGGGTAAATATTGCTCAAGGTAACTGGACCAGGAAGGGGATCTGAATTCAGTACCTTCAGATTGCAAGAGGACAACCCCAACTACAATACTACCTTCTGACTAGATGTACATTCAGTTGTTCCAAATCTAATTTATTACCTTTTGTCATAATTGGGCAGCAGATCTAATAATTACTAATTATAATTTTGAATGAATGTCTGTTTTCAGTAACTGTTTTTATTATTTACTGGTCCTGACTGAATCTTCCCTTTCTGGAAGCACCCATTATGGTGCAAGTCACGCCGCAGTGAATGAGCAAGATTGCAGGAATTGTTGTCTTTGTTGGTTGATTGGCTGGAGAGAAATGCCCTCCACACCTACGTACGCTATACCCAATCTTCAACACTTCCTGCTGCCTTAATTAGTCATCAGTGGAGAGAGTTTGACAGATACTAGTCACGATTATGTAGATTAACTCTCTAGGCTTTGTAGTTTATTTTGAGGAGAAAATGCACTCCTTTTTCACCCTCTGCTCAAAGGCAGTAGTTTTTTTCTGTTTCCTGTTCCTTTGTAACTATTCCTGTATGAGTAGTTATTCCATTAAATTACTAAAAGTGCTGTTATTATTTCTGTAGTTTCTTTAAAATATTTTAATATATTTTAAAGTGTAATAAGCGAGAAAGGACACCAATGACATATTTAAAGAAAAAGCAAAGCTTTTTATTATGTAGGATTTTTTTATTTTATTTCTTTGCTTCTACATTTCTTCTGTTGTGACCTTTCTCATAGCTGGTGCAGGAAAGAAAACATTTTACATTTGTCTGAATATTAATGCAAGCAAGCCTCTTTACAAAGTTTCAATTTAAATTAAATAAAAATGTAGAACATGGGGGAAAAAACAAATTAATATATACCATACAAAGTTAGTGTATAGCTGGTAGTGTAGTGGTTAGTACTACTGTCTTTGGGCCCCAGGGTTGCAGGTTTGATTCCTACCTCTGGCTGTAGTACCCTTGAGCAAGGTACTTATCCTAAAAAATTGCTCTAGTGGGGGGGAAAAAAAAAAAAGCTATATGATTGTAAGCATGTAATAATTGTGACCTTAACATTGTAAGTTGCTTTGGAGAAAAGTGCTGGCTAAATGTAGTGTAGCTGTTACATGGTGGTTTTGTGTGATAAAATACAGTTAGACTCCTCAGTACATTTCCCCCAAACAAGAATGATTTGTGTTACTAAATGGCACCATGTTTGTATGTTCTTCCGAGTTTGGATATTTTTTCTTATGGTCCAGATTTACCTCACTGTGTCAACATTCTTTTTGTAAATGGTGTCCACCTGTGTCTGTGATGTTCCTTGGGTTGTCTCTGCATCATTACGTCCTTCATCATCATCATCATCATCATCATCATCATCCTTGATTATAAAAATTTTCTGAAAGTTTCTGGAGACATGCATGATAGCAGTTAAACTTCCATACATAATCATTCTTGGATGAAACTGCTTACATTGGGAGAAATTATACTTGGTATTGACATTTTTTTGAGACTGAGTTGTTATAAGGTTTATCAGTGCACATGTGCAAGCTTGGCCACTTACTCAGAAGCCAATATTGTGGTGAATTGTTTAGGTTCAGTCAAAAGTGTGAGTGTTTTTTTGTGACAACATACTTGTCAGTGAATTTTCAGAGAATTTTCCTTTTAATAGCTCTACTATCTCCCCAATCATTAAAGGGCATTTGGTGTAATTTTTTTCCACCTCACAGAAACATTCATCAGCTACTGACATCACTAGCATAGTGGTTAGAGCTGCTTTGAATCTCACCCACTGTTGTAGTACCATTGAGTAAGGTACTTTCCCTAAATTTCTCTAGTAAAATTATTTTGCGGTATAAATGGGTAAATAGTTGTCGGTAGCTTAATGTTGTAAAATGCTTTAGATTAAAGTGTCAGCTAAATGTAAATAACACACTCAATATGGCTGACAGACACTGCTGTGGAATTTTGTACACTTGTCATAATGTAACGCTCACATTCCTAACCAACAGAGAGAGAGATCTAAATGTAGACACATGAATCACTTCATTATTATCAAACACTTAATGAACTTAACAGACAGCAAGTTTTGGAAACAAATTCTGTTTTCTTTATATCCAGTACCAACAACAGTATATTACTACAGTTCTGCTTCACTTGCACGATTTTCTAATGTTTTTTTGGACAGACTTCAGACAAATTTCAGAATTCTGTGTTTTCATTCCCTAAATCGAAAATTGTGTGTCAGAAACCCACAGCTGTTGTACTGAAATTTCAGATGAAGTTTGTGTGAGTTTGTAAATTGGAGAATGGCTATTTCTTTTCACCTTGAAGGTTCTCTGTTTGGTAGAGATCTGGGGACTGTGCAGGCCATTGTAGTAAGCTGAATTCACTTTCAAGTTCCTAGAACCACCTTGAGGTGAAGTTTAATTTATGTCATTATACTGCTGGAAGCATCCATTTGGAAATGGATAGGCTGTGGTCATGTGGGATTTAAATGACGCTCAGTTGTTATTAAGGTGCCTAATGTGTGCAAAGAAAACATTTCCCACACCATTACACAACTACCATCATCCTTTACCTTTGACACAACTCAAGAAGGATCCCAGGATTCATGCTATTGATAACAAATTCTCACCCTACCATCTGTAGCAAAATCAGGATTTGTCAAATCAGCCAGCATTTTCTTGTTTTTGGTGATCCAGTTTGGGTAATGATGTGCCCCTGGTAGCCTAATTTTCTTCCTCTTAGCTGAGAGCAGGAGAACCTGGCTTGGTCTTCTTCTGCTGTGGCCCATACACATCAAAGTTCAACAAGTTGTCTCTTCAAAGATGCCTTTCTTCACACCACTGTTGTATAGAGGTTTTATTTCTGCATTGGGACTTTCCTGTTTTCTTGTACAAGTCTGGTGATTATCCACTGACTTCTTTAATTAACAAGCTATCTGTGCCGTCAGAGGTGCAACAGAGAGGATGTTTTTCATTTCATCATTTTCTGTAAACTCTAGGTACAGTATGTTTAAAAATCCTAAGAATTTTGCTCTTTCTGAGATGTTGGAACCAACACCTCTGCAGTCAACAGTAGTACCACATTCAAAATGGCTGAGATTACATGCCCTGCCCATTCAAATGCTTAGTCCAGCAATAACCAAACTTCTCAACCCTGTATGCATGCCTACTGTGGTTAGAACCACTGCTTTGGAGGAGCAGACTGAGTTAACAAGGTGGTGTACTCAATAAAGTAGCCACCAAGTGTATACTTATCAAATAACGGCAAGCGGTTGGTTTTCACTCGTTTTAATACAGGAACTTGCTGCATTAATGAGACTCACAGCAGTTGGTGTGATGAGTTAAAAATATTCTGAATGCACAATACTTATTCTGGACCCATGTGATCAAATACTACGTCCTAATGTATATATATATGTATGTGCTGTTTAGCTTTGGAACTTTATGGTGTGGCTGAAGATGTCTCTTTTCGTTCCCTTTTGGCCAGTACTGTAGGAACAGCTGTTCTGGAACTAGTACATGCCTCTTCTTTGGAAAGAGGGTCAGTGCCTTGGCTCTGTGTTCAGTCAGATACATTAAGATCAATAAAGGCTGCTTTATTACATGAGTTTCCTGACCAAAGCGGAGAGGACACATCCACAACAAACTCAAAATAGTTGTCTTTATAACTTTAACATTTATTTAAATATCAGACTGACACTAAATTTCCAAAGGGGAATTGTTTTATAAAATGTCACGTAAACCACTATACTGTATAACACATCACATACCTTAATCTATGTGTGCCAGTTTATGCATGTAGTCAGTAAAAACAATATGACAGGAGAATGTTTGGAGATGCATGACTACCTCTGTGTCTCTTGATATTTTTTGTTAGCTGTCAGTAGGGGTATTTCTTACTGTAATGTTTTTATGCTTTGAATTTTAATTTTCAAATATACTGTATATATAGATTGTAATTAATAGTGCTGCATATCTGCTTAATGGAAATGACTATTAGCCTGATGATAAACATTAAACAGCTTTAATGTAGGGCGATCCAGTAAATAAGGTGTATGGTCCTAATATTGTATTAAATATCAGAATTGATGCTGACAGACTTTTATAGGGATATATGACCAAGGTTTCTTAAATGCTGCTTTTTCTTTCACATATCTAAGTATTTACTTCTATTTTTCCAGATTCCGAAAATCCATATTGATAGATTTTATTTTCTAATTCAGATTTTAATTCAAAATAAAATAAAATGTATTTTTCTTTTTTGCATGTTCTTCATTGTCAAATAATAGTAACTGTGGAAGCAAACTGCATACAGTCTTTTCGGCTGTCTACTTGCCTTTGTAATTATACAGTATAAATTTGTATACACAGATATGGAAACACACAAAAACTGAATGGTGCACACAATTTACCTCTGCTTACAGACAGGCAGTTCATTCATGGAGGAAAAAAGGCTGTATATTCTTATGACCTGCATTCATGTGAATGAGGGGAATGAGAAATGATCAGGAGAAAATTAAAAGTACTTAAACTGATACAGAGTAATGCACTGCTTTACATTTTATTTGTAGTAGAGAAAAAGAGAACTGAATCTTAAGTGCACATGGAGCCGAGGGAGAAATTCTATTAGAAAGCACAGTGTGAAGAGAAAAAGCAGGCACCTGTGAAAGGAATGGAATCTTCCACTATTCTAACCTTCCCTGAATGACTCATCCAGCTCTTTTCTTATTGGATACGACCATTCGATCCCAAGGGATTGCCTTGCAGAGGCACAGAGGCCTCGCTTCATTCACAGAAACATTGGTATGCAAGCCTGCAATTTCATTCACATAAAACAAGAAAAATATTATTTGCTTTATCTTTCCAGCATCTTTTTTTCCTCCCTTTTTCTACCAACTGGGCTCGAGCGGGGAGCTTTCATCTGTCGCTTGGTGTTTGCTTTCATATGCGAGAAAGAAGCAGCGTGTTTTTTTTTTTTTTTTTTTTTTTTTTCTTTTTTTCCCCTGTATTTGCCAGACAGGAAGGCAGTTTTTAACAAGATATTGAGAGGGACTGCACTGCGAAATCTGTAGCAGGATAACAGAAGGCTTATGAATGACTGTCAATCATCTGATACCTCCTCGTCTGGACATGTTTTATGAATGGCTTTGCTCTTTATACGGGCTGTTTTAGGAAGCTTTGTATTTTATGGTATTGTAAATATCTTTATTTTAAGCTTGTGATCATACTCCATTATTTGCAACTATTTAATTGTGTAGTTATTTTTTATTGTGAAGAAGGCAGTTCAGGAGAGAATATAAATTAGGTATGGCAAGCTATAATCAGTAAAAAAGCATCTGCATTAGAAATGTTTCAGCATGTTTGTGTTTCCATTTCTGAGAATATTTGTGTTCGGATCAGAATTTTAACAGAGTGCGTGCTGTAACATTGAGCAAAAGAGGATTATGCTTTATTGCTTTTAGCTGAGTTATATTTTAAAGAAAAAGACATGAGACAGTTTACCGTGATCTTGTATATACACAGCCATTCCAGCAATGATTTTCTAGATCTGTTACAATAAGGGAAAGGGCAATTGACGTAATATTCTTTGCTGAAATTATAGATCTCTTTCTGTTAGCAGCTAAAGTCAATTTTCTACTACTGAATTTGCAGTAAATATGCCAATTTTATTTTCATTCCACTATTGATTGACTGATGTATTATGCAGCTCTTTATGTGATATAGACTTATTTTATTGTATGTATAGTATATGAAACCTGTGTGCTTTTCTGCTATCTAGATTGGATTTGAGAAAGTGCCTGAAAAAGCTATGAGCTATGGACATATTTATTACCAGCATGGTGAGCTCTGTATTCATAGTTTGCTGATATGCTTTGGATGGTGTATGTTTTATTATTAGTCCGGTTAGCTATTAACCTACTTTACTTAAAATAACACTTATTTAAATATTATTATTATATTAATCTGCATTTATTTTCTTTAAAATGTTCTTAAGTCCATGATGATTATGCGCAGGTTTTTATTCTTTTTATAAGAAAGACGTATGAGCTGTGTGTCCATGTCACAGCAGAGAGGACTTTGTTAGCAGGCAGGAAAAGGGCAACATTTAGGAAAGCACATAGGACGGTTTTAAATTAATGGTTTGCTTCTGATTAATGGTTTTTTGGTTACAGGCTTTCATTTTTCACTGACAGAGTAAGAAAGAAAAGCATTCCTCTGGTAGAGAGGAAATATCAGTCTGGGATTTTTGAGAATTGATTGGTTCTAGTGTGCTGTAAGTGGGAGGATTTTTTTTTTTTTTTGCTACAGGAAGTGATTTGCTGTGTTCAGTCAGCCTTTTGTTGAGAAGGGTCTTCTCAGATCTGTGAGTCATGCTTTTGCTGCGAACGGGTAGGCAACTCTAAAAGAGCTGGGGATCTCGACCATCTACCGTTGCGTTTTCTCTGGACATCGCAGGCGGAAGAGATTGTCCTGGCACCTTTTTTCCTCCTTACATGTATGTTCTCCTTCATGGGCTGCGTGTTTTCTCTTTTCTGAACCTGGAGTGTAGCTGTGGCTTTCCTTAACAACAACAACTGCGACCACCATTACTGCAGCAGAAATATTACATCGGACTGCTTGTTTTTGCTACAAGGCATTTGCTATGCTAAAGGAGGGGATAATTAGCTTGGCATTGCATCTGCCAGTGCGCATGTAGGCAGGCAGACAGAGGGGCATGCTTCACCGTACCAAATACAACCGCTTCAGGAATGAGTCTGTGACGTCCGTCGATGATCTTCTCCACAACCTCTCCATGAACCCCAAGGTTTCGGCGAGCCCTGCACCCCCAGCCGAGCCCCCTTATGCCCCACCGGCCGAAGCGCTCCACACAGACCCGGAGGATGGCGGTAACACCCTCAGCACCCTCATCAATAAGGTCTCTAACCTGAAGTTCGCCAACACAGGCGGCCTGATGGGCATCAAAAGCCTCCCCTCGGCGGTGAAGGACCTGGCTGTGTCCAAGCTCCAAGGGGGCAGCGGATCTGGGGCCCCAAGCCCCACCAGCGTGGCAACAGCCAGCGGTTCTCCTTGTGCCCAGCAGTTGGACGCAGGTAGCATGAGCACAGGGAAGAAGAGCAGGCTGGAGGAGACACACCTGGGAGTGGAGGACTGGAATCCTGGCAGCAGTGTTGTGAATAAGCCTTCCAGAGGATGGCTGCACTCCAGCGAAAAGATCTCTGGACCCGGCGTGACGTACATCGTAAAGGTTGGTCTTCAGCTTTCTTTTCCCCCATCCCACCCATTCTGTCTTTTCCCTCAATGAATGTGGCATGAAAAATGTGCCGCTGCATTATTCTGCTGTACTTCAGAAGATTTGCAGGGACACTGTGGGCGTAAAAAGGACATTTAAAGGTGCAGCCTGGAAAATAATTTGGGAGAGAAGGATATTACTTAAAAAAAAATAGAAGATTCTAGAATGAAATACAGAAATTTCACCTTCGTGTTTTGCATAAGGTGTAGCATTGACATCGCATCTCTTAGTTTTGTGTTTTCGAAAATCTGATGTGTTTCAACAGGTTTGCTTGAGTACCTGTGCTGTAATATATGTATGGCATACAGTACGCCAGCAGTGATTGTGTTCTTAATACAATGGCTTCTTCGCCTTGTTGTTCTCATGTAAGAACAGGGGAATGAGGCAGGCAGTACACTGCTTTCCCTTTCTTCACTCTGTGACATTGGCTGTGTACCAGCGCCAGTGTATTAGTCATTGTTCAGGTTTACCACATAGATACAGTACTTCTGTAGGTATAGCATATGCCTGTCCACTTGTAAGTGCCCTGGTAACATTTAAAATGGCTGGTGAGTGACAGAGGGGAATTTTTAAATGTGTGGTGGAGACGGTAGAAGACACAGACAAAGTGTATAGCGTATATCTGGAAATATCGACATTGTTTGAACAGCTTACGGCATATCATGTGTATTTTTCTATTTTTCATATTTTCTATTTTTATCTTTTTATACTTAAGCTGAAAGAATGCTCTAAGAATGGATGTAAAATATAGTTTCTGTCCAACAGACTCCGTACTGTATTGTTTAGTGTAAAATAAAAAATAGCTGTTTAATAATTAGACAGTGGAGGCCGTTAGCTTCAGAGGAATTGGCCAGGTTTGCATTTTTAGATATTGAGCTGCACTGCATATGTATGATCATGTATACCACAGTTACATATAAGGAAGCATAATGATTCTGTTTATAGCTGAATTAATTATTCAGTTGTTTTTTTAGTTTTTATATGGATGAATACAATTTATTAGGTAAATGTCTTTGAGACTAAACATGGGGACTTAGCTTTAGTGTATGAAATATGCATTTGAACTGTTAGTATTAGAAGTATTCAAGTAATTTAACAGAGCCCCTGTGTGTGTTAACAGTGGGAATGTCCTTCCGCAGAACAATTGGTTACAGCAGCAGCATACATCTGACATGAACGGTCAATACACATTGTGAACTAAACCCGCTCCCAGCATCCTGGTGGGTACTTTATTCAGTTCAGTGAGTAATTGTGCTTGCAGCATTTTGTAATTAATGTCATGTGCATAGCAATACTCACTATGGACCATTAGGATGAGGGAACCCTGACAAACACTGACATATTTTTTAGGCAGTCATTCTACAAGCAGAGTAAAAGTGACTGAGAACACAGACATTGACTTGCCTTTGTTTATTTTAGTAATGTATTTTTATTGTGACTTCTTTTAATTGTGCTTCCTCATGTGCAAGTAGTTTTTCTGTAAACTGATAGGAAGCTAATGCAAAGTGTTAGTTTTGATGAGAAATTGCTCTTTTCAGTTGCAGCTTATCCACTGACTAACTTTTCAGGTGGTATCCACTGGAATCATATTTACTGTGCATCTTAGTTGAATGTCCACAAAATACGTACATTTGTTGGCGATGTGCTTGGGTACAATTTCACTGTATAAAACTGAATTAGCTAACATTGCTTGTTGTGAATGTGGATAAAGTGGAGTTCATGGCTGATAGTGTTTTACAAATACAGTTTATTATTGTTAACTAAGGCCAGTCTTAATCACTGTAATAGCATCACATTCCATCAATGTAGAACACGATGGTCTCCATGGTAATCATTTTGCATAAGTTATGTTCCACTGGTTTCATGAGAAACATGCAGGTCATCTTAAGATACACAACAACACTCTCACAAACGCTGTACCTCTGAATAGCATTTTCTACAAACTTCGTGGAAGGCCAAATTGTACATTTTTAGGGAATTTCATTGGAATAAGTCAGTTTAGTATTTGCTGTTGTCATCAAGTCAAACCTGACCTGTAGTGACCACCCGTGTGGTTTTCATGGCACGGAAGGAACAGAAGGGGCTTGCCAGTGCTGTCTTCTGTATGTCGGGGGTGGCACACGCAGGGAGAAACACAGAACCGCCGCGCACCCTGAGCAGGGCTCGAACCCCGTACCTGCTCAGCAGCGAGGTACTGGTCAAACCCGCCGCGTCACCACATCTCCCTTCAATTAAGTAGGCAATGTATCAGATATTCTCTTCACAGTGTTTTCCTCTTAATTATCTGATGATGAGTCTTAGAAACAGAAGAGGCTGCCAGAATTTTTTTCCGGATTTTAATGTAACAGTATTTGCTCAGAGTACTGGTGCTCAAAATAGTTTTAGGAAGCCTGTAGTGAATGTGCGGGTGTTCATTAACAGAAACCCTTAAGTTCAAATTAGTCTCTTAATAAAAGGTATATAATATGAGCAAACTAATTAAAATTAGCTTAACACAAAATATTTTTTATTTAAAAAAAAAAAAGAAAAAATACATTACACATTGGACTTTTGCGGTTGCAGTACTTGAAATCCCATAGCTTTCATTTCACACTTCTGAACATAATCTCGTTCTTAATGTTTTGTGCTATTTTACACCATTAATAATTTACATCTGTCTGTTGTTCCTACAGTATGTAGCGCCTTTCTCTTAATATTGAAGGTAGTCGGTTGTATTTCAAGATAGCAGCACACAAGACATAATACCTAAAAATTATGAGTAGTTTTTCCTGAAATTATCCTTTTCCCATCATTTTACAGGTGTTTAGTTGTTTATAATTCATAATGGGTGCATGTAATAGCCTTTCATATAGTGTCCTAAGATTTTTTTAAGTTGTGCTTATTTTTTGTAATCAGATGAAAAATAAATCTCTTAATAAAAACCACAGCAATTTTTCCAATAAAAATGCCAGTTTGAAAACATACTTGTGTTAAATATTTAAGTAATATAGTGATGTAATACACATCACTCAATACAGTAATTTAAGAAATGAGTATTTTGTTCAGCTTTGGTACATGTAAATGTCAGTGCTGAAAATGTAGAGGAAATAGAAAACTATGCATATAAATTAATATATCTTTAACATTATTATATTAAACCTTCTGTGCAAGTAGTAATTCTAGCTTGAATTTGCATTTATGTTTTGTTAAAGTTTAACATGTGCAACCAGTTGTATTTGTTAATATGATGTAGAAATCTGTCTTCATCTGAATGAGTGAAATATGTCTCATTTTCTCTGTACACAATGTTCCTGGTATCATTAGTCACATGTGGGTTAGTATGTGGGTGGTTTATTTTACTGCATGGGATAGAGGCACTTTGGGATTAATTGGATCAAATAGTATTGACAGGTGTGTCTCAGCAGAAGCAAAATTTGCTTTCTGTCCTGTGGGTCACTGTGCTTACATCATCCTGACTCTCTCAGTATTATTCCACTTTGCCAAAGAGCTCTGTCCAGATAAATGCAAACTCAAGGTGTTTATCAGGTGGAATGGAAATCAACAGCTCTCCCAGCATTAAACAGCTTCTATAGTGTCATTCAGTAACTGTTACTTAACTCACCATATTTCAGAGCTGATGTTTCTCTAGGTAAAAATTGTAAGTTCGCCATGTGCATAGCATGGGAGTATCTGTGTACATTTAGTTAATATTCAGATGCATAGACAACAACAAATGTTTCAATGTTGTATGCCTGTGTGAATAAATACAGTTTCCTAGCAATTTAATGGTTCTGACCCAACAGGATGATAAGGATTCTTCTGAAGAACATGTGTTCTCTGCATCTAGGAATGTATTAATAATTATCTTTATCCTCCTGAGAGTCAGCAAAATAGGTTTTTGGATTTATTTCTAGGATTTATAGGTAGTTTACCAAACCCCACCCCCAAAGGTGTGGTATCATTTAAAAGCTTAAATTTATTCTCCATAAGGTGCATTTTTACTCATAGCATACAGTTTGGGAAATACACAAAACGTTTGTCTTCCAGAGTGTGGCAAAAATTAATGGATGGGTCTCAGGAGATTATGTATTCCCTGTGCAATTAACCTTTCCAGCAGCATTTCATGTTGCTTTAAATACCGATAGCTAGTTTCCAACCTCCTGGCCTGGGCATCTGTTGGTGATATCATACATGTTAACTCATTTTGACATGTGTGGGTTGACGTAAGTAAATAATAATGCACAGACATTCCATGCACCATCAGTTACAGTATGTGCATCATCATCGTCATCATCATGTACCTTATAGTTGTCACAATACCACCATGGGTCTAATTCGTGATTATTTACCATAATATTGCTCATAGAAAACCCCATTTAGCATGAACACGAAACTCCACCCAATGATGAGACAGAAATGGGACATAACATATTGTAGGACTGTGTACATCCAAATTCGTTAATGCAGTCATGTTTTCTTACTTCAGTACAACTTGTTTCTTTTCATGTAGTATTTGGGATGCATAGAGGTCCTTCGCTCAATGAGATCCCTAGACTTCAATACAAGATCTCAAATAACAAGGTGAGTATCCCAAAGGTTGGGATGTTGGTTCTTATCATTTAATTGTGTACAGAAAAAAATGAAAGAATTAAAATGAATAAATGCAAATATAACAGAAAAGCCTTAACATTGTTTGCCCTAGCTTTCTATTGAATAACAAAACTATGTGGGTGGAACTGAGACTGAGATTTGCTCTGTGTTGGGTTTGCATTATCTGCCTGCGTTACAGTAGTCAGGAAGAGTAACATATAATGACTGACACACACACACACACACACACACACACACACACACACACACACACACACACACACACACTGACTGAAACCGCTTGTCCCAAGCGGGGTCGCAGTGAGCTGGAGCCTAACCGGCAACACAGGCCGTAAGGCCAGAGGGAGAGTGGACACACCCTGGATGGGGCGCAGTCCGTCGCAAGCCACCCTAAGCGGGACTTGAACCCCAGATCAACCAAAGAGTAGGCACAGGCCCGCACCCCCCGTAATATATATGGGCACTGTCAATATGGTCTTCCAGCAATATGATAGATAAGGGAGCCTGTCATTTCACTATAATAAAATGCTGCCAGGAAGTAAAATCATGGTTTGACTTTAAAACGTAGCTGATGGTAAATGTAACAAATCATCATTAAGCGCACCAATGTACTTGGATTTGCTCTTTGTTGTCCTGTAGGTCGAAAATAGAAGAATTAGAATAAATACATACATCATATTGACAGTGCAGTAATTGTCTAAATGAATAAGATTGTCATATTTTATACTTTATTGCAATATTTATTGGAAATACGGGAATTTCTGCTTTGCTAGATCAACATTTACCAATTCTGTACTTATTGCACATATCAGGTAGTTTGTATTTTTTTATTTTTGAACAAATATGCAGTTTTCTTTCAGAAAAATAATGGTAGTTTAATAATCAACATTTTTTCAGCAATGCAAAAACATTATTTACTGTTTTCCCTAGTACCAAAGAGCAATGCCTCAATTTTAAAATACTGCTACAAATCTTAAACTTCTGTGTTTTATCTGATAAGCCATATTTTTTATATTTACGTTTACATTTATTCATTTAGCAGGCACTTTTCTCCTAAGCAACATACATCACGGAAAAAAATAAGATTGCATTACACCAGCATATGGAGAGATTTGGATGCACACATGTGCTTCTAGATTACAATTTGTCACATTTCTATCTGCATATAGGTTTATCCATTAGTCTACAAAAAATATCCAAACACGTACACGTTTATCATGTACTTATGGGACTTTTTATAATTCTATAGCTATTTTTGATATTGCTAGAGGTTATTTTAATAACTGTTTTGAAAACAATCTAAGGCATCCGTTTTCAGTATGATCCATAAATTTCCCAGTGAGCGAAATGTTACTCGTTATATTCTTCTTTCTTCAGGGAAGCCATAAGTATGGTGTGTGAGGCTGTCCCAGGTACCAAAGGAGTGTTTCGTAAGAGGAAGGTATGTGATGAATGTGACAGCAGCCTGTGCTTCTTCTGTGGGGTGGTGACTTTGTGGGACTCCGTGGGTGTAGATGCAGCCCACCATTTCTCTGTGCCCACGAATGCATGCAGTGTGCCACTGACTCATGCAGCACATACTGCTACTAATCACAGAATTTTGAAGCTGGATCTGTTCACTAGATTTAAAATGTTTGGGTTCCTTTGTAAGGGGCTGAATTAGGGAATATTGATTTCCCCCCCCCACCCGTTGTGGACTTGCATGTTCAAAGTCCAATAGGATAATTTCTGCTGTACTTTTAACCATTTAAAGTAGTATGTACGCTCCAGCTGAAACTGACACAGTACTATAGCATTTCTACTGAGAATAGAACAATGTTTATAAACAGTTTAACTGAAATTTTATTGTTTTTACATAGTGAATATAAAAAATGCCAAAATTAAATATTTTATTTGTAAGATTTTTTTTATTTGTTTATATAGTTAAAAGTACATAGAGATGTGCAGCACTCATGTAGTGTGTTTCAAGCTAATGCTTTATTTAATCCACACATAATTGCATGCTTACTTATAAGACCCTCTTTAATACTTATATTATCCTCTTAAATGTATGGTAGATGGTAGTTGTGACAGACTATCTTCTCTCTTCAGCCCCCCGCAAAAGCTCTCTCCAGCATTCTAGGAAAGAGCAACCTTCAATTTGCAGGAATGAGCATCAACTTGAACATCTCCACCAGCAGTCTAAACCTTATGACACCAGATTCCAAGCAGGTTGGATGTTACTTTTTCCTTTGAACTATAATTGGTGTATTCCTGCTTCATTTAACCTAAATATTTTTGGAAATGTACCGTACGTATTTCTGTTAACTAACACAGGAAGTCATAAATATCTGAATATCTAAATCTAGGGTGATAATTTTAATCACTTCATAGATAATATGAGCCCTGAGAATCAGCTTGTATCATCACCTAATGCAACCATGTGTGGTTAAGTAAACAGACCTCCAGATATCCATTATGTTGTTTCCAAAAATGAAGTTACCATGCTGCTATTTTTAAACAAATCAAATAAATCGGGGCTGGAAAAAATAATTAGTTCTCCCATGGGGAAAGTAGCTATTTTCATGACCCATGTTTAGAGGGACATATCTAGCACGCACTAAGGATTGCTGCAACATCAAACAAATATCTGTCTTCACAGATAGCTTTAGCTGGATTTACATTTTCAAATATTAAAGAATTTGAAACCTTTATTTCTTGAGAAGAGGCTCTACAAATTGAAATGAAATGTTTTTACGTATGAGGTGTACCCCACATTATACAGTATTTTGTAGTTTGTCAGCATACTTAGAAGCTGAATTACATTTTTTTTTAAATTTTTTACTGAAGACAAAATGCACAGTCCACATTTTTCTCAACAGTATCTTTTTGATATCACTTCTGAAAATAGGACATGAGTATACAACAACTGGACATTTATTTGGCTTGCAAGGCACTTCCATTTGGCCAGTAATTCAATTATCAAACACAGAATACAAATAATACAGAGATTTTGTATGTTGTTGACTTTTATTATACAGGTATGAGGGAAAAATTTGTTACCATCTGACAATGGTAAACGTAAAGCTAGCTAGAAGAAATGAAGATGATACTCAGTGATCAGGGTTTACTGTGTACTGTGTGAATATACATTGTAAAGTACACAGATTTTTGATTCCATATAGTAAATGTTTCTGGTACAATTTATTTTTAGCTGAGGCAAGTATGTAGACAGTTCTTGAAATGTTACTTTAGATTTTTAAGGAATTATTATTTTATTTAAATGTTTGAAGGAAATACAGGTATACCCCCAGTACATGGACCTCAGTTTACAGATTTTCGATAACAACCCTAGAACATTTGTACCAATGTACAGTATACACAGCGACTGTTCTTGGTATTAGGTACTTTTTCCTGGTTTTTGAGACAGCCTTTTCCCTGATGATGTAGAAGTCATAAGCCAGTCTGACAGAGACTTCTCAACAATGTATGGCAACCTCTTTTTAATTTTGCATAGTTTTTCAAGTTATTTTGTTACAGTTTTGATAAATATTTTCCTTTTCTAATGTTTTTTTTTTATTCCCATATCTCAACATTTAAGAGGTTCTCAAAACTCACCTCTTTCTGACTCCCTTTTGCCCTGCTGGTGTATGTGCTTGATAAACATGTACATGTTTGTTTTTCTATAATTTTTAGTTTTATAATGGAAAAGCGTATATGTAGCTACTCATGTAATGTACACTGATTTAGACCGTAGTATGTAACAAATTGACTGTAGTCATAAATCACGCGTCTGCATCCAAATACTTCCTCCTATTGATGTAATGCACTTTTTGTATTGTTCTCTGAGATGTAAGTTGCGTTGGAGAAAAGCTTCTGCTAAATAAATAAAGAAATAAATGTAAATGTAAATGCACTGTATGTGTCTTTCATATGTTTCTATGTACTTAGTGTACAATAAACAATTCTTTATTCTTTGTAAATGTTGCCATGCAAACTTTAATAGAATATATCTAGGATAACACACAGAGTTGTGGCTGTATTTGCTCATTATAGTGAGAATATGAGTATCAATGTGAAATTGAGAAACAAAATCATATATCATTCTAACATAAATTTTCTTGAGCATATGGTAATATGATTTGTGTACCAAAACATTTAAGCTGTTTTGTTATATGTTTCTCCTTTCTCTTGCTTTTCATAGATAATAGCAAATCATCACATGCAGTCCATTTCCTTTGCGTCTGGTGGAGATCCGGTAAGACATAATTAAATGCTAAGTGTTATTGCTCGGTGAAATTTGAATATGGTCTAAATGCACTGTATAACTCTGGACATTTTGTGAACAAAATATGCGTGGATGGTCTTATAGCTCTAATCACATAGGTCGATAGCTTTTTAAATCTTTTGTATGTCAATGACACAAAGTAGAATAGTCAACTAGAAAATATTTGTGCACTTTTTTTTACCCATTTACTGTTGTAATACCAGAGAAATACAGGTTTATTTATCATTATATCATTAAGGTTTTATTTATTAGAATATATAATCATTCCAGTAGCGAATGACTAGCTGTGTGTTTAAAAGGGATAGCTGGTAGCACAGTGATTAGAGCTGCTGCCTTTGGACCCAATGGTTGCAGGTTTGAATCCTATGTCCAGCTGTAGTACGCTTGAGCAAGGTACTTACCTGAAATTGCTCCAGGAAATTACCCAGACATAAATGTGTAAATAATCGTAGGAGCCTTGACATTCTAAGTTGATCCGGGGAAAAGCGTTGAGTAAATGTACCGTATGTTATAACTCCAAAAGAGCTGTATTAACATGGGTTGACAGCCATATCACTGGGTGGTGTTTTATTAATCCTAGCAGATAAATTCATACACAGCAGATTAACGAATAACACAAGGTGCGCAGTTATGCCCAACGCAATAACAAATTGTAAATAGTAATAAATCAATATCAAAATAAATAATAATTAATATTTACAAATTCCCATTGCACTAGACGATAACACAAGTAAGCGCAATGCCTCTAAGGTTAGCTGCTTCCTATTGTTGAGAAGCTAACAGGATCTTGAGTGGCATTACTGAGGCCGATGGCTGTTGGTAAGAAGGAACAACAGAAGTGCCTCTTTGTATATCGTAGCTGAATAATCCGGTGGCTAAACATAAAAAAAAACACACACAGAATGGATGGTTGTTGTGATATTCATGCGAATAAGAACCTGCTTTGCAAACTTTGAGAGAAGGAGATACTGAGCCTGGGGCATGTGTTAGGCTTGATCTGATTGGCTGCTGATATTGCCTTTATATATATATAAAATATATATATAAAATGCAAACTATGATAGGTCCAGACGCCTGGGTCGCAAGAAGTTGAATTTTGTTATATATAAAAAAGGAGTTCCCATGTTTTGTGTTGTATTGTTTCTTTTTCAAAATTTTAATCTTTTTTCATTGATTTTAAAATTTTTTGCAGTTAAAAAAAGTATATACTTGCTGTTCATTTTTCCCAAAATCCGTTGTTCTAGTGTTCATTTGTTCTTCCATGGTTGGATAGATATTAATTTAACTAATGAAGGGGAACTCCTTTTTATGTTGTTTTTTGTTAACATTAGTTATCATAACACAACCCTTTGTAAAGGTACTTCAGGAAAAAATTTGTTTGGTTCGGAAAGTTAAGACTGTTTCATTAGTAATATATAATATTATGCCATTTTATAAATTTTCTATGCTCTAAAGCAGGTGTTTGTGCACAATATCAAAGCTATTTTTATATAAACTTGAACTACTCATGCTATCCAATGGAAGCAACAGAACATATCACATTGGCCATGCTGTTAACTGCAATTCTATTCTGATTTGTTCTTTTTTGTCCTCATAGTTGGAGTGTCATGCATCTTAAGCTATTATTTATTTTCCCGTTTCTATTGCAATAATGTGTGTGCAATACATTGTTTTGGTGTATAGATGTGTGAATGATTGTAGGAAGTTTAGTGTAGTGTATCTAGCATTGTAAGTAACCTTTGGTATTGAGGGAAGCTATACACTATATAGTAACCGTTGTTCATCACTTTGTAGAAAAGTGTCTGCAAAATGAATAAAGTAACTTGTTACTTTATCTTTCAACTGAATACCCCAATTTGCATTTGAAACAAGTATGCTCAATGTGAAAACTTTAATTCTGAGAAGTTTTGTAGTCTTTTTGGAAATGTTATGTAACTTCATATAATCAAAGTTGCCATCTTGCTGACTTTGCTGTCTCAACCATTAATTATGTGTAAAAGGGAATGTATACTTGTTTTTCTCCTTGTCAGGACACTACTGATTATGTTGCATACGTAGCTAAAGATCCTGTCAACCGCAGAGGTATGATTTTGTTTTTTTTTTTTTTTTGCTTTGTTGTTTTTCAGTTATCAAACTTTACGCTTTAGTACATATTGCTTGATTTCTTAAGGCAGATAACAAAAAATTAACCTGATGATTTACACCTATAATTCATAATTATAGGACCTACAACTCAAATTAAATATGAGTTATTTTAACTCCTTTACAGAAACCATCCTTTGTATATATACCCTCAACAAGTACATATATATAAATGTGCAGTTAAGGTTGGCAATTAAGGTCTGAAAAAAAGGAGGTGTCACTTAATGTAAAGATATATTTGAATAACAATAACAAATTTTTAGTTACATAAAGAGGCATTAAAAATCTGTCCTTTGCAGTAGCCCTAACCACCAGTGAAACTGAGTGGCTAATTCATGTGGCACCTTTAGGAATGAGGAATGCATCTGGTGGCTGATAGGCCTATGTTGTTGTGCAAGGCTGAAGTAGCATCAGCTAGCAGGCAGAGAAAAGGGGTTGTGTATGCATTCTGTTCACAGAAAGAGATGCTCATAATTAACTGCAAAATACCTGATCTACTCAAATGGGGCTTCTAATAATATCAAAGGATTGCTTTCTGAAAACCATTGTGGATTGTTTTTAAATAAATAACCATATAGGTACCAGCATTTCAATTCTGAAATTTCTATAACTAGATTTTCATGTAAATGTACTAGATTAGTATGATTGACTAAAGCTGAAATATATTGTCTAAGCAAGGAGAAGCGGTGTTATGAGCATTTGCAACTTTTAGTTCAAAGTAATGTTCCCCTTTTCTGTCAAGAATATTACAAATGAGTATCTCACCAGCACTGAATTTTGGCAATGTTTGCATGAAATTCAACCATTTGACACTAGATATACTCACAAGTACAATATTGTGGCAGAATGGCTGATTGCTGTTGTCTCTGAAAGCCCAAATGGTTGTCCTCTTCAGCATGTCATATACTGGAGTGCCCTGATGGCCTGGCCCAGAGTGTGATCAGCACCATTGGCCAGGCTTTTGACCTTCGCTTCCAGCAGTACTTGCAGTGTCCGTCCAGCAAACTTCCTATGTCCCACGAAAGGTAATGTAGGAACCATTGGTTATTAGAATGATTACTTTTAACACTGCGACGCAGTGGTGCACCGGGTAGCGCTGGTTGAAATATTTAAAAGTTTATGTAAGTGTTTAGTATTTAAAATTTTCATTTTTAAATTCTTACCACTGTATGTAACGTACTCTTTTTTCTACTCTTGTTTTTAATATCCTGCATTACATTGCATTCATCAGAAAACTACATTGGTCTTAGTGTGTAACCACTTGGTTACTTTAGATCAGGATAACAGTTTGCTGTATATGTTTAATTACCCTTACAATACTAATGAACTGTAATAAATACACGCTATATTTACCCAAACGTATTTTCTGCATGAAGTAATATTTGTGCTGGCTTTATAATTTGGTCTTTGTGAGTTAATGATGCAACTGAAGCCAAATTATTTTTGTGCTCCACCACCAGTTGATGCAATAGTTTAGAGCATGCCTGTGGGACTATGAGACAGACATGCATTTCAGCTTGCTTTTTCTATTTTAGAGTGCTGAGTGTGGACGAGTCTCCATGGACAGAGGAAGAGGAGGAAACAACTGAGCATCCGTACTACAACAATATACCAGGGAAGATGCCACCACCAGGGGGCTTCATTGACACAAGGCTGAAGAACCAAATGTCAGGCCCAAATGAGAGCCATCAGGTAGGTGGCATCAGGTGTCAGATTTATTGCTGTATTAAAGCGTCTTCATGATCTCATCTATATGATTCTGCACTGTGAAGTACACCTTTTGGAATTCATATGCAGAATGCCCGTGCACTCTTTATTTTTAACAACCTCAGATAGAAAACAAGTTGAAATATACACATTTCCTAATAATCACTGTAGAACTGGGGTTAGTAATGCAGAGCTAAGCTATTCAAGACAGTTTTCAAAGATACACAGAAACACCACAGAAGATAATTTGTTTTCTTTTTGCCTTTTCAGTTTTTGACAACACTTTCTGAAGCTTTTTACTTTTTTTGGGTACATGATGAAACCAAAATAAACATAAGTAAATCCAAAATATGTATCTCTGAGTACTTTCTAATCCTTGGTGTTTTCCTGGTTGTCATCTTCCATAGTCAAGCCCAGTGGCTGGACAAGACCAAACGTACTACCAAGGAAGGCACTGTGCGGAGAGCTGGGGAGAAGAGCGGAGACCTGTTCCGGGAAGACAGGGTTAGAGCTTCCTCGCTTCCATTTCTAAATCTGTTTTCTTTCACTTTCTCTTTTACGCAGCAGCAGAATACTCAGGTTTTCACTTGCTGTCCATTGTAACCAAAGTAACTTGGCTGAGTCAATAAGAAATATGGGTGCCTTGCAGCAATGCCGTCAGTCAACTTTTTTGTACATTTGGACTCAAATATTAGGTCAAGTAAGGTTAAAGGGATGGCTGTTGTAAGACTGAGTTATCGGAAGACACATATAAGTCAAGGACTACCTGCAAAAATTTTGAGTGACATTGATTCTGAAAAACCATTTAACTGGTTAAATCTATAAATAACACAAAAAATGTAAGTATATTGTAGACGTAGAGCTAGTGGAGAATAATTTGGACATATTGCAAAAAGCATTCAGTAATGACAAATACAAGGTTCCCTTGCATAACATTGTATTTACATAATGAGTGCTATCTTCCTGAAAATCTGTATGTAAGGTGTAAAACAAATTCTTAATTACAATTAATTTAAATGGGAAAAATAAATAGCACATTCCTCAGCTACAAAATGTTCACCCTTTTCTTTCACCAAGCATGCAAAGTTCCTGCCTTATCTTTTAATCATCTAACTTAAAACAAGGTCAGAATATCAGTACTAGTTTGAATATCTTTAAATTCAGACTGAAGACCCACTCATTCAGACTCACTATTAATAAGAACTTACCCTAAGGCAAGCTCACAGTGGTCTGGAGCCTATCCCGGAAGCACGAGGTACTAGGCTTAGTAGGATATATGCTGGCCAGTCTACCTGAAATTCATGTCTCTGGATTGTGGGAGGAAACCAGAGCACTTCTAGGAAACCCACACAACACAGGGGGGGAGAACATATAAATACCACAAAGACTGACTGGGGAGCCCTACAAGCCTACATCCAGTCACACACCTGCACTACCCACTATGCCATCATGTTGCCTGAGTTAATACACTGATGTTTAGAATCACTTATTCATAAGACATTTGCGTGCTTCCTTTTTTCTGTGCACTTTCCCTCATGATATTTATAATATTTTCATTTGTTGTTTTAGTGTTTTTCATTGGCAGTAAGGCAGCACTGTGTGTAAGTGCACTATAGAGTTGAATAGCTGAGTCTCCTGTATATGGAGTTTGCAGTGTTTTTTGTACGCATACAAATATTGGTACTATATAGGGTATAGTGACAGTGAATGTACTATAGGAGCGGTATTTGACTCTGCACTGTGAACATCAATGTCTTTATCTTGCCACTGTAGGGGAAGGAATAAAAAATTGTATGTTATGTTTGATATTAGAGAAATTATGCTCTAAAGTGGCATTATGCCACTTTAAAGAAATTATGCTCTAAAGTTTCTCTTCTGTGCTTTATTTTTCCTTCCCCAGTCCAACTAGTTATTTTTCAGGTTCATTGGTAGCTATAAATTGTCTGTAATGTGTGTGACTACCCTGCAATGGACCGCTGTGCCGTCCAGGGTCTATCCTGACTAGCCTAGCCCTATGCTTCTGGTATAGGCAACTGGAACCCTGACTTAGGCGGATAATCATAGTGAGCATATTTCTGAAACTCTGCTTAGAAACTATGCTTTTTATTCATATTCAAGTAAAATCTTGAAATGGTATAAGACTAAATTTGATATAAAGAAATTTGCATCATTCATCTAGATTTTTGAATTTTAGTGTTGTGTTTATCACAGTCAACAGAACTGTCTTGTAGAGGTTGTAATACATTTGGCAGGAAAATATGAGTGTATAAAGACTTTGTTTGTTTTTCCCCATATCTAGACTCAAGTGACATATACAGTCTACCTGAAGGAAAGAATCCATTGCCAAAATCGACAGGAACCCCTACCTATGTGAACACCCAGCACATCGATGTGCGGGTTCTGACTGCATTGCAGGTGGAGGCTGACACTGTGACAGATAAGCCTGCAGTGGTGGCCAAAGACAGTCCTAGGAAGGATATATTTGATATGAGTAAGAACCACTATTAACATCACCCGCCACCACAATTAAAGTCTTGTAAAATAATTACAGAGTTGTGATGGTTATTGTTTCTTTCTGTGTGCCTGTTTAATTGCCCTATTAGAGATGGAGGATAAAAGAAGAATTTTGTTAAAGATATTTGTCAGTGCTCTCACATCCTTTCTAGAGGGTTAAATTTAGACTATTTTATGGTACAACTGTACCTCTGATTGCCAAAATACTTAAACATGGAGATCAAAAAGTCACACACAAGTATAAGGCATTCAATTTTTTTTCAGTATTGGTTTAATTTTGCTATTGGTTGTAGTATGTAACCTTCCTGTCAATACCGTGTTTGTCAGTCGGTTCTGTTATGTGGTCACATTAAAGTGTTGTATAATTTACAGTCTAGAGGTTTTGTATTCTGTGAAATACAAGAAAGCAACAGAATGAATAATGTTTAATTCCATTTTACTTATTTGCCGTTGTATTGCACATTGTCAAACTTGAAATGATGTAAAAAAAAAAAAACAACAGAAGTGTTTGGATTTTGAGTACAAATTCCATAATTTTATGATCAACCTACTGAACAAATGAAAAATGCCTACTCTCTAAATGTGTTAGAGAATTAATTTCTTTAATAACACAAATATGTGTATATTTAGTAAAAACCTAACAGCAATAAATTCCCATACTTCCTTTCACACTTTTTTAAAAAATGAAAAAAAATTGATATTCAGAATTTTCAAAAATGATGTTCATGATTTTTTCAACAAAATTATGTGCTGATGGTATATTCTGAAACTGACAATATAAGTGATACTGTAACTGCTTTCTTAAAAGTTAAATGATGGTTTTTACAATGTGAAAACCATTAATTTTCAGAAGAGCTCATCGTCCACATTATACATAAGTATTTAAATTTGATTTGCAAATATTTATTGTTTCATTCATAGATAACAATGACAAGAAGGTTACAAAAACTTGTTTATGTTTTCATGCTGCATTCTAATCAGTCCACTGGGCCATTGTTACTTAATTACCAACAGACAATAATATAGAGTTTTTATCCCTTAGAGCCCTTTGAAGATGCTATTATGACTCAGCCTCAAGTCCCAGCTCTGAGCAAAATGGCCTCAGTGGACAATTCCAGTCCCCTCTTGGTCCGCGCCGCTGCCTTCAAGGCCCATGAGGAACTGGAGGGGCAACCATGGTACCACCGAGAGATGAGCCGCAAGGAGGCCGAGAAGCTGCTGCAAGAAGACGGGGACTTCCTTGTGAGGAAGAGCACCACCAACCCGGGCTCTTATGTCTTGACAGGCATGCATAATGGGATGGCCAAGCATCTGCTGCTAGTGGATCCTGAGGGCACGGTGAGTACAACACATAGAGGATGTTCTTTCACAGTAACCAAGCTAAGAGCACGTGACCGCTCATTTTCACTCTCCACCAGTCATTTCAGTCAAGGAGGCTGGTAAAATGATTATGAGTGTACAAGCAAGATATGATTGTTTTTTTGGTATTATCTAACAATGATTTTGATTAGGCTGAGGTATTTTTGTGTTTATGCAAAGTTTTAGAACTTTATTCCAATAATAAAATTACAAACATAGATTTAAACAGCTTTAAGAAAAGGGGTTGTTATACATACGTATGTCATTCTGTGTTTCACTGACATCAAATGGAACGATCAAAAACTGACAGGAAAACAATATTCTCTGTACACTAAGGGATTTTTGTAGAGGGACTGGGTAGGAGTTCTTTTGTCTTTACAGTGTCCTGTCTTTGAAAATGACTGCTCCACTGCTAAGTTTAGGTTGACTGTGTGCACATATATGATAAAGAGCTGTCTGTTTATTCTAATAGGCTATTAATAATAATTTCTTGAAAGCTCTATCTAGATCTTGTAGATTCAGATAAATTTATATGCAAGTTTAAACTGTGACTTCAGGTAAGTATTGTTTGTTTCATGCCAGAGCAACTCATGCTATAGAACTTTCAAAAATGTAAAGCAGAAACCAGTAACTGAAAAGCTCTAAAATACATAGACCCCTGAAGCAGTTTTTTTTTTTTTACTTCAAGAACACTTTCTTTAACTTGTAAAGTGCATCTCAACTTAATAGGTAGAATTAATAGGCTCAGTGATGGTATGTTACATGTTTGTGTGAAATGAATTTTCAATTTAAGTGGACACTGTATACTAACCCAGCTAGCTAACTTTTAAGGTAATGTAAGTATTGTACAATTTATCTAACTTCTAGGGAAGGGAATATCTTGGAAGAGCATCTGAGAATCTCTACTAGAAACTCAGCATGGCAGAAAATGCTACATATATATAGTATATTTACATTATAAAGTATTTATGAATGTTGCAGTGAAAGTCATAAAGGGGAATGGAAATGGATTTTCACCTGAATGACAATAGTTATCTCTTTGTACTGTTTCAGACCAGTTCAGCTGATAAATAAAACAGATATTTGTAGGCCTTGACACAAGGTTATCTGTGTTTTCAAAGAACAGTTTTCTAGGAATCTTCCAGAACATCCATGACTCAATTAAATATAATTGAAATGTCTGGTACATGTCATTTTGAATTGCATTAAGAATAAAAAAGCTGACTTTGAAGTGAACAAAATGCATTAATGCTAATGTTTTGTTTGTACACTAAAGCCAGGGTCTTTAATGAGTGATACTTCAAAATTTTTGCTGTTAGCTAGTTTTACAACATTTTTATGGAGGCCACTATTAGAGAAACTTTTAGTTGTCATGTTGCTTTACGTTCTGAGATGTCTATACCTTAGCATATTACATGAAGATCTTACCCACCTGATGGCTATGGCTTATCTTTACTATTAGTATACCACAGCATAGCTGCATTAAAGTATGAAAATCCTCTGGCTAGCAATATTCCCATATATAATAATTTCTGTAAAGTAAATTGTAATTCATATGTGAATTATCATTAATCCAGGGGCCAATAAGTGAACTCTCTGTTGTCATTTCAAAGCTTTTTCTTGTTCAAGTCATAGTTAAATATTACGTATGATGTCTAGACATATTTCAGATCTGAATATACAGCTGAAAATTTCTGTACCTAAATAATAGGTTTAGTAGTAGGTCACATGACAACGGAAAAACAGAAACCTGTAAAACTCACACTTATATTACTATAATCCTTGAACCTAAAAATTTTTTGAAAATCACTTCTTTTCTCTTCTTTTGAAGGTACGGACAAAAGATCACATATTTGACAGCATCACTCATCTAATTACCCATCACCGTGAGAACAGCTTGCCCATAGTGTCTGCTGGAAGTGAACTCTGTCTCAAACAGCCTGTAGCCAGGAAATAGTGACCAGTCAGTGTAGACCATGTTGGAGTGGAGAAGGCATTTCACCCCTTGCACAGTAAAAACTTGAAGAAGACAGAATATGTTATGTCCAAGAATACTAAAGATGAAAATGTCTTTGAAATGGTCTACACACCTGTTAGCTGCTCTGGCTGGAAGAGATTGTCTAATCTGACACTTGATTTATAGAACTGTTTTTTGTGTGAGTATTGAAATTATCTATTTTTTGAGAAGAGGTTGATGCATAGAAGTTGATTTGGTGTTTTTAAAGGAAAAAACCAACTGTTAATTGTTTAGATGAATTGAAATCTGTCCTCAAAGAGGCAAAGCAAGTATTTTAGAGTAATCTGTTCTAGTTTTGTCTATGAAGCACAACCAGATTTACACAGCTGTTGGTAAGCGTTAGAGAAAAAAGTTATTTGGAAAAGCAGTTAGTATTTCAGTACTTTAGAAATGAACCCTTTTCTGCAACTAGCATAACAGTTAATTTTGTAACATTCTATTTGAAATCACTGTTGAATCTGGTTTAAAAGAACGTTTATCTGTTTGCTCACAGAATGTTGGGATGTATTCTTATGCCCCCGACAGTGCTGCGGATGTGGTTTTAAAAAGCTGCAATTTTTCTATGAAGTACACTAATTTGTCACTACAGTCGCATGACTAGGAATCAAACTGTTCTCGTGATCATTGTTCGTAAACCTTTAACCCTTTGAAAGGTGCTTGCGTATGCTCATAATGTAATACATTTATGCTTTTTAAAATCTTGTTATCTGGTTTTAATTCCTGTCAATCTGGAAAGAAGTGTAGTTACTTAGGTCAGGGCTGAATTCATACTGCAGATGTTGATCTCATGTTTAGCCTTGAATTGTGGGCTTAGAGCAGGAAATTTATTCTTTTTTCACAAATGTTCACAAATAGCACAATCAAAACATAAATTTATGTGTTTACTGTATAAAAGATAAAAAAAATCTACATTTAGTAATGTATTTTTGCATAATTATCAAGGAGGTTGAATTAAATGTAATCACATAATTTTAATATATGCATCTCCTTGAGGAAAAAAACTGCAATATTAGGTCACTCTTTTTTAAAATGCACATATGTAAGACATGAATAATAATAGTAATACATCACATTTGTCATGTGTGGCATTCTTAGGTTTCTAGGCCTCTATTATAATGTTCTACAAAAATATGTAAGGTTATACTTTGGTTGACTAGAAAATATGCCTATTTAATTACCCTGTAGTGCTGCTATGCAAGTACATATTGTTCCGTAACTTACTTAAGTAAAAATAGGTATGGGGATAGAGACAGTATTGGATTTCGAGTGAAGATGAATCTGAGTTATTTAAACTAAACACACAAGTAATTACAAAACCACAGACCCATGTTTCATAATAGCAAAGGTTGAAGAAGATACACAATAGCTACAAAGTATCCCAAATTTTACTCTTTTCTTCAAAAGCAGAGGAAATCTACGTATTTTGGAAACATTAATTTGAACTTGGGCCTTAATACTGTTGCCCTATATAATTTATGTAGGCAGTTGTTGTGAGATGCTTTTTGATGTCTTTTATTCTAAGAAAAACAGACATTTTGAAATTTTATAACTCACATTTTTTCTGACCATAAACACATATATCTAAATACTGAAAGATTATTATTTTGTGCCACTAAAACACATTAAATGTTGTTTTTGGTTTGTGAAGAATATTTTAACATGTACAGACATTAATCACCAATAATCTTGTTTTATCTTTGGCAAGATTTTGGTCATGTACACATTAGAGAATTAAAATGTCCAAAAATGTATTTGTTATTATAATTAATAACAGTAAGAAACAAGTTTGTCTTCAAGGAACATTTCCTGATTTTTATGGTTTTGTGATTATAAAGCATATACTGTATTCATACATAATTGCAAATGTACTATGTACTGTGGGACCCACATGCTATGAGATCATTATGCTTAGAAAAGTCTTAAATTGTACACTGCTCAATGTGTAGTTCACCACATTCACACTGAAAGAAACTGCTGAGGTTTAAATTAACTTTGAATGTGCTGAAAATCAAATAAATTGAGTAAAAAATGAAATGGCTTATAAAATAACTAGGTTAGGGTTGAAAAATATTTAAACTCTTTCCTACATTTATTTTAAAATTGATTTCTAATTATTCATCTTTAAAATCCTGATAAACAAATGAAAATTCCCATTATGGAAAAGTGAATGTTATTCATCCATCCATCCATCTTCCTCCACTTATGTGCATCTTAAATAACAAATGTGTAGTTTTGGATGTGGTCTTTCTCTTACTGACTGAACATGTTCATTACATCATTACGAGTTGAACCGAAGAACATAGTACAGAGTACAATTATAATTCCTAGAGAAATTACATTATTATATTAAGTTTGCTGTACTTATTGCTATACTGCCCAAATACTTTAAATTGCAATCTACACTTAGTTATAGAACTGACTAGTATGAATTAAACAACTCTTGATAGCATTTCCTTTAAGTTTTGTTTAGACATTCAGTATTAAATGTATGAGGTGAGTTGGGAATGTTTTATGAATTCACCTACCTGTTATTTAGTTTTTCAGATTTTATATTTTATGTTTAGTTTCAAATCCAGTGACCAATAGAATTATTTACAGTTTCTAAAGAAAACGAGAAGTAACGTGGATCTGAAAAAAGATGTCATCACTAAACCAGCATGAAGTTGCTATCTAGATATGGTGTTCAAAAATTTATTTACAGTTTTTTTTACCAATGCATAGTCAGATATTCTAATTTCAAAGGCCTGACATTTATTTTGACGAAATCTAAACACAAAAGCTAAACTCAGCATCTATAAGTTTGTACTGGTAGCAAAACCATTAAATATACAAAAATCCTCACATTTTATCTCAACTGAGCTTTCAGTATGCACGTGCTTTTAACTGAGAAAAGGTCCCAATGTCATTTGAAAGTACAACAGAAGGTGCAGCAGCTGAAAATGCATAGATGGGGCTCATCTACAAAATTCTCATTCTTAAATAACCCCCTTGTATATTTTGTTGGTACAAAATTTGTATTTGCCTAAGCACTATGCAATAAGTTTCTGTCTAGTCATTAGGTAACATAAGGCGATGTGGAAATACTCTTGAATTTTTCCAATATAAATTCAAACCACAATTTCACCGTGATACCAGATTGCATGTATTGTGCCAGACGGAGGTCACGAAACATGCGAAGATCACACCATCCCAGAAAAAGACATCTAGAGAAAATTGTAGACAACATATTTTTCATTTTTTCTGTGCTTACGAGAATCAGCAAGCATAGACAGTAAGACTATTTGTCACTAATTAACTATATAAAATACACAAGGTTATATGTGTCTTATATTGATGAATTATTTCTTCTGTAGAAACTGGGATGAATGGCTATTGTTAAAAAAATCAGTTTCGTACCTGATGTTAGATACCTGCAAAAACGTAGGGAGCCAAATAGAATCATATTAAATTTGTAGGAAGCACTGATTGTGGGTTGTAATAAGACCAAAAATGACTCATCAGTTTCACATTGCACACATTTTATTTAAAGGATGTTTTTAAAACAAAGGCTGACTTCTTTGCTTTATTTATGGCATTTTCTAGATTTACATTTACAGGGAGGTGCTGGTATATTATGGCAAACTGAGTGGAATGTAAGTCTTATAAATTGATAAAGTGTTAGAAAGCAGTGAATAAGATGCCTCAGAAGAAAGTATTTTGAAAACAAAATATCATTAATTCCATATAGGAAAATGGACAAGAAATCTTTTTTCCTTGTCATGTGAATTTACCACAATGGCAAGTATACCGCTTTAATTGCCTGAGTGCAGAAGCTGCCCCAAAAGGTTATTACCTCAAAATACTCTGTTTAACTTAATTATAATTGTTAATTCTACAGAGGAAATATGACCTCATTACCTAGAAAGTGTAAATAATGAAATCTCATATGCAAATTCTGCTATTTTTTTACCTTTATTTTTGGCAACGTAAATTAAATCTTTTCTTTCTAGCTAGTCCTTCAAAGATGTTGTTTGAAGCAGTAGTGGTGGCCAGATTACAGTACTTTATTTCTCAATTGCTTATTTTGAAACCTGGAAAAAACACAGTATACAAAGTTCTGCACAATTTTTGTGGCGTTTCTCTAATCATGTGATTTAGACCCCTATTCAAAAGACACATGCTGTTGAAGCGAAGGAGCCCTGTATTTATTTGTATTAAAGAATCAAATAATACTTTGCCAGATTTCTGTTCTTGACAAATGTGCCTTTTCTTTGTAGTAATGGTGTCTGTTCTTCTAAGTTCTATAGCCAAATCTTTGGTGGACAAGTTCTTTGTGGACACGTGTGTTCTTTTGAGGTCGTGCTTTGCAGTTCTAAAATATTGCTGCTTGGAATTCAACTCCCCTATTCTTTTGAAATTTCTCATTCTGAACATACACTGAATATAATCACAAACACATTAAACAGTTTGGAACAGAAGAAAAATACTAATTTCCCGAAGCTGTTTACAAATTTAATCTTTGGTTGTATGAATTATCACTCTGTACGACTGTTGGCAATAAAAAGTGAATGTGTACTTTTTCAGATGTTCCTTGTTACCTTTATTCATATTCAGCTACACTGGTTGGAAACGAGTAATAAATACTGTACATGTATTAGTATCACGTTTTTGTATGATAGTTTTACCTTTATAAATGTTCTTAAGTACTAAGTTCTAATTAAGTTCATTTTTTGACAAAGTGTAAGTAAAATCAAATGTCCTGTAACATAGCTGGGATTCCTCCACTAGACCACACTTAAATCCTTGAGTTTTAATTATTTTTGCTTTACTTAGGTTCTTCCTTCTTTTCAGCTAATTATAAATAATGAATGAAAATCTATATCCAAGCTGTCTAAGGAAGCCATTAGGCTTTACTACAAAAAAGCTGGTTTGCTGAACGAAATCTTAAAAATATTCTGATGTCAAAATCCCAAGCAGTTACTATTACAAGACAATATCCTCAGGAAAGTTGATTGTATTATTTTCTTGTTTTTAAACATTTTGTATCCAGTCATATCCAGTCATGACCAATTAAAGCTGAAGGAGTTTCAGTGATTTCTTTCTACAATACAGCTAGCAATACTCAGTAAGCACTGATGTGTAAGAGACTTACCTATATATTAATAATTTCACTTGTCTGTCAAGCACTATAATCCATGTTGCCTAGAAAATTTTATTTTATAAAGTTTATTTATTTTCTTATTGATGTTAAATCATTAATTTAAAATTGAAATTATTATCAAACACCTGAATACATTTTAGAAATTGATATATACTGAATGTAGAGCGATATATTTCAACTCTTAAGTTTCAAGCACATAAATATATTAAATAAAACAATTACATATTTTTACAGTTATCACAAGACAGGAACCACTCAATGGCTTTGTGACTGTTACAATGTGTTCTAGAAGATACATGCAGTTAACACTACCAGCGTGTTCAAATACTTGATGCTGATGCATTGTCTTTTTTACTTGTAAAAAAAAATACTTTTTGACACATGCAGCTGCTGTTGTGTGCTTTTTGAAAATTTTCACATTTAAATAGCTGCAAACATAAATAGAATAGTACGTATATAGGTAATCAATGCATTATACATCAGCAGTTGTAAAGGTCTGACTTAAAGGGTCAGTGCCTGAAAAGCTAAACCTGCTAATTTTTCGTTTGTCAAGGCAAACTGTGTCAAAAGTCATGACACATAAGGCCAAACATAAAAAACTACATTGGGAAATAAAGAGATGAGTGTCAGCCAACTGGAATAGATGGAGGCATAACACATTGGATGCTAAAAACTACCAAGTAACCTTAACACTTAACGATGAAATTGAACACCATATTACACACAGACCAAAACAAACACCAAACAAAACAAACAGCATCAACACACAGAACCCATATTCAACAAAAAATGAAGTTGTGACCTTCACAACAGTATTATTTATGGTACGGTTACCATTTGGAAATCATACTTACTATGATTGCTATTGAATTACTACTAACGCCAGTAAGCAAAAAAAGACAGAATGAACACAAAAATTCTCACCCTCGAGAATTAGAAAAAAATAATTTTCTTACACCTGGAAGCATTTATGATTTCAGAGTGGTTCCATGAACACTAGAATCCAGTCAAACATGTTTTGTGGTCTTGCCAATTGTAAAAATGTATGTATGTATGTATGTATCAATGGCCCTTCTTGGGAAGTTCTGCAGCACAGAGTGCAGATTTTCACCTCCTTCCTCCCTCAGTGAACCGGAGACTCTCCTTTTTGAAAAAAATTCAATAGCTTGTTCCAGTATGTTATTATACGCAGTTGAGGAATTATATGACAGCATTCCAAAAGAACTTAAGCTTTTATATCTCCCTTTAAAAGTAACTAAATATTCCCACATTATTTTATGTTTCCAGTAATAGCTATGCCTCATGTATATGTGTGGTTAAAAACAAAATTACCCACACAATTTTTTATCATTTGAACTTGCATTTCTATGCATAACTTCTAATACTTACAAATGTAATTTATGAGTTAAGCATGGTTTAAGAGGAATTCTAATAAACTTAATAACACAAAGGCTGAAAAAACTATAATGACCTTTAACCTCAACACTTTCCCAAATCAATACTGGTAAAGTGTATTTCAACTAATTAAATAAAAATTAAAGTCAGGTTTAGAAAAGTATTTCATGGTATGAAGACATTTTACACTTAAAAAAAAAAAAAACAATATACATTGCAAAATATTCATTAAAAGGACAAAGAATGCTCATGTTACTGCACACCATATATCAATACATGATGCATATTACATTTCATTATTTCTTTTTTCCAGTATTGTATATCCTGAATGCTTTAGAACACATTCCCCATACTATTTAGCATGTACACAGTTGAAACAATGACAATAAATATCTGTGTAATTACTTGTAACATATTCACTCCATAAAATGATCATTCATACATTTTTATATCATGTATGGAGATGCAGATACAGTAATACAGTATTTGTTTCTTCGAAACATCTGAATAATATAGAGCGTTCGTGAGCTTTATTCCAAAGTATGCAGTGTGGGGGCTCTTTTTGTTTCAGTCTTTGCAGTTTTAGGCTACAAGCTGTAGTTCAACAGTCCCCATCATTAGAAGCCATGACACGCTTCTGAGACACAGGAAAGACCACAATCTCTGGACTCTCCTTGTCCCTTGGTTTCTGGTAGTGGCTGCTGCTGGACTTGCTCCTGCTGATGTCTGGGGTGTGCTGCATCGGCAGGGCACTCGCCACCTTTGTCCTGAGAAGGCAGCTGCAGATAATTCCAAGAAAGGCTCGTCGCATCTCCTTGCTGGCTAACGTGTAGATGATGGGGTTCAAAGCAGAGTTGAGCACGGCCACAGCAATGAACCAGTCGGCCTTGAAAAGAACGCCGCATCTTTTGTGCTCACACGCTACGTCGATCAGCAGCAGGACAAAAATGGGTGTCCAGCAGGCAATGAAGATGCCCACCACGATGATGACTGTCCGCAGCAGAGCCATGGAGCGCTCTGAGTTGCTGTGCTTCGTCACCTTGCGGCTGCTGGACTTGACCAGTATGTAAATGCGAGCGTACAGCACTGAGATAGCCAGGAGCAGGGCCATGAAAATGGTAATGCAGAAGGCCACGTACTTCTTAGAATAGAGTGGTAGGATCGTTGAACAGTCTGGAAGGTTGTCCAGACAGTTCCAGCCAAGGATAGGTAGGGCTCCCAAAGAAACAGCAACCAGCCAACAGGTTCCGATGAGCAGGAACACCCTGTACCTTTTATTGGAATCGTAAGGCCGCATTTTGATCATGGTCATGTGCCTCTCTATTGCAATTGCCAACAAGCTGAATATGGATGCCCCGAGTGCAACAAACATGCTCCCTTCCCTCAAAAACCAAACAGCTGGGGAAAGGCCAAGCGTTTTCTTCCCTGACATGAGCAAGTTGACTGTGTACGCCACTCCAGCAAGCAAATCACAGAGGGCAAGATTCCCGATGAAGAAGTACATGCGGTTATGGAATTTGTGGTTTTTCCATATTGCCACCAGTACTATTAGGTTCTCCAGGACTATGAAGCTGCATATGATCAAGAATATGACAGTTTTCACATCTGAGGTGCTGACAACTGAGGTGTCTTTGCGGTTGTCCAGCTTTCCTGTGTAGTTGTAGTGAATGTAGATGTCATTGTTCATCCTGCCAGAAGGGTCTGGTAAGGCTCCTGCAGAGGGCAGTCTGGGAGAAGAAATCAGCTCCTGGTGGGACAACAGATCCTTAACTCTGCAGTAGTTTTGAGCTTCCAGAAGTCCCTCTTCTGCACTGATCACCTATCAGCACTGATCTTGGATCTGTATGATCTTCCCATAAATTCTAGTGGATTTTTATGAGGGCTGAGTAAACTGATCCTGGTTCAGTGGTGTTTCTGGGGGTCAATAACTTCATCACAGGCTTTAACTAAGAAACATTTTAATTGCACTTTGCTCACAGACAGTGGTGTCACGGTGGAAATTGTGCAGATACGTCTTAATATTAATTTAAAATGCGATTCGAAAGGAAAACTCCAGCAGCATTAGCACCTATTCCACAACAACAGGACAATAATATGTAAAATTTTGGCCATGATGACAACAAAAAAGCTGTGTTTCAAGCGACATGATTAAAATCCCCAAATCATATTTCGTAATATAAGACAGTTTTAGCTTGTGCAATGTTTAACCACAAGAACTTAGAGAAATATAAAGTAACTTTAAATAACGAGATATTTGATACATGTCCCTGTATAACCTGGTTTTTATTCCTCGGTTTAAATCGAAACTTTTAGGATCCAAATCGCGGTATAATAATCATGTGCGGTTTTGCCGAAAGCCGAGAGGCACAGCCCAGGGCTACTGGGGTCATTTAACGTGTCTTTTATTCGGATTTTCAATGCTGTCCATCTTCTGCTCTCAAACGTTTTTAAACACACATTCGGAAAACATCATTACATCGTTATTCTCTGTTCACTTCACCGTCGACCAGTTTCACCACGAAAAGGACGTTCGGCGCGCGAGCGACACTAGACGTTTTAATCAATCAAAATACTAGTTTTACAACATCATCGGATAAGTTAAAGTAGCAAGCATAGTAATTTTAAAAATAGTAAAGTTCCCTTTTCGTTCGAAATGAGCCCGAGATTCCGTGCCAATTGACAATTCAATTGTAAATTACGGTGAGATGAAATATCAGCACGGAAGTGTGTAAGTAAGTTAGTACCAACTTACCGTCCAGTTTGTGGCTGCAGACATTCACGAGGATCGCCTCGTCCGAAATAATAATGTGTCCCCTTCTTCTTCTTGCATGTCGATTCTTCGTCGCTAAAAATAAATAAAACTTCCCCAATTGTCTCCTCGCATAACTTGTGCTGTGCTGAATATTCGTCGACGAAAGTGAACAGTGTCCCCATACGGTTTTTCGGATCGGGATCGTACTGGGCTACAAACTCCTGAATCATGAATGTCAATGCAGCAATGTCCTCCTCCTCCTCCTTCTCCTCCTCCGTCCTCCCGTTTCCTCAGAATGGACAGCAGCACAGCGTCCACGGACACGAGCGAGATGGGGGACACGCCAGAGTAGAGAGTCCGGGGAGGGGGGAGTTTACCTCACTCCATACCCTCAAAGTAATGTACTACCATTTTCCAAATGTATGTGCCATTAGGAACATTAATGTACAAGATATGTAGGCTAAACAATGTATAATGTATAATGTTAATGTCCTCCTGGAACCATTTTCTGCGGCTTGCATCTTTTACTAACTGCTTACTGATCGTTTCAGCCTTAATATGATTAAGCTGTTAATGTAGGCATACAGCCTGTGGAGGATCAATGCAGCTGGAAGGCCGCTGAGGCAATTGCCTCTTGGTTGTAGCAACAACCCCATGCTAAAAATGCGAAAAAACAACAAAACAATGTTTTTTATACAGTGTTGGGGGATGGTGGCAGGAAGGCCAATGAAGCACAAGGTGAAAAAGTTGACTTTTATCAGTTCCCTGAACCGAGGAAGCGTGGAAAGCGCTGGAAGCGAGGCTTGCGGAGCTGCTGCGCCGATGCTGATGACCACGCGTGATGTCTTGGAGGACGGAGGGTCTCTTAGAGCAAGTTTTTATCGCAGGGCATCATCCTGACAGCAAGTTTTATTCTGTGGCCCGTAGACCACGGCCTGTGTGTGTAGGGCACTAAGTGCACTGCTTTCTTTCACTGCTAGCCCTGCTGCGGGAACAATGTATTTCCCTAAAAGGTTTTCCAAGTTAGCATACAACCGGTTCACCCTAAAAGAAATGCTTTTAAGAAAGTTAAACACATTATAACTAATGGTTAACTAATGGTATAAGCATTAATGCTTCACATGTTTTCTTTTTTTTTTTTTCAAATGGAAAAAAAAAAAAAAAAACACAGAGTTGGTTTACTCCTGCTTGAAAACAGTTTAAAAGTTTGAAAAGTTCCTCCACCTCTTTTGACTTTCCTCAAGAAAGTCTTCTTTCCTAACATAGTACAGTTGCGCTTAATAGCATATCGATAGAATATTTGGCATTACCTTTGGCAGCATGTAGTGTAAGTGGTTAGAATTGCTGCCCTTATACTTGAAAGTCAAAGGGGTGTGGTGGTGCAGCAGGCTTGGCTGGGTTGTGCTCTCTGGTGGGTCTGGGGTTCGAGTCCAGCTTGGGATGCCTTGCAATGGACCGGTGTCCCGTCCTGGGTGTGTCCCTTTGCGTCCTGTGTTGCTGGCTTAGATTTTGGTTTGCTGCATTGTAAGTAATTCCTCATTATATCGTACCGCATTATATTTGGTTTACAGTGCGCTAGCTAATAACCCTAACCCGAACCCTAAACTGCTTTGGAGAAAAGTGCCCGCTAAGTAATTAAATGCAAATTTAAATGTCTCATGCTGCTCACCTATCAGGATGTGCACAAAATTCAAATTCATACCTCATAAATGGGAAGAAATGCCTCATATGCTGACGTAAGGGAATTAAATGAAAATAAATTCAAACTCATAACTCAAATGGGTGAATCTGGGAATATGACTGTATTCATCTGAGGCCTTTGCTGTACAAGTTTTTAATTTATATATGTTATTTGACATTATCTGACTCCTCCGTGAACCGCCACCTTATCGTGGTGGAGGGGTTTGAGTGCCTGAATGAGTCCAGGAGCTATGTTGTCTGGGGCTATATGCCCCTGGTAGGGTCTCCCATGGCAGACAGGTCCTGGATGACAGACGAGACAAAGCGCGGTTCAAAAACCCCTTATGAAGAAAAAATCAAGGCTTTCGTTTACCCCGCCCGGTATGGGGTCACCGGGGCCCCACCCTGGAGCCAGGCCTGGGGGGGGCTCGCATGCGAGCGCCTGGTGGCCAGGTCTATGCCCACAGGGCCTGGCCGGGCTCAGCCAGAAGCCATGACGTGGAGCCGCTCTTCGGTGGGCTCACCACCTGCCGGAGAAACCGTAAGGGGCCGGTGCATTGTGATTTGAGCGGTGGTCGGGGCCGAGTGCCCGGCCGACCCAAACCTCGGGCGCCAACTCTGGTTTTTGGGACTTGGAATGTCACCTCACTGGCGGGGAAGGAGCCTGAGCTGGTGCGGGAAGTTGAGAGATACCGTCTAGATATAGTCGGGCTCACTTCCACTCACAGCTTGGGTTCTGGAACCACTCTTCTCGATCGAGGGTGGACTCTCCACTATTCTGGCGTTGCCCAAGGTGAGAGGCGGCGGGCTGGTGTGGGCTTATTAATAGCCCCCCAGTTCAGCCGCCATGTGTTGGAGTCTACCCCGGTGAATGAGAGGGTCGTCTCCCTACGCCTTCGGGTCAGGGAACGGTCTCTCACTGTCGTTTGTGCTTATGCGCCCAGCGGCAGTGTAGAGTACCCGGCCTTTTTAGAGTCCCTGGGGGACGTGCTGGAAAGCGCTCCCACTGGGGACTCTGTCGTTCTACTGGGGGACTTTAACGCCCACGTGGGCAGCGACAGTGATACCTGGAGGGGCGTGATTGGGAGGAACGGCCTCCCTGATCTGAACCCGAGCGGTGAGTTGTTATTGGATTTCTGTGCTAGCCGCGGTTTATCCATAACGAACACCATGTTCATGCATAAGGGTGTCCATCAGTGCACTTGGCACCAGGACACCCTAGGTCGGAGGTCGATGATCGACTTTGTAGTCGTTTCTTCTGACCTTCGGCCATATGTCTTGGACACTCGGGTGAAGAGAGGGGTTGAGCTGTCAACTGATCACCACCTGGTGGTGAGTTGGATTCGATGGCGGGGGAAAAAGCTGGACAGACCTGGCAGGCCCAAACGCATAGTGAGGGTCTGTTGGGAACGTTTGGCGGAGGCCCCTGTCAGAGAGGTCTTCAACTCCCACCTCCGACAGAGCTTCAACCAGGTCCCGAGGGAGGTGGGGGACATCGAGTCTGAATGGACTATGTTCCGCGCCTCCATTGTCGGGGTGGCGGTTCGGAGCTGCGGCCATAAGGTCTCCGGCGCCTGTCGCGGCGGCAATCCCCGAACACGGTGGTGGACACCGGAAGTAAGGGATGCCGTCAAGCTGAAGAAGGAGTTCTATCAGGCCTGGCTGGCTCATGGGACTCCTGAAGCAGCTGACAGGTACCGACGGGCCAAACGGAGCGCGGCTCTGGCAGTCGCCGCGGCAAAAACTCGGGCTTGGGAGGAGTTCGGTGAGGCCATGGAGGAAGACTTTCGGTCGGCCTCAAAGAGATCCTGGCAAACCGTCCGGCGACTCAGAGGGGGGAAGCAGTGTTCCACGAACACTGTTTACAGTGGAAGTGGTGCGCTGCTGACCTCAACTGAGGATGTTCTCGGGCGGTGGAAGGAGTACTTTGAGGATCTCCTCAATCCCTCCGACACGCCTTCCGTAGAGGAAGCTGAGGCTGGGGACTTGGAGGGGGACTCGTCCATCACCCTGGCTGAAGTTGCTGAGGTAGTCAAAAAACTCCTCGGTGGCAAGGCTCCGGGGGTGGATGAGATCCGCCCCGAGTTTCTCAAGTCTCTGGATGTTGTGGGGCTGTCTTGGCTGACACGCCTCTGTAGCATCGCGTGGAGTTCGGGAACGGTGCCTCTGGACTGGCAGACCGGGGTGGTGGTCCCTCTTTTTAAGAAGGGGGACCGGAGATTGTGTTCCAACTACAGGGGGATCACACTCCTTAGCCTCCCTGGGAAAGTCTATGCCAGGGTACTGGAAAGGAGAATCCGACCGATAGTCGAACCTCGGATTCAGGAGGAGCAATGCGGTTTTCGCCCTGGCCGTGGAACACTGGACCAGCTCTATACCCTCACTAGGGTGCTGGATGATTCGTGGGAGTTTGCCCAACCAGTCCACATGTGTTTTGTGGACTTGGAGAAGGCATTCAACCGTGTCCCTTGTGGCATCCTGTGGGGGGTACTTCGGGATTATGGGGTTCGGGGCTCGTTGCTACGGGCTGTTCGTTCCCTGTATGACCGGAGCAGGAGCTTGGTTCACATTGCCGGCAGTAAGTCAGACTTGTTCCCGGTGCATGTTGGACTCCGCCAGGGCTGCCCTTTGTCACCGATTCTGTTCGTTATCTTTATGGACAGAATTTCTAGGCGCAGTCAGGGAACGGAGGGTGTCTGTTTTGGTGGCTGCAGGATCTCGTCTCTGCTTTTTGCGGACGATGTGGTCCTGTTGGCTTCATCAAGTCAAGACTTGCAGCGTGCACTGGGGAGGTTTGCAGCTGAGCGCGAAGCGGCGGGGATGAGAATCAGCACCTCCAAATCCGAGGCCATGGTTCTCAGTCGGAAAAAGGTGGATTGCCCCCTCCGGGTTAGGGGGGAGTTGCTCCCTCAAGTGGAGGAGTTTAAGTATCTCGGGGTCTTGTTCACGAGTGAGGGAAAAATGGAGCGGCAGGTTGACGGACGGATCGGTGCGGCGTCCGCAGTAATGCGGTCATTGTACCGGTCTGTTGTGGTGAAGAGGGAGCTGAGCCGTAAGGCGAAGCTCTCAATTTACCGGTCGATCTACGTTCCTACCCTCACCTATGGTCATGAACTCTGGATCATGACCGAAAGAATGAGATCGCGGATACAAGCGGCAGAAATGAGTTTCCTCCGCAGAGTGGCTGGGCGCACCCTTAGGGATAGGGTGAGGAGCTCAGTCACCCGGGAGGAGCTCGGAGTAGAGCCGCTGCTCCTCCGCATCGAGAGGAGCCAGTTGAGGTGGCTCGGGCATCTGTTCCGGATGCCTCCTGGACGCCTCCCTGGGGAGGTGTTCCGGGCTTGTCCCACTGGGAGGAGGCCTCGGGGCAGACCCAGGACACGTTGGAGAGACTATGTCTCCCGGCTGGCCTGGGAACGCCTTGGGGTTCCCCCAGAGGAACTGGAGGAGGTGTGCGGGGAGAGGGAAGTCTGGAGGACTCTGCTCGGACTGCTGCCCCCGCAACCCGGCCCCGGATAAAAGCGGAGGAAGATGGATGGATGGATGGATGTTATTTGACAAAAGTCTATGGACAATGTTTTGTCCAAGCTGATGGTTCACCTGACTATTCAAACTAGTGTCCTATGGGTTTCTACCTTGGACTTGGACAATGTAAGTCACCTTGTACAAAAGTGTTGACTAGTGGTTAGAGTCATTGTCTTCCAGCTGAAAGAGCTCTGGTTTGAATTACAGTATTCCATCTATTATATTACCATTGCTTACTATATAAATGGGGGGGTGCGGTGGCGCAGTGGGTTGGACCACAGTCCTGCTCTCCAGTGGGTCTGGGGTTCAAGTCCCGCTTGGGGTGCCTTGCGGCGGACTGGTGTCCCGTCCTGGGCGTGTCCCCTTCCCCCTCCGGCCTTACGCCCTGTGTTACCGGGTAGGCTCCGGTTCCCCGTGACCCCGTATGGGACAAGCGGTTCTGAAAATGTGTGTGTGTGTGTGTACTATGTAAATGGGTTTATGATTTTAAGAAGCTTGATGATTAAGTCCAACATTGCTTTGGACAAAGACATCAGGAAATAATGTCGTCAGCATTCTCACTCATTCACACATTAGCAGTAACAGCTTGTCCAAGACAGGGTCACGGTGGTCTATGGCCTATCCTGGAAGCAATGGGTTCCAGACTTGTTAGTGTACACCGTGGGTAGGATGCTAGTCCATCACAGGGCAGCTACAGAATCACACATTTACTCACACAAATGCATTTTCTATCACCATTTTTTATGCTGAGGCGTAAAAAAATTCTGAAGCACTAAAAGAGTGATCTGTGATGGATGTGATAATATTTTATTGATTCTCTGTACACACAACTTCAATATTAATGTATTGCAGTGAGATCTCTGTGTTTTTCCTCTAAGGTATACATTGCTTTGGAGAAAAGCATCTGCCAATTGAATTAATGCATCTAAATGTTTTCTAGTCTTTACATAAGCAATTCAGTTAAGGTTCCGTAAACACACACACACACACACACACACTTTCTGAATCTCTTGTCCCATGCAGGGTCACGGGGAACCGGAGCCTACCCGGCAACACAGGGTGTAAGGGACACACCCAGGACAGGACACCAGTCCATTGCAAAGCACCCCAAGCAGGACTCGAACCCCAGACCCACTGGAGAGCAGGACCCAGTCCAACCCACTGCGCCACCATGCCCCCTCCTTAAACATACATTTAACTTTCTTTTTTTTGTATGACATTACTTTTCACATGTCTTTGGAATAATGATAATTATGATAAATTAAATTTCTATGTACTACGTATAAGTACTATTTCATTTGCTGGATTTGAAAATGATTACAGAAATGCAGTGTCACTCCATTAATTTGACATTTTCAATTTACTTCCTGAAATGTTACCTGTCTCTTTATGCCAGAGTCTAGTTTCCAGCACTGTGAACACATATGTAAATAGTGTAAAACATTCTAATTTCTTCATATCTCCTTGTCAAAAGCGTTGGGAAGTTATCAGTGGAACATGGCTTGCTCAGTCCATTTCTCAATGTATTTTTTAAAGGTTCTATCACAGGCTTTTCCTGGAAGTCATTATAGGAGAAATGGAACAAGCAGGTCATAAGACAGAATTCTTTTCCAACTTTAGCACAGTTATCTGTCCATTAATGCAAAAAACACAATATCCAATATACCATGTAACATTATGCTTGTCAATATTTGGTAAACGTGAGGAATGTATATGCAACATAATTACAGAACTCAACATAAAAAATGGAGAACTCACTGTGACATAGCATATGCCTAGAATAGAACAATTAATATTTCATGAACAATAAATACTGAAGTGGTTGTGTGGCAAATTTTTTTTGTCATTTCTGTAGACAAAGATAATCGAGTTTACTGTCTGAAGAGACTCTTTTTCATAAATCTGAGGTAGTTCTGCACCGCTAGCTGCATGTGCAATGCATTTCGTTCTGCGTTCTATTTTGGAGCTGAAACCTCAAATCTGCAACCTTTCATTTGCCATTCTGTCATGCCTCCACAGTAGCTCGCTTGCAGCTGTGAATCTGCTGCTGCTATCATAGATGGTTGTCCAGAAACCTCTGCTCCTCCTTATACATATGAATTCTGCATAGAATTTACCACCTCTTACGTATGGTGTGCGTCTGGTTCTGGACTGAAATTACATCCTCTGTTATAACATCCCTGCAAATTTGTTCTGCAAGATTACTTATGCTCTTGCAATTGAATTTATATGCAATCCTTGACATTTGATTGAAAACCTTTCATTTGGTTAAAGAGTTTTGGTTGGAGGAGTGGCTTCAAATATACAATTATGAAAAAGCACTGCCTTTCATTTTGTTCTCCATTTTCAAACCAACACTGTACAAATGATACCTACCCATGTGGAGGAGACTTTAGTCATCAGTAGCTTTGTGGTTTAATTTAAACTACTTGCAAAAGCCATCGCATCACATTGGGGGTGTGTCTCTCCTCTCAGTTTGTACTAGCAGCCGAAAAAATTGACTATTGTTGTAAACTATAAACTCAAAGGTAAAAATGCTAGACTTAATGTTTTTTTAGCTAAGGTTAAGGAGGATTTAAAAAAACTGTATGTGGGATTTGGTGATTCTGCTTTATAGCAGCATGTATATTTGGAGTCACTAACGTATAATTGTGAGCTACTAACAGGAGGAAATTCTGTAGTGCTTATGACAGGCTTCCATTAAAGCTGCATTGAAATAATTCAAAAATACATCACAAAGATTTTGTTTCTTTAAAAATACATGTCAGGTCAGTATTTGTTTATTACTAATCTGATCTCACACACACACACACATTGTCGGAACCGCTTGTCCTATACAGGGTCGCAGGGAACCAGAGCCTACCCGGCAACACAGGGCGTAAGGCCGGAGGGGGAGGGGACACACCCAGGACAGGATGCCAGTCCATCACAAGGCACCCCAAGCAGGACTTGAACCCCAGACCCACTAGAGCACAGGACCCTGGTCCAACCCACTGCGCCACCACACCACCGCACCACTGTGCCCCCCTTCTAATCTGATCAATTCTGGGAATTTAAATAGAAATCTAATTTCAACAGACAACTCATTCTACACCAGGGTTAAAGAAAAATAATGCTTAGGGAACCAATTTTTTTTTTTTTATTTTTAATCTCCAATGGACTATAACCAAGGTCATCTTTCTGCATATTTTAGCCTATGAAGAGGAAAAGTCTTATTTCTATCCAGTTGTGCTGCTTTTTTATGCATTTATCAGAAAAGAAAAAAGCAAGAAAGCTAAATGAAACTAAAATAAAACCTTTAAGCAAAGAAATGAACAAGAAAACAACTTGGATCATCATGGTTAACCAACAGGGTTGTTTATGTCTACTGTATATAATGTGACATTTCTTAATGACTTGCTGCTGGAAATCATTTTTGGCTTTTTAGTGAAACCATATGACATTTTGCCATTTTAACAAAGTCACAAAAAGTAGGCCCCTGTGAAAAAACTGAATGTGAAAATTTTTACATGTTAAATTCCAAAAACTATATAAACTTTATTTCAGAAATCACAGCTAACCTGAATTTGAATGAATGCTTCTGAAATGGGCATTAAATCATTACTGAGGCAAAAGACTCTTGAAGGCATTTTAATATATAATCATTCGTAAATATTTAAACAGTAAAACTTTCTTCTGCGCTTTTAATTTAAGAATGCACATAAATATTAAATCTATTGATGTAAACCTGATTGGCAGCATTCATTGTCATACACCACAAATAAATAGGGAGTACATACAAAATATTAATTTAATATGAATATTAAAGAATATGAATATAAACAGATTTACACATCTTTGCACTGTATTTATGTAATACTTATTTCAAACTTTTGTGTCAGCAAATATACGGTGAATTTGACTCATCTAACTCTAGAGTTCCACATTTAGCAGACGCTTTTCTCCAAAGCAACTTCCAGTGGATACTATATAGTGTTACCAGCCCACACATCTTATTCACCAAGGTAACTTACACTGCTAGATACACCACTTACAATGGGTCACTCATCCATACATCAGTGGAACACAGACTCTCTGTCACTCACACACTATGGGGAATCTGAACAGCATGTCTTTGGATTGTGGGAGGAAACCAGAGCACATGGAGGAAACCCACACAGACATGAGGAGAACATGCAAACTCAACACAGACTGAATGGAGATCAAACCCATGTTCGCTCACACCACCCAGGTGCTGCGAGACAGCAGCACTACTCACTGTGCCAGCATGCTGCCTTGCTTGGACAGTAACTAAACCTAAGAAATAAACTGATCAGAAGCAACACCCTAAACAAACCTTTTGCCATTTCTGTAATATACATAGTATGGTTACATCTTTGTCTAACTGAAATAAAATTCTCCAGTTGTCAAAATCCAAATAATATATCCCTCAGACTAATACAGGTGAATCACGTAAAATATAAAATTCTCCTATATTGACAAGGATGTGGCCAGTGGTATTTCATTAGCTTAGCAGTAATGAGCTAGAACCAGGTAAAATTAGGAAAATGACACTAAAATACGTATGATACTGTGCTATTTCTTCCATTGTAAGATTTTTCCTACAATGGGGAAAAATGTGTTGTACCCCCAGCAAAAATGATAGTACAGATCACAGGACCAGAAGTCCCCACCCCTTTATCCATTCAGTATTCACAATAGCTGCAATATGGTTAAACTTCCTCCCCATTGTTCTCGAAACCAAGGTGATTTAAACAATCACAGTAAGTGCACGCATTAAGTCTTCTCAAAAGCTAATTTTGATACACTTCATCTGACTCCCTAACACTACACACATTTCAGTACACTGGCATGCAGCTTCAACAAGAACATTTGTGAAATACATTATCTAAGGCATACATCCCATTGACTACAAACCTTTTAGCAGCAGCACTAAAATTGATCAATAGCTTATATAAGTCATTAAAATGCACTAATATAGCTATTATTATTACTATTAGCAATTTTTATTATTATGCATTGAGTTTTCCACATTTTGCTGTACTTTGTATTTCTTTCATTTTTTTTATTTTCTGCATGTTCTGTTTAATGTTATTGTTACTGAAAATAGTTGCATGGACTACTGTTGTGTTTACACACACACACATTTGCTGAAACCACTTGTCCCAAGCGGGGTTGTGACGAACTGGAGCCTAACCAAGCAACACAGGACACAAGGCTGGAGGGGGAGGGGACACACCTAGGACGGGACGCCAGTCCATCTCAAGGGACCCCAAACAGGACTCAAACCCCAGACCCACCAGAGAGCAAGCCCAGGCCAAACCTGCTGCACCCCCCACTGTTGTGTTTATTAGTTTTGAAATTTCTGTCTGTATATGTCTTATTCATGTGTGTTGTTTTCTTAACAGAATGTTTTGTTCTGCTACATACTTTTCGGTATGTTCACTAATTATACTGTTAGTTGTAGATTTTTAGCCCATTCTGTTTGTTCAGTGTGGGTTGAGTGATTTGTTTTTGACCAGCATGCCTTGGACATTTGCATGCTGCTCATCTGTTGAATGGCTTCAGAAGGCTGAGATTTGGAGGAAGTTTCTTCTTTTAGCTACCACTTATTCGGGATTTTTCTCCACTCCTGGTATTTTTTGTGAGCATTTGGAGTTTGTATGCTAAGTTCCCCTTACTTTTTCTCTCATCAGACAAAAACTCTTGAGTGAAATAAAAAGAATTCCACAAGCTGGAACATGAAAGGCCTGAACCACTCAAGTGCTATCACATCTTGGAGCAGACATTGAGGGTAGACATTGCCTTTCTCCAGGTGACAGGTTTCCATGGATCAAACCAGCAGTGCATATGTTGTAGCTGGGAGAGCTAAATTCTCCATTCTCAGTTCCACGCAAGGCAAGTGGGGTCGCTGTTCACATAAATAAAAATGTTCCATTCAAACCATCTGATGTCTCTGGAAAAAAACAGCTGTTTTGTATTAGTCATTGGTAAATGATATAACCCCCGTAGTGCTAGCCAGTATGTATGCCCCTTACTGAGATTATAGTGCCTTATTCATAAATATCTCTTCTAAAATTGCTAACATAAACGCACATCATCTTTGAGGAGGTTTTAATTTTTTTGAATGACAGTATCAATTGCTCCTCTCAGGGTCCCAACAAACACTTCTGATCTTCCTCTGTTATTCAGCTTGTTATTTTAGACCTTGGTATTACCAGTCCTTGGTGTTTTATGAACTGAACCGGCAGGGACATTTTTCCACACATTTTCTCATATAGGTTATTTCTTAACGGAAAACTCCCTACCTCCATCTGTCCGGTCATGTTCATATCATGGCATTGTCGTTTCAAACTATGCTCTGATTGCCAAGGAACTGAAGTCCACAGGCCCAAATTATATTAGGCCCTTTTCACCCATTTTCCCATTGGCAAACTTTTAGCTCATCTGTGGCAGTTAAGGGCACCGCAGCTAATTTCCAGACTTCATGGAGAAAACAGTTTGGTCCCAGTAATGTCAAAATGCTGCTCAAGCAGTACTATGCCAAGTTATACATCGTTGAATCCATTATTGCTCATGCATCATTAAATACATTCTTCCACATGTTGAAAGTCACCCCTCTGTCAGGGGATCTCAGAACTAGTTCTCAAAAGCCATTAATGGACCACTGAGAGAGGGAGAGGGGCACACACTAGGGCCACCAGTGAAGTGGATATAAAGAAACTGCCTTCAATATTTACCCGGGCTGGCCGAGTTTGTTGTAAATGGCTATGGTAATAGTTAATGTGGTAGATATTCAGCATAATAAGTTAATGCACACCAGGATGAAGTCATATTTTCTCCATTCCTTCCTCAATCATGAGATCTACACATTAGTGGATCTTTAACAGCAGTTCTTGAGCACAAAATTCAGAGTAAACATCCATTTGTTTCATCCCTCAAGTCACTAGAGGCTTTCCTTTTTGAAAAGTGCCTCCACAACTCGCCCAACATGACTTATATAACTACTGTAAAAAAGACTAAAGCTTTGACCCTACTGCTTTGTTACTTGACAGTCATATACTGCTTCCACTGTTTTGTATATGTCAAATATTGTATGTTCCTGCTTACATTGCCTTTTTTGTGATGTGGTTGAATTGCTACGATAGATCATTTTAATATCTATCAACAGCCCATTAATCACTGAGACGTGTACTGATTTCATTTACCCATTACCTTCCTTCGTCAGTGGGTTCATCATTTGCACTCTTGCTTTGCAAGTAGCAATACATCAATTTTATTTCTGCTTTCACTATTTCTGAATATCTGTTTTATGGTCTGTAGCCAGACACTTGCATGGTAAGGACACGTTATTCAAAATGGATTGAAATCTCTCAGATAAACTCCAGATAAAAGCGAACAACACAGCAAAAACATGCAGATGTTTCCAGAATGATAACAGTTATTGCTTTCTTGTTTTTATAATTTTACTATTTCCTGTGTTAAATGTCATTAATAAGCAATGAGAAAGTAGTATCAAAGTGTGTGAAAGAGTAAGAATGTAAATACCATAGACTTAAAGCCTTCAAACATCTTGAGGGAAATTTAATCACACATGGTGAATTTCAGTGTTTTAGTTATACATAAGAAAACATGCAAGGACTTTATTCAAGGGCTATCCCTGGAGGGCCTAGCACTGGGAGTAGTGTTTCCTCTAATTTCTAAGAGACTGTGCATACAATAAAAAGTTTGGTGCGAGATTTTTAGCCACTGCTGAAATATGTGCGCCAGTAACTGAGTATTTCGGCCTGATAGGAGCAGGCAGCTGCCGGTCAGTTTACACTGAGTCTGCTTCATAAAACTTTCGATGATTGGACAACAAATGTTTTCTGTGTGCTCAACACTTTACCATGTGCTCATGGTTAATGAACCGTTTGCGTGTGCACAGTTGCACATCTTAGAGGGAACACTGACTGGGAGTCACTGCTGCAAAACATTTAGTGACAAAACATTAAGTGTATATAAAGCATTTATTTTTTAACTTTCCCATGGAATGGGAATAATTATACAATTAGCTCTGGCAACATGGCCTAACTCCATGCTTGTGTATCTACACACATACACAATGTTTTGATACTACAATATTTTTAGTTTGCCTTGCCTCCTTTATTATGGAAAATGAAGTGAAAGTGCTTGTGTCTCTGTATTAAATGGGTGTGTGTTATACTTAGACAACAGCTAGAGCAGTAGTATTGCCCTTGGATCCCTTTCAAATCCTGACTGCCCTTTATGTCAAGTCCATCAATATCACAGAGAAGAGTAGGCACAACAATCCTTTGGTATAGTCCAGCACTCACACTGAACAAGTTCAACTTATTGCGGAAAATTAGGACACAACTCTTGCTCTGCCAGAGCAGAATGAATGGCACATAGAAGAGGGCCTGACATCCCATACTCCTTCAGCATCCTATAGAGTGTGCTTGGATAACAATCCTAAGACTCTTCAGGATTGAAAAAGTTCATATAAAATGGTTTTGCAAATTCTCATAACCTCTCCAGTGTTCTTGCTCCATGGCCAGACTGAAATATGTATTTTTCCTCCTAAATGTGAAAGTGTACAATGCCCTAGCACTGTTTTCCTGTGAAGGCTAAGCATGATCCCCAATCCTCCTGTCCTCTTTTTTAAACAAGGGAACCAGATATTAGGTATTGTCCATCTAGTCATGCAAGATTGAAGCAGCATTGGATCCAACAGACCCCAACAATGATCAGTGCTTTCAGCATTTCTGGACAAATCTCTACCATCCCTGCAGCCTAGCTACTGCAAAATAGTCTTACTGTCCCAGTAACTTCAGATCAAACAATGAACAAATGGACAGGCAGAGAAGTTGTAAAAGTTTCCACATACATAAAGTAAGGGTTCAATATCAAAAGGTTATAATATATAACAAGTATGACTTCTAAGAAGTTCCAGAGGGATGTCTAGGCAGTACAGAATTCCTTTGAATTGTCATGAAAATCAAATGTTAATTTATGAAGTGGAATAAATTTAAACACTTCAGTCCTTCACATGTTTACAAAGAGAAATTAAGCTGTAGCCAATAGTATTAAAATATATTTCCTTTGCCAAACATGTAAGAGTAATCAACCTATATTCAATGACATAATCAGGAAAGGAATTTGAATTGTGGTTTAACAAGGAAATTGATGGGGACTTTTTGTTAAATGTATCTTGAATGAGCCCCATTCCAGTTAAACATTCCCAGAATAAATGTACCGTAGTACCCAGAAAGGCTTTGCATTAAAAACAGACCAGAGGTGTCCCTAGGAATGTGCGGTGAAGATGCAATGGAGTAAGGTAGATTATGTGAATGAAGAAGCATTGTTAGTGGATGCATAGGGAGGCGTAGGCAGGAAAGACTTTAGCACATGTAGATGACCATTCATAATCATTAAAAGACAAGCCATAGTTATGTTCCCATGTCTCCCTTAGTGCATCAGAAGAACCAGTACCGACACTTAATAAAAGTGTATAATGCAGAGATCGTGTCCCTAGAGTTGTTCAGTGTAGTGTTATTTTTCAAATTTAGCTAATTCTGTCTGTAGTCTAGTCTCCTTTTCTATGACTGCAAAAAAGAGACATAGGTATTTGAAAATTCTGGGTAGGTCAAAACGGTTTCTTGGGTGGTTGACTCTCACCATTGTTGGATATGTAAATAAAAATGATATATACAAGACCCCTTTAGACAACCATTTATAGAGCCCAACTTGACTGATAGCTAGTGGGAAATCTGTGTTGAAAGCAATAGGTAACTTCTGAATGAAAAATATAAATCTGAACTCTCTTGGGTAGCACGATGCAAACTCTATACCAACCCACAGAGAATCCGTTCTGTCCTGGAACCAATGAATCAGTCCTTTGTGCAATTCAACAATAAAAGCTAATGTTTGCTACAGAGGGCCCACCCACATCTTTTGGAAAGTTTAATTATGAACCTTTTATTGTTCCAGTTAAATCTGGAGACCAAAGGGTCTATTTTAAAAAGTTATTAGACAAGGATAGATTTTGAAATAGGTACAAGAGACTAGGTAGTACATTCATCCGGACAACGTTAATTATACCAAATATTGAAACAAGTTCAAATGACCATGCAGCCAGATGTTCTTTAATCGGCAATGAATAGTTGGTCTACAAGGGATTAAGATCAGGAGTAATAAAAATTCCTAGCTATCTAAAATCAGAGTTTGCAGTTTACAGAGAAACACCAGCTGAAGAGTGTATTCAAGAGTCATATTCAATTGCTTAACTGGAAATTTACAGAGACTGATTTTATACCATGAAAATGTACTATAATAATACATTCCATTAAGAACTACTGGGGCTAGTGCTGCAGTGTTCCTCAGGTACATCTTCAGCATACAGAGAAATTCAGTGGTCCTCTTCCACTGTTATACTGGATGTGTCCTGTTTGCTCCTAATAGCTTCTGCTAAGAGTTCAATTATAAGGGTGAACAGTAAAAGGGAGAGGAAATAACCTTGCTGGCTCACTCTTCCCACAGAGAATCTGACAGTTTTCATTTTGTTCTGCCTGCTGTCTTCATGTTTTCCAGTCTTTGACCTTCTCGTTGCCTTCTCTGGAATACTTGGGGTTTGTATTCTGCTCCTGATTGATCATCTGTGTGCCAATCTCCCATCATTTAGACCAGATATCTACACAACATGCTGCACTGATCAGTAGTAGTGAATGTAAGTATTTCACTGTTACTCAGTTTAAACCCCAGTAATAAAAGTCCATGACCTTAACTCATGACTGACTTACTGGTCACTCTGATCTCAAGCTAGGTCTTCTTGCAGATCTATAACTGTGTTTAAAAAGGGGAAGCACATGCAGAAATCCTTTTAAGGGAAGTTAAACAGTTTTGGGAAGCCTCATGTTGAAATTATAAAGTTCATGTAAGGATAAAATGCATCCTGACCCATACAGTTCATAACCCTGGACCACACCTATTCCTGTTCATTCGTTCTGTACTATTCCCCCATACCCACTCGATATTATTCTAAGACGGTAAGCTTATTTTTGTTCCGTCTTTCTTTGTAATTATCCATGGGGCCTTCTGCTATAGCCTGAAGCTTTCTTCTTTTTCCTAGCTAACTCAGAAAGCCTTCAACCTTCTACCATATAGTCTTTATATTGTCAGAAAGACTTCTAACAAATTAAAATTATTCTTGCACACTTCTTCAATTTCCTGTAAATTTCCCAAGAAAATGTCTTGTAATTAAGAATCTGTTGTGAGAATCCAATCTGTGGATGATGTTTCCAACTTAAGGTATTGTTATGAAAATGACACCTGGGAAAGGAGAATATTTCAAACAAGATGAAAAACAATTTGCCTGAACCCACAAGAAGTCAAAATTAGGGAGGGTGTCTGTCGAACTGGGATGGAGTCATTCGGTGTGCTATACTTATGCTCTATAGTTTTCATAAGATGACCTGTGTGGTTTTGATAGAGAGTAAATGTGGTAAGTGGTAAACTGAGATAAGTAGTTCAACTCATAGGAGCAAGTTGCATCAGTAGATATATCCAGCTACAGTGCAGCAGATTCTGGAATAATGGTGTAGTTTATGATGTCATTCTCAATTCTTACTTGTTACATGTCTTTTTTGAAATTGATGGCATTTTGAGGCAACCTTGTTGGGAAGGGAAGTATAAGGGAGATACTCACTGATAAAAATAAACTGAACTGAGAAATACCTTTTTATTGCACTATTTCATATAGCAATTCAAGTTATTTGTTAAATGATTCTATTTTTTGATGTAGCTTTTTTGATACATCTCAATGGTCAAGAGTGAAAACATTTAGCTGTTAGAGAAACAGAACAAACTGTTTAACTAATAACTGTATATTGTATAATGATGTACGTGCAACTATTTATAGCTGTGTAACAAGATTTTGTGACTTATTTTTAAATGACAAGAAATGAAAATTAGGATATTATGACCTTGTTACTATTTTTAACTATGTATACAAACACATAGCCAGTGTGCTTTCTCAGAAGAATAAGAATACCTGTTTATTTTTTAATCAATATTGTGGATGGCCTAATTTATTACTTCTTTAGGTCTCTGGCAGCTTGGTGTAAATATTATGTTTTTTCTTGGCATTGGTTATACTGATTTTCATACCTCAAAATGCATCACAATTCCATTCTGCTTTAATGATAACTTCATCACAACACTCTAATACTAAACGCTTTCATTCCTAAATCAGTCGGTTGATATAGATTTTGAGTGGCTCTATATCGGTTCTGAGGCTACAGTATATGCTGTGTCTCTATATAAAGGTTAAAAAGAAAATCAGGTCATAATTCTGCATGACTTTAACAGCAAAACCCTGTAATGCATTGGCATCCTGTGCCAGGTGTACTGCGCCCTGATGCCTTGCACCCAGTGATTCTGGACAAGGCTCCAAACCAAAACTTTTAACTTCCTCTGATCAAATGCTGTTGAAGAAGCCTTGATGTGTTTTCTTGTGGTGCTACTGAGGTTAAGAGGCACTGGGTTTATGTCGACTCTTGGTGACCACATAAACAGTGCCATTTGGAATTAAAGGGGTGAGTCCATTGTTGCTCTGATTGCATCCATCTGGTTGTTGTTCATCTTCTTCTTTAATTTCCTCTAAGTTTCCCAAGTTACAATCTTTTGTGAGAATCCAATCTGTGCATGATGTGTCCCAAATGTGATGACCTCAGTCTCATCATTTGTGCCTCCAGCGGGAGTTCTCACCTGATTTGATCCGAGCACCTGTTTATTTCCAGTTCCATGATGTCCTTAAAAACGTCCTCCAGGAGGGAGGTGAAGGATCCCTGTTTTGAAAAGGTTGCCTTAAGTGGTCATCAGACATTCAGGCAGAGATGTCTGACAGGCAGGCAACGATGCTTGAGGAAATGTCTAACTCCAGGTGGAAAGGAGAGGAAGAGGGAAGGAAAATGTGGAGACTGGGAAGAGTAGGGGTACCAAACCCTGTGGGACACCAGTTGAGAATGGCTAAGGAGATGATTGGGAGTCCTGCCAGACCACTTGGTAGGATCTGTCTGATAGGTAGAACTCAAACTATTTTAGTGCTGTTCCTAAAATGAATAAATTATTATCCTGAAATAATAAATAATTGTAAGTATCTTAATACTGTAAGTCACTTTGGAGAAAAGCATCAGCTAAATGAATAAATGTAAATTTTAAAATGGTAACAACCACCTCATGTTCTACCTAATGAAAAGTCTGCTCTTCCTCTGTGGATTCTGTTCTGCCTTCTAACACTACTCTCACATCAAAAAATCAACCAGGACTCAAATGCAGAATCATCACAGACAGATTTGTTTGTGGTTATATCTAGTCAGTTAGTCATATTACAAATAAAATTACCACACCTCGGTTCTCCATATCCTTGTGGGACCATATGAGTGGAATTCGGTGAGTGGCCAGTTGTGGGATGAAGGTGGCTAAATGTACATTACAGCAGGTTGTCAAAAGGCACCCTTAAACCAAACGGTTCTCCTCAGTTCTCAAGCCAGCTGCTTTTAAGTTCTTCAAAATGTCACTCCAGTTAGTGCAGCTGGCTGTCATTATTCTATTAGGGCATGGGTGGATCTTGGAGAGCCCTTCAGAGAGGTGACTTTGATTTTTAATCAAAAGACTTTGTGAGGTTTAATGTAAGGAAGGCTCTGAAGGTACAGTGGACTTTGTTTTTTTCCTCCTGTGGCAAAACAGCTGTCACATCCCACGGGGTCACTGCCCCTCCTGGTCAGAGGCGGCGCCACTCAGTGCCGCTAGCTAACGCTCACCTATCACCTCACAGTCTCGTAGGACATGGAGGTATAAAAGGAGCCAGCGGAGCAGAACTAGTCGCGGATTCATAATCAGCAGTTCTCTTGTGCTTCGTTGGCGATTGGTAGTCTCTTGTTCCCTCAGTTTGTTTTCTAGGTGTGCATGTTCCAGTCCCGAGTGCCCGTCCCGTCAGTTCCTGCCTCTTGTTCTTCAGTCCTGGTCCATCGTTCCTGTCCGGTATTTCGTCACGTCTCAGGGTTGCGGTCAGACTCACAGATTAGCGTTTCACTGTTCACCGTAGTTCCAACACCGTGTGTGTTTCCTGGTCTCGTGTTTCTTGTTTCACTTCCACCGAGTGTCTTACAATACTCACCGTACACGTCTAACCTCACACTGCACGTGAAGTCATTATATATTTCGTCTGTGTTTGGACGTAATAGCAACGCGCGTCCGTGTCGGACTCCCGTCCGGACGCTACAGAAGAATCCGCCTGCTAATATGACTTCAGCGGAATGGCGTGAGCTGGCGGATCTGACAGAGGCGAACCAAGAACGGCTCCTGGTTTGCGCAAACGCCGCTAGCCGCCTCACAGATCAGTTGGAGCAGTTGACACGACTCCTCAGTCACGGTGGGCGGGGCGCCGATCCGACCAGTTCGCAAACGCATGATGATTGGCGGACATGTCTTTTTGATCGTCTTTATGCTTCCTCGGGTCCTCGCGCGGAGCCCACGAGCCCTGTGCAGACCAATGGGATCAGCGCTACTGAGCAGCTGTCCGTTCCCTTCCCGGAGGCTTTGCAAAGTCGTAGAGGTGAGAACCAGAATTACACAGAATACTCAATCTCCAGTCCAGCCTCTCTGTTCCCAGGGCCCTACTCTCCAGAGTCACCCCCTAGCCCAGACAGAAAGACAGAGAGACAGTTCTTCCCCAGCACCAAGAGTTTTCAGGTGCGTTCCAGGTCTCCAGTGGAGAAGACATCCAGCCCCCGATTGTCAAGACCACTCTCTCAGGAGTTCTCGCCGGATTACCGGAGCAACTCCGGGTCCAGCCGGACCCCGACGCCGCCAGGGCAGCAGGTGCCCTACAGCCCTGTGGACAGTGAGCCGGCTCAAGCACGCAACCTTGTCAGCTGTGCAGGGCTCGAAGAACAGTGCGTCAGACAGGGAATAATACGACTCAGTAACGGGCGTTTGACAGAGGAGGAAAGGAGGCGCCGTTTTCTGCAACGCTTGTGCTTTTACTGTGGAGCTGCGGATCACGTGCAGGTTTCCTGTCCAGTGCGGCCACCCCGTGGATCCCAACGGACCGACTTACTGGTGAGTGATGTATCTCTCCATACCTCCCTGTTGACATTACCAGTTACAGTATCCTGGGGTTTCCAGCAGCAGCAGACGGAAGCTATGGTAGACAGTGGCGCTGCAGGGAATTTCATGGATCATGATATGGCCGCGTCCTGGGGCTTGCCCTGTGCCCGATGCCCCAAACCCCTGGCTGTTAAAGCTATTGATGGCGCTCCAATCGGGTCGGGGCGTGTAGAGCAGCGCACAGAGCCCGTTACTATGCAGGTAGGGCCACTCCATAAGGAACAGTTATGGTTCTATCTGATTAAGTCCCCTGATAACCCCATTATTTTGGGATATCCATGGTTATGCACCCATGACCCTATTATCTCTTGGAGGGAGGGGAAACTGCTGTCTTGGGGACAGCAGTGTCCCGAACACCTGGAGACATCTTGTAACTCCACATCCATAGAGAGCCCTAATGCAGATCTGCCCCTGCAGCTTCCAAGGGAGTATGCAGATCTAGTGGCGGTGTTTAGCAAACACAAGGCTGCAGAACTGCCTCCTCATAGACCTTGGGATTGTGCTATAGATCTTTTTTCGGGCACTACACCCCCTAGGGGGCGGGTATACCCTCTTTCTCAACCTGAACATCAGGCAATGGAGGCTTATATAACGGAGGCACTAGAAGCCGGATTCATCCGGCCGTCTACCTCTCCAGCTTCCGCTGGCTTTTTCTTTGTTGAGAAAAAGGACGGGGGTTTGCGCCCCTGTATTGATTATCGGGGGCTAAATGCCATTACTGTGAAGTACCCGCACCCCTTGCCTCTTATCACGTCGGCCCTCGAACAGGTTTCCGGTGCTACCATCTTTACTAAACTGGACCTTAGGAGCGCATATAACCTGATTCGCGTTAGGGAAGGGGATGAGTGGAAGACCGCCTTTAGCACCGCCCTCGGCCATTATGAGTACCTGGTCATGCCTTTTGGCCTGGCGAATGCACCTTCCGTATTCCAGGCTTTTGTTAATGAAGTACTCAGAGAACTAATTAATCGCTCAGTATTAGTGTATCTGGATGATATCCTGATCTTTTCTCGGTCCCGTGAGGAGCATATTGGACATGTCAGGGAGGTGTTGCAAAAGCTGGCAGCACATAAGCTGTACGTGAAAGGGGAGAAGTGCCAGTTCCATGTGCACTCTGTGGATTTCCTGGGGTACATCCTAACACCCAACGGGGTCACGATGGATCCACAGAAGGTCTCGGCAGTTCTGTCATGGCCCCAGCCAAAGACAGTAAAGGACCTGCAACGGTTCCTAGGTTTTGCGAATTTCTATAGGCGCTTCATAAGGAACTTCAGTTCCGTTGCAGCCCCGTTGACTGCTCTGTTAAAAGGAGCCCCTAGGCGCCTGACCTGGACTCCTGAGGCGAGTCAGGCCTTTGAAGACCTAAAGAAGCGTTTTACTTCTGCCCCAATCCTGAAGCACCCTGATCCCAAACTGCCCTTTATTGTGGAGGTTGATGCATCTGAGGCCGGGGTAGGGGCAGTGCTCTCACAGCGCCAGGGAAGTCCCCTGAAGCTCTATCCATGTGCGTATTTCTCACACAAGATGTCGCCTACTGAACAGAATTATGATGTAGGAAACAGGGAGCTCTTAGCCATAAAGATGGCCTTAGAAGAGTGGAGACATTGGTTAGAGGGGGCTACGCACCCATTCTTAGTGTTAACTGATCACCGGAACCTGGAGTATCTGCAGAAGGCAAAGAGGCTCAATTCCAGACAGGCGCGGTGGGCCATGTTCTTCACCAGGTTCCGTTTCACGGTGACCTATCGCCCTGGCTCCAAGAACGGCAAGGCCGATGCCCTGTCCCGTTTGTTCGAGGTATCGCCTCAGCTCTCCCCACCAGACACCATCTTGTCCCCGACGCAGTTTGTGGCTCCTATCCGTTGGGCTTTATTGGACGATATCCAAGCAGCCCAACGTCAAGAACCCGGTCCCAACGAGCAGCCCCAAGACAAAGAATACGTCCCGTCCACTGTTCGGTCCGAGCTCCTACACTGGGCCCATGATGGTCCAAGTACAGGACACCCAGGGGTCAACCGAACCTTGAAGCTTCTCGCTGAACGCTTCTGGTGGCCATCCATGAAACAGGACGTACGAGACTTCGTCCTTGCCTGCACCACATGTGCCCAGGCCAAGGTCCCACGGCAGCTGCCAGCAGGGCTTTTAGAGCCACTCCCGATTCCCAACCGTCCATGGTCCCATATAGCGGTGGACTTCCTTACTGATCTTCCGTGTTCTGATGGAAACACCACCATATTGGTCGTCATAGATCGCTTTTCCAAGGCCTGTCGACTGATTCCTCTGAAAGGTCTACCTACAGCCCTGGAGACCGCGGAACTGCTGTTCCAACATGTCTTCCGGCTGTATGGCCTGCCAGAGGATGTCGTCTCGGACAGGGGACCCCAGTTCACCTCAAGAGTCTGGACGGCCTTCTTTGCCCGCTTAGGAGTCTCAGTCAGCCTCTCCTCTGGTTATCATCCACAGTCTAATGGGCAAGTGGAACGCCTCAACCAGGAGGTTGGACGTTACCTGCGGAGTTACTGTGCTCAGAATCAAGCGGATTGGAGCAGATACCTCCCCTGGGCAGAGTACGCCCAGAACTCCCTGGTCCATTCGTCCACAAACTTAACTCCTTTCCAGTGTGTGCTCGGTTACCAGCCTCCGCTGTTCCCGTGGACGATGGAGACCAGTGGGTTGCCAGCTGTGGACGACTGGTACAAGAGGAGTGAGTCGGTGTGGGAATCCGCACATGTCCGTCTCCAGGAGGTGGTATCCCACCAAAAGGAGAAGGCCGACAAAAGGCGTAGGACTGTATTGTACCAGCCAGGGCAGAGAGTATGGTTGTCCACCCAGGATCTCAAACTGCATTTGCCCTCGAGGAAGCTTGCCCCCCGTTTCATCGGCCCCTTCAAGATCCTGAAGAGGATCAACCCGGTTTCTTACCGTCTTCAGTTGCCCTCGCATTATCGTATCTGTCCCACGTTTCATGTTTCGCGCCTCAAGCCCCATTGTGTTTCCGCCCTGCAGAGCCCAGCAGTTGCTCCACCTCCACCGTTGGATGTGGATGGTTCTCCTGCCTACTCCGTCAGGGCCCTCTTGGACTCCAAACGGAGACGGGGTACGCTGTACTATCTGGTCGACTGGGAGGGCTATGGGCCGGAGGAGCAGTCTTGGGTACCAGCACGGGACATCTTGGACCCAGCTCTTATTGAGGACTTCCATGAGTGTCATCCAGATCGGCCTGCTCCGCGACGGCGGGGGCGACCGCCTACCCGCCGGCGTTCTGCGGCTGGAGCCGCCCCTGGAGGGGGGGGTACTGTCACATCCCACGGGGTCACTGCCCCTCCTGGTCAGAGGCGGCGCCACTCAGTGCCGCTAGCTAACGCTCACCTATCACCTCACAGTCTCGTAGGACATGGAGGTATAAAAGGAGCCAGCGGAGCAGAACTAGTCGCGGATTCATAATCAGCAGTTCTCTTGTGCTTCGTTGGCGATTGGTAGTCTCTTGTTCCCTCAGTTTGTTTTCTAGGTGTGCATGTTCCAGTCCCGAGTGCCCGTCCCGTCAGTTCCTGCCTCTTGTTCTTCAGTCCTGGTCCATCGTTCCTGTCCGGTATTTCGTCACGTCTCAGGGTTGCGGTCAGACTCACAGATTAGCGTTTCACTGTTCACCGTAGTTCCAACACCGTGTGTGTTTCCTGGTCTCGTGTTTCTTGTTTCACTTCCACCGAGTGTCTTACAATACTCACCGTACACGTCTAACCTCACACTGCACGTGAAGTCATTATATATTTCGTCTGTGTTTGGACGTAATAGCAACGCGCGTCCGTGTCGGACTCCCGTCCGGACGCTACAACAGCAGTTAGCCCTCTGGGAATAGAAGGACGATTTGCCTTCAGTTGAGAAAGAACTTCAGCAGCTGTGAGAACTGGTTTTGCAACTGAAGAAATATAATGAGCATCTGTTGCGGGGGCACGTGGAAATTTGTGAAAGTCTGGGTGGAACAGTCAGGGATGTAAGTTCTAATATTCCTGGGTCACTCCTATCGCTGATATTGTGGTCACTGAAGGATTATGTCCATGAGGAAAATAAATGTCTAATTTTTAGGGGGACAACCAGTAACAGTGTAGCTGAATTGGAGGAGGTATAGCCATGTGTACAGGCTCTTCATTTTGTCTGCTATTGATAAAGCCTATTTTCTTTACAATAACCTAGAGGGTGAGGCCTGAGATGAAATAACAAAATGAGTCTCAGACAGAATCAGAAGATCCTGAGAGAATAATTGCTAAACTGCCAGAGTTGTATGGCAGCTCTGAGTCTTGCATTGTTGACCAGTTTTTCTCCCAGAGGGAGCAGAAGGGAGAAATTCCCTTTTCTTATGCCCTGCTTTGTTTGATGGAGGGGATGGTTAAAGTAACAGCAAATGCCATGCCAAATTCTGAGGTTCTGAAGTGTCATCAGTTTGTAGAATGTGTTAGTGATTCTTCATTATGTAGGGAACTGAAGAGGTTTGTTCATCAAAATCCCATGGCAACCTTACTACAAGGAGGTGACAAGAGGCTATATGCCGAGACCCAGTTAATAATATGCTTAGAACATTTTCAGCCTCTGCCTTTGAGTTACAGTGTTGGGGGTCAAGGGCATTATCTTCTGGATCAGAGGTTTCACAGCTGAATGATGTGCTGTTGAAACAACAGGAGCAGCTCAATCAGTTTAATTACAATGTTGCCCTTTTCAGAAATTCCTGAAGAGGCCCCAAAATACCAGAAACAATGCAGTCATCTGTAAGAGATGTTGACAGTCAGGTCATTTGGTTGGAAATGTGATAGTAAACATGTGCTTCTTCGGGCTAGGGCTTTTTCATCCCACTCTTGCCAGCTTCTGGTACAAAGGCCTCAACCTTCTTCTCAGTGATATGGAAGACTAGAGCCCTCTGTTCCATCAAACCACAGTTCGGAAAGGGGCCTTAATGGCTCAGCTCTTGCAACCTCTTCCAGTGCAGACTCTACAGCCTCACATTTAGCCTTTTGTGTCCTTATGTCACTGTTAAGCATCATGTCACTGTTATTAACTCTCCTCCAGTTATTGAGAGTTGCTGCTGCTCGGTGTACGAAACAGTATAACTAAAGGGGGAAGGAAGATCCATTATTTGGACTTGGGAACAAGATTCAAGATCAGTGGAACTCTGTGGTGTACCAGATCTTGAAAGCACCTGAGGATGGTGGGCCAGTTGACACCATTGTACCTGTTAGGGATTTAGATAAGACCAGAAATATGCACAGATCGATGCCAACAGCTAAAGCTTGTGATCTTGCTCCGTAATGTTTTCCAATTCAAACTGTAGAGAAAGTAATGTCTCCCAGGATAGAAGAGGACAGCTCCTCTGATGAAAATGGCATGTGGCTGTGGACATATGAGGCTTCATGTGATGACGGACAGCACTCTGCCCAAGATAATCCACTGCTGTTGGACCTTCCTCATGGCACCTTAGAGCAACCCAGTGGCGGTGTACAGTCTTGAGTTCTGTAAAGTTGTAGTTCAGTTCCAGTTACACTAAATGGTAGCCTTTCATTTTTACTTTTGTTACTTAAATTTAACCCAACTTAGATTGTGTGCACCAAGGTGTCCTGTCACACTCATATACATGTTTTCATGACAGATAAAACTGCGTCACTATAGACCCAATGGAATTAGAGTCTCTGAGGACCCAGGCAATCATAACACATGCAGTTTGACGAAGGAGATGCTGCAGATCTTACACTGAGGTGCCATAGCACAGCCAATCAGCACAACCTAGACCACATCCACAACTCCACCTCCCTGATAACACAGTTCTACACCCAAACAGGTCTGAAATATAACCAGGTCAGGTCTATGGCAGAGCTCTGGAGTAGTGGCAGTAGTATAGAACCAGCAAGATTTCATTGCCCAGTTCTATGAGCAGTTCACCACTTGTTCCAAGTGGTCTTTGACCATTATGCAGAATAAAGAGCAGCCTAACACTATTTAATGGAAATTAGTCAGGAACGAGACCGCAGTTGAGTACTCACTACAGTGCTGCATCTTAGCCACTGCCAGAGGCTACAACAATTCTGCACTTCTTTCCAGTTATATCCAGTTATGAAGGTTCAACAAACAGCTCTTGTCAGAGCTAGCCTACCTGAACACTAGAACAACTCTTATAGCAGTCTGTGAGTTTAAACAATTTCATCAGAAAGTGCACCAAGAAGAGAAAGGAACCATTCATAACAACATTCCAGTAGAAGCTAGAGGACCCAAGCAGATCAGGGCATTTAAGGAAAGATAAACCAGGAAGGATGGTGCCTATACTGTTGAAAAGCGAACCACGAATGTGTCCATCAGCAATAGTGTGTGGGGCACCTGCTCCTTCATTTACTGGTGACTGGCACCCTTAAATTAGCCTCTCGATTGTTACTGCTAATCATGAACTTCATGAGCTACGCATTTACACAACACTTGGGCTTTTATTAATTCTGGCACCGTGGGAAATTTTATGAACATATTTTAAGCCCAGGCTTCAGGAGTACCAACAGAAAGATGTAGTTCTTCACTACATTTTCACTTGTTAGACATAGAGCCTGTCGGCCCTGGACTGGTGAACTTTATCACATGTCCCGTAGGCCTGTAGAGTGATTTATGTCTCCAATGAATCAATAGCCTTCTTTCTGATCCAGTCATCTTATAGCCCAGTGATTCTCAGTTACGTTTATCTGATACTTTTTACAAACCGACTTGCTACTTACAATTATTTATTTGTTTATGCAGCTGGGAAATTTTACTGCAGACTGTTTATAACCTGAAAAGGTCCGGAAAGGTAAGGAATAAAAGACAGATTATACAACCTCCCTTAAGGACTTGGAATGTTTTGAAGTGCCTTTTGGTCTTGCAAAAACTCCCCTCTGATTTCTGGACATTTGCAAATGACATTTTGAGACACATGGTCAATATGTTTGTACCAGTACAAGTACACCTGGACAACATGTAGAGTCTTTCATCATCATTCCTTTTGTATTTTGTCTTTGTGTGTTCATACTCACTCACTTCTTGAAGATCTGCTCTCCCAATTTTGGATTGAGAAGTTACTTTGTCTGCTTGTTCACTTTCACATTTAGTCACTGAGTCAGTGTAAATTAAATCTCCTCACCTGGCTCCATCTTGGCCATAGTTCATTTTCATGACAGGAAGAAGGAATTCTAAGTTATTTAATACAGAAACAGGAGTCTGGTTTGTTTTTGTGACTCACTCCATGTCCTGATCTTAAACATGGTAGCATGTTTTGTTGAGTATTTTTGCATCCTTGTAGAGTACATTACAAACAGTTAGACATGTTATTCGTATGAGATGGAACACGATTTTAGCAGAATGAATGTGTGCCAAATATCTGCACTGTGTCAAGCTGTCAAATCACCATGGACCAAGAACTCCGTAGAATGTATCCCATATCTTGCAGCTGATTTCACCCTGTTCAGGAGGAAAAAAGATGGCCCCACTCAGTACTAGCAAAGTGTACCTAATAAAGTGGCTAGTGAGTGTAACTTGCTCCCAGTAAATCGGCAAGAAAAAACTAATCTTAGAAAGCAGAATTAGTGTTCTCAAGAAAAGGTGGGCATGTATCAGGAAAATGATTAACTTTTTTATGTAATGTGCAAGAAAAAAATCCATAGCTTTCAAAAATTCGAAAAATGAATTTACAAGTGTTCATTTTATACAACAGCTGCATCACACCATTTAAGGAAAATTTTGCAATATTTCTGTTAAAAAATAAAAAAAAACTTCTTGCTCAGCTGTACAAGCAAGTTATCCCAAACAATAGAGGGTGTACAATTGTTCTATTCTCTTCTAGTACAGGAAATGACACACAATCCCAGGACTGATCCAGTCATACAGTAACATTCACTAAAGAATTTATTTTTTCCTCTTGCTTTCATTAAGAATATAAACAATTTCTGAAAATCATTTGGCACAAAGCCAGTGTTTATGTATAAACAGTTATTAACGGTATTTCCCATTTTCAAGCAAAACACTCTAAAGTATCCAATGAAACACTCTAGCAGCATTTGTACACTTTGGATCTTGTGACTTGTTTTTGAAAGATAGTGATACATTTTTCTTTTCTATTTTTCTTTTAGGGGGGTGCGGTGGCGCTAGTGGGTTGGGCCACAGTCCTGCTCTCGGGTGGGCCTGGGGTTCGAGTCCCGCTTGGGGTGCCTTGCGACGGACTGGCGTCCCGTCCTGGGTGTGTCCCCTCCCCCTCCGGCCTTACGCCCTGTGTTCCCGGGTAGGCTCCGGTTCCCCGTGACCCCGTATGGGACGAGCGGTTCTGAAAATGTGTGTGTGTGTGTTTTTGTGTGTGTGTCTATTTTTCTTTTCACCCTGAATTTCATTTTTATATCCGCATGAATTGAGATGGTATGCACAACCAAGCACAGAAAAACAAACAAAGCTTATTATATAACTGCCAAATCACAACATTAATCTATTTGACTGTGCACTTCAGACTGATGTAATGATACAATAAAACTGCTTGGACTTTGCTAGGATCTCACTACAAATGTTTATGAAGTGCTTTAAAATACACGTAGCTCATGAGATTACTGTCAGTGACCTAAAATTAGCGTAGTTCTTAAGGACAAACCTCTGCTCCCCTCAGTGACGTTGAACTGGAAGATTACAGCAAGATTAGGAGCCTCATAAACCACATTTTGGCTGAGGGGGACTTGTTGGGAAACATGGAGATGAAATGATGAGAAAAGAGAAAAAAATCGCTAAAGAGATAAAATACTTCCGTAACTCATATGCGAAGATCCAACGTTTTATTTAGAGTTCCTAGCAATAGCCACAACTAACTAAGCAGTTTATTAATTTAGATTATTTTTGTTGAGATATGCAGAATTAAATAAAGGCTTTTGCACACTTGGCTTATGCTGTTCATTTTGAATAAGTGAAAGGATTTCCAATGCTGTACATTTAGACTTTTTACACACACAATCTGAAACCGTTTGTCCCCTACAGGGTCACAGGAGGCCAGAGCCTAAGCTGACAACACAGGGCATAAGGCTGGAGGGGGAGGGAACACACCCAGGACAGGACACCAGTCCATCACAAGGCACCCCAAGCAGGACTCGAACCCCAGACCCACCAGACAGGAGGACCCGGTCAAACCCACTGCATCACCACACTCCTGTTTTATCATACATCATTTGTTGAAATAACCCATTACTCATTAAAAATAAGTAGACAAGTTGAAAACGGAATTTAAAACATGGTCTGAAACCTCTTGGCCCAGCAGCACAGGGTGCAGGGAACACATTTTGGGCAAGGCACCCCAAGCAGGGCTTAAACCCCAGACCCACCACACAGCAAGTCCTGGCCAAACCTGCTGTGCCACTGCATCCCCTTGAATAAATTTAAAAAAATCGAAAATATTTGTGCCATGCGGAAGTGCAGGCCCCCCTCCCGGATTGCCGGCCACAGGTGCAACCACAGGATTTAATGGGCTGACAGAGGACAGGGGTCAACAGACTTGCAGAACTCAGACTGGTACTGATGTGCTTGTCACTGAAAGCACCTGGTGTGTATTTTATTATATGTGCTGCAGTATTTATCATGCGTTTTTAATGAAACACTCTGTGTAAGCAATGCAATGCATATACATAAGCTATGCCACTTGTGCAGATGCAAATATCATTAACAGGTTGCACAGTTTGGGGTACAGAGAAGACTTGATGAAAACGACTCGTTAAATTACTTTTACTTCCGAGCATGGTCACGAAAGTGAAAATTAAGGAACATGGTGCAAAAATGGCATGATCATAAAAGTACATCTGCATTGACCGCACGTGACATTAACGAGGCAATGACTGTATTGTCCGACCTACTGACAGTTTATTTCTTTGTATTGTAAATTATAATGTGATATAGTGCCACTGCTCCCTCTTGAGGGAAAACAGTACCATGGTTGCTTTTGTCATGATTATGACGGAAACACTGGTAGGCCAAAAAAAAAAAAACGAGGGAGATTTGGCACTTACTGAACCAAAAAAATTGTATAACTCCATTGGTTAAAAAAATAGATTGTTTACATTTATTTGTACTTCAGGTGACTATGTTTTTTCATCGTTTAGTTAATGAACTGGACAGTGAATAATCTGACCGTTGGAACTATTACTGTACAGTAGCTGCACTGCAAAAATTCAGAAGCAGCACAAAGACAACATAACTACCAGAATTAGAATATCCCCTCCAACACATGAACAAATAAAATCTCTCTCCAAAAACAACAATCCCACTAATGGAAAAAGGAGCAAAGGTTCGTGAGAACTACTTGTACAGTGTCGTTAGGTGTATTTATAAGCTCATGCTTGCATTGCTTCGCTGTGATGATATATTCGATGTATGTTCGCACCGAATTAACTGCGGACCCTCGGCACGGTTTGCGCAACCAAAGGACAGAACTGGTGGAATGAACCAAAGACGTACTATTTCACGTTTCGTGAAAAAATGTTTATTTCGGTCCCGCTGACGTCGTATGGACATCCTTGCTTTCGTTCTCGGATGTTCTGCTTTGGCCTCTATTTATAAAAGCAGCGGGGAAGGAGTTTGTGATCGATCAGCTTACCTGTCAGGACAGCGCTGGAAGTTTCGGCGCTGTCTCACCAGTCTGGAACTTTTTGCTGAAGGAATTCTACAGCTTCCCAAACAGGCTTCAGAACTTGGAGAACTGGACCAGAGTCGCCAAGCAAATAGATGAGGGAGACAATAACCAGGTGCAACATCTTTGGAAGCTCTGGACTCAAAGATGGACCAACACAAATCCAACCAAACAAGCTTTTCCATTGTTACTATCCTTTCATTGAATTGGCTAAAAGGATGGATGTATGATAAAATCTAATTTAATGTTTTAAAAATACTAATCTTCATCAAAGTACTTCAGTGGCTTGCACTGTAAAATTTTGAAAAATTTTGTAAATACACTTTTATCCATTATGACAGTCTTACAGCTAAACGTACACCTACCACAATTATGTTAATTGTATCGTTTTAATCTATACTAATACTATAATATTGTGTCATCTTTGAAATTTTTTGAGCCAATATACATGTTTTGGGGGTGCGGTGGCGCAGTGGGTTGGACCACAGTCCTGCTGTCCGGTGGGTCTGGGGTTCAAGTCCCGCTTGGGGTGCCTTGCGACGGACTGGCGTCCCGTCCTGGGTGTGTTCCCTCCCCCTCTGGCCTTCCGCCCCTGTGTTCCCGGGTAGGCTCCGGTTCCCCGTGACCCCGTATGGGACAAGCGGTTCTGAAAATGTGTGTGTGTGTGTGTGTGTATACATGTTTTCTCTTAACTGCTGGGTACTGGCTGCTATCGTACTTATTTCTTTAAATTTTCCACATATTTCATGTTATATTCATACTTTCCAGTGTGTTGCAGGATATTCATAAAATTAGTATTCGGGGTTGGTTGGTAAATGTACATATGATTCTTTGTACGTTGAGTTTGTTTCTTTTGTTTTTTTTTCCTTTGTTTAGCGGCAGATTTCTCAAATTCTGCATGAGACTCAACAATAAACACCCCACCTCTTAGGAAGCTGAAGGCAGTTGGCATTCTCTCCTGTGATTTGCACCCCTACCAGTCACTTTTTATTTAACACTTTTTTCAGACTCAGAGGAAAGAACTTCACTGTCTGAGCCACTTATTTTTTTCCTTGCCATGCACAGTGTAAATTAATTTAATTAATTTCTGGCACACTACTGAATCAAGGAATTTTACTGCAGTGACTCAAAATGCAGATGCTGGCAAGTGAACCACCTAAATTCTCCACGAGGAAATCCTATTGCTGGTAGTACACTGCATTAAAATATACCAAGGAATGCAAACTGCTTGCAAAAAAAAGAACAATTTTATTGACCAACAGCTGGAGGCAAAGGTGTTCACCAATTCTTGTGTCGTGATAAATTGCTTTAAAAACAGGCACTTCCTTCCTGGAAGTTCATTTAAAAATCCAATCTGAAAATTAATCTCATGTTATTATTAACAATAAAGTGCGTGAAGTTCAACAAATTCACAAACAAGTCCACTCCATTTGTTCAATGATGCAGAACATGATTAAGCAGTTAGTGCAGGTAAGCTCAGTCCCACATTTCCATACATATTTACATGACTAAGACCGGTTAGGCCATCCTTAGCCTACAAAAGAAGCAGGTACAAGCTATGCGAACTCATTAAAGCGCTGAAGAAACTGAATGTGGAAATGTTTCCTTGTCTGTACATCAAAAGTCAGTAACTTCTGAGCACACTTGACTAGAAAAAAAAAAAAAAAAAAACATTCTTAGAATTGTACCATAAAATTTCTGTCTATGCTTTTTATTATGATATTTCATTTATGCCGCAGGTACCTTTTGTATGAATTGTACCTGTTACAGTATCAACTAAACTTAATTAATTAAACCTTCAGTCCTGTTTGGGGGGAACCAGGGACCTATTAAAGAGATTTGAATGTTTTATAGAGGATTCTATCATATTAGTACCAAACACACAAAAACATGCTCCCATTAACGCTAGGTCTCATACAAAGACCCAGACACACACTGCCAACTTTTTAGTGTCTTTATAAAACATCTTAACAAAATATAGCCAAGGCAAGTTTAAATATACATAAATAGCTATAAAATATGTTCATCCTTTTTTAAACTTCTGTGAGTTACAGTTATTACTTTGAAATTTTAAAAATAACCGGTGCACAGTTCCTCATGTCAATTTCTTACTACGACAAACTGCTGCTAAACACAACAATCAGATTTCAGAAATACAAAATTAATTTTAAAAAAGCTTCTCAGAGAAACACAAAACACGCACAAAACATGAAAGATGACTCTTTCGAGTTTTTTTTTTTTCAAAATTTCAGACATGTGCAGTTTTGATTTTCAGGAATTGGAAAGAATCATGTCACAATGGCTGAATCTTTAAAATAGTATATACATGTTTACATGAATGTGGGCTTCGAAACTGGGGCAAAATCACCACCACTGTAAGATAAGTGGAAAATCAGTTTTAGAAAACGAAGAATGCTTAATAAATGCTTAAAGCCTTTGATTAGGTTCTTATACATTGGATTTTTGACACATCATGGCAGTGTTACAGGGTAAATGTTACATTCGGTAAAGCTTTGGGTAAATGGTCTCATTTCCTGTGTAGCTTTGTACACAAACTCTGTTGTCTACAGTTTTACCTTGGCGTTTATCCCTGTTGAAACCCTGTGTTCACCATAAGCAGACGTTCGAGACATGGCAAAACCCACAGACCTGTATGAAATAATAGGGCATCACGGATGCAAGAAGCTGTCATGGAATCATCGTGAAAAGTGGCAGGAGAGTGACAGTGCTGACCATTTCAGTTACACAGAAACATTGTATCTAATTAGCTTGCTTTGAACATTGGACTCAATGTTCGCTCAATGAAAACAAGGGTGTGTGGTGTAATGGAGCATTATCGCCGCTAGGGGGCAATAAACCATCTTCATTTTCAAGGTGCGGTCAATAGCGGTTCAGTCATGGCTACTTCTGTTGCAACAGCATTGCTGACATATCAGGCAGAATTGAACTACATAAAAGTGAATAAGTATAATATTATGGTAAACATGTTTTATATCGTCTCGGATTAAAACAGGCCGTAAATTGAAAAGTTGGTGTTTTAGGTGATCCACTTTTCTCTAGGGTGGAATTCTTTTTAAGGGAGCGATACCTGGACTGCACCATGGGGTTGGGCAGTACTGCTCTTTAGCTGCCAGGATTATCTAATGTAAAAATCATTAAATAAATCAAAATTAAAAAAGTGGAAAGACTGAGACACTGATTTGAAAATCTTAATCTGTTTAACAGACATTAAAACACTTTTATCCCAATGTTTTGGCAAAAATTCCTGATACGTAATTCTGTAAAGGAAGTTTTTAAATCAACATTGCTACAAAATTATCATAATTATGTTAAATGTAATGTGGGAAAAATAGGTTTGATAACATCATTATTGTTTCCATACTGTAAAATATAAATATTCTGGACTTTGTTTTATGTCTAATATATGGAGTCCATAAACACAACTGAGATGGATGTAGTTCGGAATCGGAACCCAGACCTTCACAACTTCACAATCCTGATATATGCAGTGTATTTGCATACAACAGAACCTATTTTTCTATTTTGTAACTTTCCAGGTGTCCCAAAAAGAAAGCCTAAAAACAAACGTGGCGTCTGCCTGACTATATATTAACAATTCACAACAATTTGTACTGTATAGCTACAGTCTGGGTCACGTTAAAAACTGAGTGATACGATGCAATAGTGAGACGCAACAAACTGACAGCTGACAATGAATTTTGCACCTGAAAGACATTGAATTTTTTTTTAAAGTTCCTGAGTTTTTTAAAATTTATGAAACATTTTAATGTGCACTTAATTTAAATTATACTATTTGTTTTTGTATTAATTAAAGTTTTTAATTGAAATTATTTTACAAACCCTTGACATCATTCTTCTTCCATGTAACATTATTATGAAGGCAAACAATTAATTAAGAGAGGCTTAATTATTCAGCAATATTTTGATTACTTTTATTTTCGAACTCTGCCAGTTTGAAATTTGAAAATGAGTGCCAGTGTTTCAAACCCCAAAAGTACAGAATGGCCAAAAAGCAAAGTATGAATTGTTCCAGATGGGTCTGATGAAAGTAAAATCAGCTGTGTGTTTACCAGGTAAAAAAATGGAAAGTGAACATACCAAATCAGGCCTTTAAAGTAATTTTAAAACAGGGATTACTGAGCATGCAGCACACAGTCTGTCATGAGCTTACAACAAACCAAGATGAAATCCCAGTTTTGTCTACAAAGGTGGCATGACACGTTTCACACAATGCCCCACATCAATACAGCAGCCTAAGAAGAATGAAGAGAGAAACACTTCAGATGATTCCAAACATGCTCTCATTAAAAGAACAATATCAGTAAAAGAGACAAAAAGTTCTGTGATCCATCTTGCATGGGAATTCATGAGATTCCAGCACATCATCAGTATGCCTATACCTTGAAGGAAATTATTGTTGTTTTAAGACCCTTTGAGTCAGTTGTAAGAGGTTTTGGAGACACGTATAATGATAATTATGTAAAAATTTATTTGGTTGCATCTGAAATGGGTGGGATATGCTTCAGCCTCAGTGCCCAGGGGTCAGCGGCTGTGGAGTAGAATGGCTGATGGGAGAGAACATTGTCACGGGCTAGAGCGAAGGCAAACACCCCTCTCTTCCTCTCCTCAGTATGGTTTCTCTCTAGTTTGACCTCCAGACTCTCTCTGCTATTGTCCAAGTCCTCAAAATTCAAGTTACTTCCCCCCAAATGGTGCCTGTCTATGAACCTCTGGGCGACGACCCCATGGCCAACTGGCAAAAGTCGACCGTCCACGCCCACACCGACAGCCTTGTTCTCGTGATGGGCGGCAGGCGGGTAGAGAAAGCTGGCAGAGCGCCAGGCGGCTGGCTTGCGACCCCTGCGTGGTCGAGAGGCGCGGCAGCTCTGCCTCTTGATGTGGCGGTGCAGGTGGTCGGAGCGCGTGAAGCTCTTGTAGCAGTGCTCACACTGGTAGGGCCGCACCCCCGTATGGATGCGCAGATGGTTCTTCAGATCATAGTTGTGGACAAACTTGGAGTTGCAGTGGAGGCAGATGTAGGGCCGCTCTCCAGTGTGCTTGCGCATGTGGATCTTCAGCTTGTCCTGCCTGTAAAGACAAAGCCACAAATCTTGGCTCGCTCATTGTTTTACTTGATAATAGCATCCCCAGACAGTAGCAGAAACATCGTACAAGAAACTGAAGAAGGACATGATTAATGCGTTTTTGGGGAGGCTTTTAGCTGTAGCTAGGCAGCAACTACGTCATAGAAATGTTTTGAGCACTGTGCGTGCTGAAGGATAATGCAGAATGAACTAAAATCAGTCTGAGTAAACACTTTTTTTCTGCTAAGGTCAACGTCACTCCGTCACCATTCAGCAATTGTTAACAAGATAAGATCTATCTAGGTTATCATATTGGAAAGTGCTCTTTTAAGACGTTCCACCGAGATCAGTTCGCTGTATTTCTTGGGTGGAAGTCATCTGATAAGACCCCTCCATTAGTTAAGTGAAAGAATCATGATTATTTTGCGAAGAAGAAAATGTGACACAGACCATTTTCAGAGAAAAGATTAAGGTTGCACTGTTTCAGCGGCTTTACAGGTTTTGCTGGCTGACACACTGACAATTAGTCTATTGTACGTTTATCAAGGCATTGCTAGTAGTAATTAAGTACTGGTTATTTTCCAATGAATGTAACCCGGTAATAACCAACGAATAAATACAGGGAGCTCACCCACCTAGTGAATCGAACTTCACAGATTGTGCACATGTATGGTTTCTCGCCGGTGTGAGTCCTCATGTGTCGGGGCAGTTTACCGGCTCCTTGGATCACCTTGTTGCAAATCGGGCACTGCTGAGACGCCTTAGTTTTCATTTTTCTGTCTTCCTCCAGTTGCCAAGGAGGAAATAGGCTCTCAAGGTGAGAGGCACTAAGGAAATTCAAGTATGACCTGAAATCGGTCTCATCCTTGATAGAACCAAGGTGGGCCTCTGGTACCATACCAAGCCCTGTGCTCATGAAGTCTTTTAGGAAGTCACTGTGGAAAAGGCTCGGTGGGATCTCCTCGTTCAGCTCTTCTTTTATACCCTCTTTCTTTACTGCTAAGTCCAGTGGCCTGCTGTCAAGTTCCTGATGGTATGGGTGGGGGTTTGGATTGGGGTTCTGAATTGGTGGAAAACCCGGATAGTCCCCTGGCCACACGGGAGGGAAAAAACCTGGAAGAAGTGGGGAAAAACCTGACCCTGTGTCAATGCCCGGAAGCTTTGGGTACAGTCCTTCTTGCAGCAGGGACTCAATGGAAAAGTCTTTTAGGGCTTTGTTTTCCAAATTTTCCGAATCTCTGGGTTTCTCACTGAAAACCTCTGTGATATCAGGAGTTTTCAGTCTGTCAGACAGATTCTCCTTCTGGGAAGTGCTTGGAGTACAGTCTTTTTTCTCTATTGCCTCGTGGTATTGACTCCCTGATGGTTCCGTTGGCTTTTCATCAGCTTCATTGTCATCCTGTTCTTCTTCTCTTGAGTCCTCACCTTCCTCTTCAATGTCATCATCATCCTCCCCTTCCTCTTCATCCTCTTCCTCATCATCTTCTCCAGTGTCCATGATCTCTAGACACACACGGATGATGCAGGGGATCTCGAGCATCTGAGCAGCATTGAGGATCTCTCTCACGTTGGAGGTGGTGATCGTGAGAGTGGAGGTGTAAGCAAACTCCAAGATTGCTGTGAGTGACTCTGGAGCAACAAAGTCAATCTCATAGACGCTGTGCCTGTCACAGTCTGTCCCTGCTGTGAAGAGCTTTTTGAAGTACTGGCTGCAGGCTGCCAGAACCGACCGGTGCGTTCGATATTCCTGGTCACGGACGACGAGCACCACGTCGCAGAGGAGCCCATCCCTTCTCTGCTCATTCAAGCTGCATAGAACATCACTGCTGTGGTTGGGGAAGGGGATCCCAATCAAATCGTCCTCTCTGTTGGCCATTTTCACACCAGCAGCTCTGTCAAGAAGATGCAAAGAAAGCTTCAGTTGATGAGTCTCACTGAAGAGGCATGATTTCAGATGACAAAGTATCATCATTGCACGCTTATTTTTCAGTTTTTTAAAATAAATGTTAGAACTGAATTTCCCCATAATACAAAGACTAAAATGTTTTTTTAGCTGTCACTTTTTCTCAAAGTGGCTTAAAATAAACTTCTTTAAAGGTTTCACCAATTTACACAACTGGGCAATTTTTACTGGAGAAATTCAGAGAAAGTACCTTGCTCTTGAAGGGTACTGTAGTAAAAGCAGTGATTTGAATGTGGGTCCTTCAGAAACAAGGCGACTCTAATCATCTAACCACTATGCTACCTACTTTTGCTCTGTTCTCCAATCTTTTAAACATTTTAGTTCATTATGTCTACTGACACACAGTAAACAGGAACATTTGCCTCCAGTTTTACTGGCCTACTTGAAGGTGGTGTAACCTAGATAACCGGCTGAATGGCAGCAATTTGAGGGGAGTTTGTCTCAGAATGCCTCAGAAACTAAAGAAAGTTTTGTTTCCTAAATCTAAACACGGCTAACCTGTGCCTTTAACTTGTACACACTGCAATTTATTTTTCTCCTACTGAGTGGAATAAGTGAAACTTCTGAAAACAGTCTATGGCTCAAAAAGGTAGCTATGTTTTTGACATGCGCTAAGCCGGGACTTAGGTAAAAAGTTTTAAAAAAGCATTATTTTTAAACTAATTTTCTGTACAACGTGTATCTTGTGTAAATCCTGGATACATTACAAAAGGAAATGCATATCGGAGATACATTTTGAAAACTAATTTTCTATTTTAATGATAAAGCATGCAATAGAAATCTGAACAGATAAATAATATATACGAAAGTTTATACTGGGCTGACAGCAAGGAGCTGAGAGAGGAAGAATTCCACGATAAAATATTTTTCAAATCATGGCAGTGAAAATAAACACAAATTTACATCGGGAGTGACATATCATTTTAAATATACATAACTGCAAACAATGTATTAAGTCAGTTCGAAGCAAGATCTTTCATGAAATCATAAGATATCATGTACATATTTAGTTGGTCAAAAAAAAATAAATGTAGTGGAACTAAAATGCGTTTTCTGGTATTCTGGTAAAAATGGTTCTGAAAGTCACGCCCAGACTCATTCAAATGTCATAAATATCAAACAGAATGTATTACGCATATGTCAGTTCGTAGAATGACTAATGCATTTTGTGCCAGCTCTGATCCCAGAAACTGTCTTATAGCCCTGAATTAAGTGCAGGCATCAGTAAACAACAGTTGAGCAAGGCTTTATGTGGTAGTAAATTATGTCATTTATCTCCATTTCATCTTTGTTCTTTGCATTGGCAGTTTCCGGCAACCAGCCCATGTTCACTGTCTCTTGTGCGATAACGGCAGGGTGGGCGGCGGGGGGTCATACACGCGGAATAAAGCTGAGGACTGCACTTTGCGTTACGGAAGCGATGAAAAGAGTTGGTGGGGGCACAGATGACCTCAAAGCGGCACAGTGGGTCTTGAGAAAAAGCACCCGCTGCCCACAAAAGTTCCCCTGTTTTTTAAAGACAGGTTGAATAAACAAGAAAGTGGTCACCCCTCCCTTGAAAACTCAGCCAAGTTAAACAGCTGCGGGGCTGAAACAACAGGCCTGATAAGAGAGGCCAGCCATGCAGAGGTCAGGCACCCACCCTGCAAGACTCACTGCCCCGTTGGCTTAAACGTAGTCTTAATTATAACGTGGAGAGGATCTGAAGAGGATATGCTGCAGACAGAGGGGGAGGAGGGCAATGGTTTCCCACCACAAGGCCCTGTGCTGCGAATTAGGCATAACTCACCCCCTTGCCCACACCCTCACCCAGCCACCGAGCACTAAGTGACATGTATTTATGATGTCCCACACAAAAAAGGTTAACTGTTTCTACAGACTGCCTCTTCTGGAAATATACTTGCTGAGTAGAAAAAACAAGGACGAAGAAGTAATAAGCTAACGTAGCTGGACGCGCAAGTCAAAAACACCGTGTATGTGTCTCTTCAGCTTCATAGCCATTTGACAAGTTATTTTAACTGATTTACATTTTTTTTTTTCCTCATAACTTTTGACAGCAAAAGTGAGTGCCAAGACCTAGCTGGATTGTGCAGTGAATTTTGGGCGCTCTGGTGTTTTTGCCTTGAGGTAAAAAAATGAAGTGCAGCGCAGGGATTCGGCCTGTGCTGACCCTTCAGCGCAGTCATAATTTACTCACCGCTCGCCCACAAGAAATCTGTGAGAGCGCATCTTTTGCCTAGAGCTCAGCCACGTTATAATCTTTATACGGCCTCGGGCTAATGCCGCGTTTGCCACTTCTTCCACCAATCGCTGATTAGTTTTTGTCCATTTTCTATTAAACCCGAACCAGTGTCAAGAACGTTGTGTCAGTCCTGGCGACGGAAATCAACGGATTGGGTACAGTTATGGTAGTACTCAGAAAAAATGTTTGGGCCAGAAGGGTCAACTACATGGAAAGACAAGAGTACTCTCTTCATTATGTGAGAGAATTTTCCAACATCTCAGTTTGTTTCACACCATAACTTCACACCAGTATAATTACAAGCCTTTATCGCATTGCTGCCTGGAAACATATTAACCTTGGACAAAATTGTTTTGCAAAATATGCATGAAAACAGAGAATGCCTAACATTCTGAGACCTTAATCATTCATACCAAAACGAAGTTTGTGGAAGCAGAAAGAATGTTGTGCACCTTTGGTACATCTGGAACGGTGTCATTGGCTTATTTTAATAAATATGTTGTTAGCATGACTGCACTCTTGTTGGATACACCGAATTTCTGTTTTTTGCTACCTTGCTAAGATCAATAGCTAGTGTTTGCCATGTGACCAGTACATGTGAGTTTACTTTCTGCCTTAACCAATCAGTTTTTGTTTGAAGGTAGACAATTGTGTTATTCTGCAGTATGTGTTGATTTGAAACGATTTATTTTTATTTGGACATGTTAAAAGACAGCTCAATCATTATAATCATTTAACTGCTTTAAAAACATTCCTCTAAGGCATCAACATAGACTATAACTATAGACAAATAATGTGATTTACCAATATCCCACTAATGTCACCATAATCCCATGACAGCACTAAATATATCTATGAATACATCCACTAATAGGCAGAGATTTTCCAGCAGTACCTGCCACTTACATTTGGTGCTTCTATTTAATCAGCAGTAAATTTGTGCCTGTTGTATTTTCTGAGAGCCTGCAACTCAAATGCAAAAAGTTTTCCTGCTTCTAAGTCAAACTAACAGAATTAGCTAAAATCTGTCTGATGGAGCAGTCATTTGGTGACTGAGAGTAGATACGGTGAAGAACTACTTCATAGCCCACCTGCTTTACAGTATTAACTTTCACCGGCTATTATGATCCATTCATTCATATTGTAATTTTGCTTTGCGAAGAGTGCCTTAAAAGCCACACACTTTATGCTCATCTGTGACTGATATCTATATAGGCACATAATGACCGCATAAGAGATCAAAAAACTATAAAGTTTAGAATTGGAAGGGGACTTCAGAACGGAGGTGAACTGTTTTTCTGCTTTTTGAGCAGACGTGAGGTCATGGCTGTGGTCTGCTGACATACTGATCATAAATGAGGGTGTGAGGAAAAGGAACCTCACCCAGTGTAAGAACTTGTCAACAAACCCACGTGTTTACTGCTTAGTCTTAAAACTGTTCGTAATAATGTCACCAGTGTAATAACGTCTCATTCACACTCATTCCCGCTCACATGTAATTCAGGTTAATTGGTTAAATGCATTAAGGTAAAGCAGGAAAAAAAAAGAAAAAAAAAAACTCCAGTATCTGCCAAGTGTAGCTCTAAGTCTGGAAGAATCTGACAGCCACACTTATGAATGTGTTGAGTCCTGCCTATTGTTTATAATTTCTTATAAAGCATCTGTGGAATTCACATCTGCCTAATTGTGCTGAGCAACAGGTAGACGTGATGCCCGCACTACGTGAATCTTTTTGCTGCAAAAAAGACTTTCTGACACCACTAAAAAGGGCTGTGAATAAATAAGCAAACAAACAAACAAAGGGCGAGCTGTTAGCTGCGTTTCTAAATCTCAGCACTTCGTCATGTAGGAATTCCTGAATATCCGAGCATGTCAATTTAAAGCGGTATTTTTTTTTTTTTTTTCCCCATGTGCAAAACAGCTACGCGATGCTAGGCACCTGCCACAAGAGAGGGAACGACCTAAACTTGCTAGAGAGCTCCCGGCGTGTCTTCGGATGCGCATCACTCCGGCACAACAGCGCGCTCGCGGCGTTTGGGCTCACACAGCCGCTGTAGTCGTCAAGGTATCAGACAGGTCCGTTTCCCACGGACGGCGCCGCTGTCACCGTGTCAGCGCAACTCGCCGAGGAGGAGCATCGCAAAGCTGCTCTCCCCACATGCTGCTGAGTCCCCCCCGCAAACGATCCTCAATTTCGTCTCTTGTCTTCCGGCCGAGTTAAAGCCGCATGCGATGATCGCCACCCACCTTGTGTTTCCTCACGCTTTATCCCAGGGCAGAGGGGCACGGCGCAGTGACCTCTCTCATGTCTCCCTTTAGACCGCAGAGGAGTCGTCTTTCCATTCACAGCTACCTGCTTTCATCAGCCTCCCCATTCAGAGAGCCCAACGAGTATCCAGCACCGGCAGAGAGGAGGAGAAGCACAATGGACTCAGATCTATCTCCTGTTTGGAAATGGGCTTGTGAGGAACTCTGGCGCTCTGGAGAGAGAGCCAGGCTTGCCCGTAACACCGGGGGAGGGAGAGGAGCGGCACTGTGCGGCTGCGACGCCGTACCGCTAGTTTTTATAGCAGGGTGGGTAGCTGGAAGATAATAATACCCCGTCCTCCTCCACAACACAAGCTAAGCACAGTGTGTAATAAGCTCATGTCTCAGACGCCCTTTGATTTAGGTCAGACAAAATGAATTTTTAGTTTTGTCGGAATGGCTTTGGGGGGGGGGGGGGGGGGCTAAGCAGTGGTTGAGTAATGAAGAGCAAACAAACAAACAAACAAACAAACAAACAAACTCACACGCTCCATGTCAAGCGCCACATATCATCGGAAATGCAAGGCATATTCCGCAACTCTTGTAAATAACCGAGCAACTCGCTTTTAAAAAATTTATTTTCGACGTACTGTAAGTTGTGCTCCTGCGGCCTGTCATTATGATGACTCTTCTAAATAACTCAACAACTTGGTTTTAAAAAATTCATTTTGGATGCACTGTAAGTTGTGCCCCTATAGCCTGTCGTCATGATGTTGTGATGATGCTACAAGCGAGTTGTACGACGCATTTGTATAGTGAATGGTGCACTTATGTTGAAACAAGCATTTACACACCTGTCAAACAATTTCTAGGCTTGAATTTCTATTTTTATTAAAAAGAGAATGCTGGGGCAGGAGAGAGACGTTTAAAATAGAATTACCATTAATCTCATACAGTAGTCTCCTGCTGAGATACATCATAATCAGTTTCCACTCATTTTTGAAAATTGTTGTAGGACAAACATAAGTATAAGATACATTATGTAACATACACTCAAATATATTACAAGCAGTAAAAACAAAATTGATTTAGCATATAGAAATTGTTATGTCTGACAAGTGTAATGGGGATACACATTTTGCCTGTAATAGCAGTTAAATGGTGGCTTTTATTCTAAATTCTAATTTTTTTTAAAAAAGCTTTTAGTTAATTTCCTTTTGTTAGCTGTACATACAACATACAACAAACTTATATTAAAGTGATCAGCTATTCAGTAGATAAAGCTACATTTACTCATTTAGCTGACACTTTTCGCCAAAGCAACTTACACTGTTAAGGTTACAATTTTTTACCTGTTTGTGCAACTGCCTACTTTTACTGGATCAATTTATGGTAAGTACCTTGCTTAAGGGCACTACAGTCAGAGATGGGGATCAAACGTTCAACCTTGGGAGCTAAAGGCAACAGCTTGAACCCCTATGCCATCAGATGTCCTGCTGACGCTAACTTGGAATTGGCCTCTTTCTGCTCTAGTCAGTGTGTACTGTCGAAATAAAGGGAATTTTAAAACATAAACTGAGGTATAAACTGTACTTGTGTGTTTTGAACCTCCTTACCCCAGTAGGTGAGACACACAGAACCAACCCACTCCACCATGTTTAACCAGTGGAATCTCTTAACTTTCGCTAACCCTAGTGTAGAACAATTTTAACACTATTAAAAAGTGCAACTGTGCTATTGATTTTATTCTACTCTTTCAATAATTAATTCCAAAATGCAAAGAGGATATTGCTCTTCATTTATATTCACAATATTGATTTCCATAATCTAAAAGGGCTGAACAACATTAACTTAACATGTTAATATTCCTGTTTGTGGTATGTTAACAGTTTGTTCAAGGAGTCATGAAAACTTGGTTTAAATGACTCTTCTTTTGTCAAAAAGCACCATGTACATAGAAAAGTAGTGTAAGAATGATCACTGCTTTTGTGTTATAATACAAGTTCTTCAACTTCCCCTGTGCCCTTTAAGCCCTGAGGACCCTAACCCACTTAATTTACATACAAGGCCTTATTAATTGGCAGTGCCCTGTTTTTGGCTGTTTATTATTCCATGACGCTATCAGCATTTTCCAAAGAATAATGAAATACCACATCTACAAAACCAAAACCAAACCAAACTGTTAAAAGTGTCACATTGGCTAATTTGTTGCCTGACACAAACTTATAGCAACAGGATATTACACATGGAACACTTCAGATGTTATATATTACAAAACATTTAGAATGTAAGTAAATACATGGATTAATTAAAAGGCTAGCAGGGCAGGCACTGGCACAAAGTGAAAACACAAACACTACTGGGGAATAAAGCAGGAAGCAGAAATTATAGGGTCCAAGAAAATCTGACAAAACATGTGACCTAGTTAGACTGCTATGATTTGCTATGTGTGTTTTTTCTAAAATGTATCTGTGTACATAATTATATAGCATATTGTACTTATTAGATTCACCAATTTACTTGAAATGGATGTCTTAAACATGTAGATATTAGACAAGAAAACAATATACAAAAATTCAGAATTGATTAAGTTAATGTATTTCATTCATAAAACTGAATAATATCATAATTTGACTAACAAAACGGACATGGCTCAACTATGTCAGTTTTTTTTTTTTTTTTTTTTTTTTTTTTTTTTAAATGAAAGCGTGCTTGGAAATATAAGGGGAAAAATAAAAGTAAAATTTCCCAAAATTATTTATATTTGGTTGAATCAGAGTGGTGAAATGTCGATCTTTCCAAAAATGAACACAGAGAAGACGCTAAATGGTTTTTTTTAAAAAACCGCCACATTGTTTTTGTAAAGAAACTTCTGAAATTTCAGACAACGTTGACTGTCAGAAAAGTCGAGAAAATTTTTTCCATCACATAAAATCTCTTTTTGCAATGTAACCAGATGACTGAAGCGAGTTTTAAACATTCACGTTTCACAATGAAAATATTCCATAGCCCCGTGGAGGCTCTTTTCAATGACCCCTTATAGCAAATTAAGCCAACAGCACCACAGTAATAAGAATTAGAGAACTCGTATCGGTTTGGTACGAGCAGGCTGATGTAGCAGATAGCACTGTGCCTCAGGGCTTGCGTGCTCCGATCTGCCCTCGTCTGTGTGTACTTTGCGTGTTCTCCCCCGTTTTCATGGGTTTCCTCTCGGCGTCCAAAGACCCGTACGCGTTCGGTGCCTTGGAAACCGCGTGCGAACGCCCCGCAATGGACCGGTGTCCTGTCCACAGCGTAACCCACCTTTTGCCACACACTCCCTTGGACTGGGCCTGGACCACCGTGACCCTGTACTGGGCATGCGGTTCTCGAAAACTGACGGAGGAATTCATATTTCTCAGAAACACGAATATAGGCAATGACACAATGTTTATGGTAACACCTAGCCTCTAATGTTTTACACAGCTTTTGGAGGTATAATTTGCCAGAAATTACTGCTGTTTGCAAGGGGAGGGGCAACATCATCAAAATGATAAAATGGTGAGAGTGACGTGGCCACCACAGCCCATCATACCTAGGGTTACGCATGTGCTTGCTATCTTCAACCAAGGTATAATCTCCAAATATGCATGCTGTCCGGCTTACAAAAAAAAAGTACAATAAAGAATATACTATCTTACAATTAAAAAATGCTTGCTGTTAACAAGCATTTTAGCAAAGGCAAAGCGAAAGTCTGATGCGTTTTCAGAATTCTAGCTTTGTGTCACTTGAACTGAAACCTGCTGCAGGAGTTAGCTTCGCTAGCCCTTGTTGTCGAGAGGAAAGCCTCTACAGAGGTGGGTGTTTTTGCAAAAATGCTAAGAGAAGATGCGGTCGCTCTGCCCTCCAATTTAGAAAGGGAAATGATCTGTCTGGCATGTGGAGTTGATGAGTGAAAAAAGGTTGAGAAAACCTCAACGCCACACTCGAGAGACAGAGGAGCAAGGCAGATCCAGACACAAAAATGACTTGGCAACTTTGCGCCGGTGTCGGTCGAGCTCGGTCATGAATTTCATACGGATTCTAAATCGCCTGGACTCCCGGGACCCTATTCTGTGACATGACGGTCCATTTTCTGAACACCGAGTCCTACAACAGCAATTATGTGGCACAGGAGCAAGAGGCTTTTTTTTTCTGAAAAACTTCTGAAGGTTTGCAGATTATACCGTTTTCTGTCACATTTAACGTTCAGCCAGTTGATGCCTCTGTTTTCTCCTGGGTTTGAAGGCACACTATTTCTTTAATTAAGCCCATTGTTCAACCCTGAATATCCAGTATATTTCGTGAAATTTTCTTTAATGGGTTCTCAATTTTTCTGCATCCTTGTAAGCAAGAAACAAATGCACACCATTAATGCCCATTATAATGGGATTACATCACTTCTTAACTCTCAGACACACACACACACTTTCAGAACCGCTTGTCCCATATGGGGTCACGGGGAACCGGAGCCTACCCGGCAACACAGGGCGTAAGGCCGGAGGTGGAGGGGACACACCCAGGACAGGACGCCAGTCTGTCACAAGGCACCCCAAGCGGGACTTGAACCCCAGACCCACCGGACAGCAGGACTGTGGTCCAACCCACTGCGCCACCGCACCCCTACTCTCAGGCACTTTAGTATTAATATATTTTTTATGAGTGTAGCCAGCTTACTCCTTGCAGAACCTTTCACTGAAGACCACAGACTCATCTCCGGCAGTTTTCTGCATTTCTTTTGATTTTAAATAGCAAGAATAGGCATGCATGAGGACTGCAGAGGATATAAACGCAGAATCCACTATGAATTCCACTAAATACTCACAGACCAGAGAACCAGCAACCACACAGTAGTGGCTTTTGCAACTGTCCACTTATTGTGATGGAAGAATCCAGCAGGTAGCTATGCTATCTGTCCCCTGTCTCTGCTTTACTCTTTTAACACCATATAATTTCACCGTCATTTTTTAACTGTTAAATGTGTCTCAGTTGGATTCACTGAATCATTCTTTTCAACTGTCTTCGTCTAACGGTGTTCACATTTTCTCTATTTAGCGTACTTCTGAGATGGCAACGAATGGATGAAATACACAGCTTATGTCACATAAATCAAAAATGTCAAGTATGAGAAAACATATTTTTACATGCACATTTTTTCTTATATAAATACAAAAAATGTTTATCTTCAAGAATGCCATATTTTGTCTCAATTTGAATAGAAATATCACTACACTGTGTCTACAGTTGTAGCACAAAACATTACAGAATGAACAGTATATTTTTCTTCCTGAATCTGAAATGATTTAAGCCAAGTCACTTTTTCAGAACCAGTCTCTGAGTGTGCACATTTTTCCTTTTTTGAAAGCAATAAGGTTTCTTTTCCACATACACATTGCGATGGAGCACTTGTCCCATCAGTGGACAATCCTAATTTCCCGTAACTGCCTCAGTGACACAACAATTTTTCAGCCATCAAAATACAGGCATCTGAAAATTTTGACACGTATAGATCTTGCAAATATAAGTGATTAACTTCTAGCTTCTGGGACTTCCGTCGGACATTGGGATGATTCATTATTATGGTCAAAAGGTGTTTATACTGCATGTGTTTGGCAAGTAATATATTTGTGAAACCAAAAAAGCCAGATTCACTAAATTGCTTCCACACCAAAAAATGGGGCAAACCATAAATATGCTTATTAAATGTATTTCTAAAAATTTTGTAATGCTTCCTATAAAAGTCTTGACCTTCAGTCTCCGTAATGTAACCAGTTACATGTTATCCACTATTATTCACACCAACAGTACAAGTTTAAGGTGCAGCTGCTACCTTACTCCCTCATCTTACTTAAAGGGTGATGTTCACTTCCATGGTTGCGTAGCCTCCTGCAACATTGCCATCTTTCGACTTTCACTTAAGAGAAGTTCTGCATGTGCAGTCTGTTCGCGCCCCGGTCGCACCCTGCAAGGCAGCGCTGAGTAAGTGTTGAGTTCTGCAGTACCTGTTTGCTGTCACACATGCTGTTCCTGCCAGGGCGGCCCAGCATGCATTCATCTCCATATCCAATTTCCTGCTTTGCTAGGATTTCATACAAGTGGAGGAAAGGCCAGTATGTATCTGCAAAGTCAATTGCACGGTTTTACATACAACCTGATTATACTGTCTTAGCATGCTGATCCGCTGGGGAAAATACCTTTGCATGTGCTATACAAAGTGCTGCAGGGCAACCTGGCACATATTCAAGGCCCACTCTGGGGGAAGCCTCTGAGAAGCTTTCGGCAGGACTCGTCAATCAGAGCCGATGCTGCCTCTGACTTTGTCTGCCACCCTATCTCCTGTAGCAGGGGGCCCTTTTCCCTGGAAATCACCCCCAAGTGCGTAAACATGATTCCGGCCTTGTTTACACAGTCACTCCCACTGCCCTAGAGGGAGTGCAACAAAGCTCTGTAATACTGCGACCCACTGAAATACTGTCGGTCCAGTCACGTACCCTCGCTGCGTTGTGTGACATGTCACCGTGTAACAAGGGACATTTCTCTCACTTAAGTTGAGCTTGCCCCGTCAAATGTGCCGTTTTTCTTCCCGTCATGATGCTCTCGTAATTGGCGTTGCTTTGTCAGCTGCTCTGGTCGTAAGCCAGAAAGGCACAAGGAGCGGAATCCAGATGCAGGTGCTCAGGTTGCAAATGCGAACTTGTAGGAGAACATGAACTTGGCCTCCTGGTCCGGTCTCCGGGTTCAAAGCATAAGTATATGAAGATTCGCAGGGTTTCTTCACTCTTTCTTTAGGGACTCACTGATGTCGTAACAGTAAAAGCTTTCCACTTCAGACTCTAGAATTTCAAAACCTTTTTCGGACATCTGGCAAAAGGGCAAGTTGCAGTCAGAGGACACCCAATAATATGACCTCAGGATTTCTTCCAGCACTGACCTTGAGAACTGGTGTCAGGACTCTTATTAGCGTTCTATTTGTGACCTCCTAGGTCAACGGATCTCAACTACGTCCTGTGTATGCGAGCTGTTGTTGCTGCCATTATTTATTAATTCACAACTTCATCATCTCCCGAAGTTGTGCTGCTTTCGATTTCCGAATTTTATCAACTATATCGACAGACATATTTATTGACAGAAATATGTTCAGATTAGTTCATTCAGTACTTAAGAAGAGATGGGTAGCTCTCAGAGAAGCCCAAAATGTATATATGCTGATAATGGTTGTTTTATGTGAAAAGACTTTTACTTTTCCTCCTCTGAATCAAGTTCATCATACTTATGCCAGTAGGTGTGTTCTCGTTTTCATTACCACTTTCTATGGGGCGTCATTATGCTCTGATGGATTTGGTACAGTTAAACTGCATACCGAAATAACTTCACATTTAGAGTAAAATTCAAAAGAAATCTCAATAAAATGCTCCTAATTAAGGAGTTAATAGAGTGTATTGTAGCAAAATCCTCTGTGCACGTGTTCTGTCGGGAGTCGGGTTAGACCTCTCATCCAGATGTTGCTGGTATCTGACGACAAGCGATGCCTGCTGTCCTCACCTTTGTGTCTCCTGGTGTTTGGGAAGACTGGGGTTGTGGGAAAGCTGCTGGCACCCCCACGGCTCCTGTCCTGCCAATAAATCTCTAGGCAGATAGGCCCACGCTTCTCAGACCTCTTTAGGTGGGAAAACCTTCCACTTGGGCCTCCAAGGACAGCCCCCGCCCCCTCAACACCCCCGACGGCTCCAAATCTTCCAGAAGCAAGGTCATTATTGCTCTTCTGCACATGCTCCTGCGGGGGGGGCGGGGGGGCAATACGCTTTCCACAGACATATATTCTCTATTTCGTTTTGTTGTTAAGGACATTTCAGCATTCCCAAACTACAGCTTTCTCTTAAAGAGGGGAAGGTAGAGAAGGAGGTGGAGGGGGCAGCACATACCACACGGAGAAAGTTTTCTAGCTGACATATATAATTCCATATTCAAGTGTTCGCACACTACGACCACTTGTTATTTGACCGTTTTTTTTTCCCACTAGTTCGAAAATCTCCGTGTGTTTGTGATGTTCTTCTCAGAGGATAATTCTCTTTTTTTTTTTCTTTTTTTTTTCTGACATAGCCATTTCACAGGCTCATCAGCCACATTTGGCAATATAAAAGCCTTGAGGGTGATTTTGTGTGTTTACTGTGTTTGGGCTAGGACCTCAGGGTGAGCGAGGACACCTTCTCCCTGTGATAATGAGGGCCAGCAGATGACAGTCGGCTCGGCTCTGTCTGCCCTCCGGCGTTCCAACACCTACTAATTAAAAGCAGCCAGGCTGGAGGGCAGGGGCGACAGATGCCTGTCAATGCAGCCCCGTGCAAAGGCTATGGAGCTTCCCCGCCCTCCCTCGCACCCCCCTACCACCTTGCCCTGTGCCCATGTCACAGAGACACCCAGTGTCCGTTCAGTGCGAGCCATGGTGCTTCTCACGCATCAGAAAGTGATCTGTGCCTCGCTGCGTGGGCGGATCAATGCAGCCTCTTTTTCTGAGAGCTGTAACCCACACACTTATCTCTTATGGTGAGATCCCTCTTCTCTTCACACCAGTGGGTGGACCCAGTTTTTCAAAACTACGATCTTTAAAAGAAAACACAGAAAACGCGTTCCTGGGATTAACGTGCCTTCTCCAGACAGCGAAAACTGCGCCGCGCGTGTGCTTCTTCGCAACAGAATGCTGTCCGTTAACAACCATACCCATCGACCTGACCGTGCTCATTTGCTCAGGGACTGAATGGAAAGTGAGGATGGGGGTTGCCAGTGGTTACAATGTCTATTTTTGTTGGTAGGAAACACCTACATTGGTTTAGGTTCTCCAATAACCCCGGTGTGCATGCGTACAGTTAATATGCAAACAATATTATGAACCCCTGGGATGTGACAAGTTCTGATTTGCTTATAATATGACAATCAAGGTCATTTTGATATGAAGAGTAATAGGTATTCAGCGATTTTATACCAGTTATGGTTGTATCCAGGTGTCCTTTCTATTGTTAATGCTGATGATAAAGTACTGCTGCACAAATGTACTAACGCCAGAAATTACCAACTCAGACTGAGTTTAATTTTTATGCCTCACTATTATTCATGTTTTCTCGATGAGAGGTGTAATAACGCGGTAAGATGAAAACAGAGTGGGAGACAGTCCCGTGTGATTTTCTGCGGCATACCTACTGTAATACTGTGCTTCTCCTTCCGTCCTGATATTAGGCGGAGAGACCTCTTGGGTGTGTGAGTGTGTGCCTGACAGCTTTTAAAAGGAGTTGTGAGTAACACAAAGTACACAAATCCCCAAACTTGTTTTTTTGGCACGGAGCTCACCTCCCACCCTGAAAACCCTCTTCAAACCTCCGCCCACCCTCTATTCATCTGCTCTCCACCACCCATGGCCTGGCGCTTACTCACTGAACCTGTGCTTCTGCTGCTATGGGGGAGGCTGCACACAGACACACGCATGCACTCGTACATACAGTACACACACAACACTCGCATGCACCTGCATACACACACAGATCACAGATGCTTGCACTATGTACGCAGGCACAGCTTTGTAAGACACGCACGCACTCGCATAAACGCAAGCGTTCACGCGTACTATACATACACGTACACATACAAGACTGTAGAGCGATGCTATCGAGAGTTGAAAGTTTAACACTTTGATGTATGTAGTAGTTCGTTTAGGCGTCGTTTTCTGGACAGGCTTATCCCATAGAGGCCTTTGTCATACCGCGTCTAAGTGCTATCCATCTCTTGGTGCATTTTAGTCAAATCTTTAGCTAAACTGAATACATTTCTGTAGGCATCGTTATACCGAATGTTTTGACAGAATAGCAGGACACTTTTTCTTTTTTTTACTATGAAAATGGTATAGTAGGTGCCAGCACAGCACATTTTGGTGTGTTAGGCTGTAAGATTTAATTGTACGTTGAAAATAATCTCGTTATGAAATAAGATTGAGATGCAGAACATTTTTATAAAATACGGAATATTTTTACGCAACACTCTCTGCACTGTACTGTTCCAGGAGAAAACTTTAAGTCCAGCTGTATCTTGAATACAAAACCGCTGACTGTGTATTAACAGTTTTAAAATGTGAGGAATTCTGTGATTTACATGAAGAAAGAAAACACGTTTTGTTTCCATACAGAATGAAAGTTAGATTTCCCCATTTTGTATTATGAATCAGAATAAAGTGTTTACACGCACAATCAATACCGGGGCCAACAGTAGGAATGTTTGTGAACACACCAATGTAAAAAATATCTTTGTTAAAACAAAAGAGCTCCCAGGAACGGGTTTGGTGTTGATAAACCTTGTCTCAACCGAAGGCAGTCAAGCCCTTCTTTGAAAAGACAGGGGTGTGGCTATTATCCCCACTTAAACCTTTCCCTACAAAACCCACCAGGGAGGGTCTACCAAGGAACAGGTAAATAAACGCGAGTGAGTAGGACATAATTCACCATCAACTGTCAATTAATTCCCGGAACGTTTACTGTGTAAACATGGCACTCCGATTTAAAAGCTATTCATTTTGATTTGATTTGAAAAGGCTTCCATTAATAGAGCATATTATCTGAAAGTCACTTGTGACCAGTACAAATAAAGGAATGAATGGTCCTGTCGCTGACATCTGTATAATTTCGAAATATCACATTTTAGTTCTTGATAGTCATCCCAAAAACACCAGAAAAATGAAGCTAAGGGTTATCTTCTAATACCCTCAACTTGAAGGTCTATGACTCAGTAATATTCACAGAATATCAAGTCAGTAGTTCTACCCAAGTGACCCAAACATGACCGCTTCATTCATGTTCATTAAGTTATCATACCATTATGTTATTTAGCTTACAAGAAAACCTTTTATTCCTTTATAACATCAATTTACCAGAGCAGTTCAGATTAAGTTTGTCTCTTAAAGTTACTGCTTGTCCAGAGGTTTAAATCAGAAACTATCAGGTTACATCTCATATCCTTAAATCACTACACTACTGACAGCCTACAGCTACAATCTGCTATAAACACTTTGCACTGCACTTTAAGTACTTTCAGAGCTAAATGACAACTGTGCATTCCTTGACACGCCTGAATATTCTGGCAGATGTAGAGTACTATAGCGTGAAATATACAGCATACTATAGCATGTCTGAAGTGATCGAGACAGAAATCTGCTGACCTGCAGGAAATGTGCAACATCCTATAATTAGTTGTTTTCCTTTTTCACATTCATTCTGAAACACCGCGATAATTCTACTCATAAATTATCTGTGACATATATTTACATAAAATAGGTCGCACAAAATTTGACGTAAGGATGTTCACATTTAATATTCCTGAAAGTAGAGCTAAAAAGTTTAACTTGCCCTAACGCTGGATATATGAGTTCACACGGAAACCACAGCGCAAGTAATACTGAGGAAGATGAGTGATGATGATAATCATTAACTAAATGAATGTTGACCTAAGTGTAATAAAATGTGAAAGTATTTTAAGCGACCTGGAGCACAATGTAATACCACACTAAAGCCTAATATATTTTACTACTGTAAGCACAGATAAAAACACATGCACCTACTAAAAACATCTTACCCTCTATATATTATTACATACAATATGCATTTTCTATTCTAGTAATTCCCACCCAAAATCCAGCAGTGCCAGTGCCTGAAACTACACAGAGTTACAGTGCTGTTCATCAAGTTAGCACTGATTTCATTTCATCACTTTGACCGTTTTAAGATGAGGATGAAAACCATGTGCAGCCATCACACTGAGTAGACACACACACACACACACAGGATTAATAGAGTCGCAGCCCAAACCAGACACTGGCCAGGGGATTTCAACTCAGCGCTACAAAGTCCGATACCGGATCGCACTAAGCGGGAGCGACTCATAAATCCCGCAATAGACACGTTTGCAAATTACACAATAAAGAAACACGTGGTGAAAAGGAAGAGATGCTGCTGACCTTTCGGTTGAGGTTTGTTGAGTTTCAGCTCCTTTGGCCTCCAGTCCCAGTCCCAGTCAGGAAGGAGAGTCTTGTCCTCTGAGGCATGCGAAACGAGAAGGAGAGAGAGAGGGAGAGAGAGAAGACAGGAGCTCGGTGTTATTCTGGAGGTGTGTCACTCAACTCATGAGAAGAAAACAAACCCTTCCAACAAATGGTTATATATGAAAGGAGCGCACACCCGCCCACAGGCACCCCTCCCTGCTTCCCTCCTGAACGAATGAAACTATTTAGCAGCGCTTCCACACTTTTCACCTGTGCAACTGCGCAGATAACAAAGCGCTCAGATGATGAACACCCAGACCTGCTCCCGGGCTGCTCAACACAACCGCTGCCTAAAGACTCTAAGAGGATTTCGGAGGTGGGTGGGAGTCAGGGCCAACAACTGCCCTGCACCTGAGAGCAGGTATTGCAAAAGCCTGTCTCCATGTGTGATTATTGCACCGATCTCAAAGCACAGGAGAGAGCCAAAATAGCCGGTTCATCATCTGCATCTGTCTTTGCCTCCTTTTCGTATTCTTCTTAAAACATCCGTGTTTTTTTATAACCAGCTTGGCACTAGTAGCACATGTCTATGTCTAACTCGCTGAAAGTATTGTCATTTCAAAAGAGAAGTATTAATGCATTGATTTCATTGCCTAATGTCAAAAACTGTGAAAGCAAGCGCTCCCTTTCCTTCTAGTTCTTTTTTATTTATGACTGTGAGCTGATTCACATTTGAGAGTTCAGGTCATGGTGTTTCCTGTTATTGGCTGGGTCTTGTACTTTTAGCGTGAGAGATTATAAAGACATCTAAATGCAGCTGTATTACTCCCTGTGATTACGAAAATGAAAACTCAAACAGCGTACAATCAGTAATAATTAAAGAGAATAAAAATATGGCCCAATGTTTATGTCACTATTACCTTTGATTCATCATTTTTGCGATACTACTGACATTCTTTTTTTTTTTTTAAATTAAGACATTTTAAATGTGAAGCAAGAAGTAATTCTTGAAACTGCTTTTACAAAGTGAAACCTTTCAATAACTTTCCAAACATACCGTTAAAATGAAGTACTATGGCTTTTACAAATTGATTAGTAAAGAGGATTTTGCATCTCATGCAAAGTAGACATGAAACTCTGCAAATGCTTAGACATCACACACATTTCCAGAACCGCTTGTTCCATACGGGGTCGTGGGGAACCGGAGCCTACCCGGCAACACAGGGTGTAAGGCCGGAGGGGGAGGGGACACACCCAGGACGGGATGCCAGTCCGCCTCAAGGCACCCCAAGTGGGACTCGAACCCCAGACCCCCCGGAGAGCAGGACCCAGTCCAACCCACTGCACCACCGCACCCCCTGCTTAGATATCATTACCACAATATTACTATCATATCCTTTTTCAAAGTTTAAATCTGGCAGAAGTTAAGGTAACACTGAACAAACGTCTTCAGCCGTTCCAAAATTTCCAAACCTAGAATCAGCTTTTGCTTTTGCTATTTGCTTAATGTACAGAGAAGGTTAAGTGCTTAAATCTTTTGCTTTGCCAGTTTAGGAAAATGTAATTTTAAAGTTATTAATTACTACTAGATGCTGCACAGAATCTGCAGACATTTCAATGGGAAATATGATGGAAGGTTACTTAAGAACTACCTTTAATGTTTCCATTATAGGAAATGAACCTGCGGTCTTAAGTGACCACTTTGTCAGTTGAGTTGTAGAAGGCTCCTTCTTTCTGCACTACCTGCTGTCTTAGTTGCAATACTCATGTTTTTGGTTGACTGAAAGGATTATTGTTAACCACTGACACCAAAATGCACTTCAGATACGGAGAAAGTAGTTACAATATATGGTAAAACATTAGTTATTTATTCAAAATAATATTTATAATTTGAAGTTTCCATATTTAAAATGAATCTACCTGGTGCCTTTCTCCAAAGTGAATGAAAGTTTTTTGCCAATTTATACAGAAGGGTATTACTTTCACTGTATCACGTCAAGTATGTAAATTAATTAATGCAAATATATGTACCTTGCTCAGCAGAAGGAGCAGTTCAGCCGTAGGTCTTTCGGTTTCAAGAGCTAAGGACTTATTTAGATTGCATTTATTAATTTAGCTAATGTTTTTTCCCCAGTTGACTTACAGTGTTAAGCAACTTACCCCTTTATACAGCTGGATAATTTTCCTGAAGCAATTTCAAATAAGTACCTTGCTCATGGGTACTACAGCCACAGATTGTCACAGATTCAAACCTGCAACCTTCATAGTGAAAAGCAGCAGCTCTAACCACCATGCTACCAGCTGTCTTACAAGCTGCCTCTTTTGAAAATTATTTAAAATTTTGTTTGTTATATTAAGTAACTTGTAAACAGCTTTTAAAAAATGGAAAACACTGATTCTAAAGGTTTGGTACAGAAATCATAATTTAAAACTTTTAAATCACCGTTTCAAACCAACTTGCAAATTATTTTTTTAGATAACTTCCAACTGGAATATTAAACTAAACTAACCCCATATTAAATTAATGCATTCATCGAACAGTTATAGTGCAGTTGATTTTAAGATATATAGACATAAATTGCTGAATTTCCCATTGTGTTCTATAGATCACTAAAGCTCTTATTTACTTACATACATTTGGTCTCATGGGTATCAAAGGTAGTAGTCAACATCACGTAGAAACCCCTCAGCAAAAAAAGCACTTTTCTAGCTGACTTGAAAAATACCATAGTTGACACCTACTCCCTTCATGGGCCTTGTGTTCTGACCTGTGACTCCCTAGTGTAAGTCAGGTTTTTCCAAGTCCCCAGCCACATTTAGCTCCTGATGGGCTTCAAACCAAGTCCAGAAGTGGTAAGATTTTGCAAACACCAACTTGGGATGGAATCCCAGATGCCAGCCAGTCACTCATTCAGTCTTTTCCTACTGTAAGTGAGCCATTTCTGTCTGCCAAGGAACAGATTTGGCTACTGCTACAGGCATTGCTTCCATTAGCATGGACATCTATTACCATTGCCCTCAGTTGTCAGTGTCAGGATGCTGGCAGTCTGCAACACACACAGAGGCAAAACACTCACCTCCTCATTCCGTAAGCGCCTGCTGTTGTTCATCTCAGCTCGGTTCAGTGACTCTACAACCTTCCTACATTTGTTGAGAATTAAAATATCTCTGCATACTCCATGTACCTGTCCCTGCTTGTACGTACACACCGCTCTGTACCTGCTGACTGGTTAACCTGCCCCCTCTGCAGCCTGCGTCTGCACTATCACAACATTACCTGTTTTTTGCATCATATCTGCAAGGGGAAGCAAGGAACATCAGTGTTCTTAAAAAGCACAGAATTCATAGAGATGCTTCTGTAGATCTTTTAGGTGAATGCCTTTATTTGGTACATTCATTGGTTGGTCATCTGACTATTACAGTTTAATGGCTATTGCTCTCAGTCTTTACACTTATTAAACCATAGTACTTACATTACATTTACTTGTTTAGCAGACACTTTTCTCCAAAGCGACTTCCAATGAACTTTATGTAGTGTTATCAGCCCACACACTTTATTCATCGCGGTGACTTACACTGCTAGATACACTACTTACAAGGGGTCACTCATCCATACATCAGTGGAACACACTCTCTCTCTGTCACTCACACACTATGGGGGAACCTGAACAGCATCACTGGACTGTGGGAGGAAACCTGGAAGAAACCAACACAAATACAGGGAAAATGCAAACTCCACACAGACTGAGTGGGGATCAAACCTACACCCTCTCTCATCACCCAGGCACCGTGAGACAGCAGCGCTACTCACTGCGCCACTGTACCACCCATTTACATGCTTTCATTACTATTGCATGGGATTTGGAAGGCTACCTCACGTTCATTCATGTTTTTTTGTAATACCATCAGCAGTACTGAGGTAGGCCCACATATCTGAATCAGATGATTCCTGGCTGAGAATTCTTCATCAAGCATTAAGATGAACATGAAGGGGCAGATACTCTGTTTTCTTGTGGATTGATGACATAATAAGGCATCGCTGGTGTTCCTTTACAGGTACCATACTGTCATGCGGTGGTGCAGGACCATGCAGATGGCAGATAAGCAACTATAAAAATCACCAGATCCAACCCTAAATTCTCATATACCTTTATTTCCAAAACCTTAGAAAAGGTTATTGCAGAAGAGCTCCCCTCATGTCTATCCTTGAATGAAAGAATGTCACCACTGATGTTTGTCCACTCCACTGTATTGAAAGTGCCCTAGTTGGAATCACCAACAACATACTCCTGTCGGCTGATGAGACTTTCCAACAGTGCATGTCCTCCTGGGGCTCACTGCACCCTTCAATATCATCAATCACTGCATCCTGTCGCACAGCTTGTAGATTTGCCTGGGTCTTTCCAGTAATGCACTCAAGTGGTTTAACTCCAGTATTATTTACATGTTTATCATGTACATATCATCATTATCATGTATCATCTGTGAGATTTACGTCACCTTGGAGAAAAGCATCTGCTAAATGAATAAATGTAAAGTAAATGTATCAGACGCTCGTCTCCAAAGCAACTTCCAATGAAACTATGCAGTAGTATCAACGCACACCTTACTAACCCAAGGTACTTACAAAGAGACAATCATCCACCTAATAGTGAAACACACTTCCTCTCTGCCACTCAGACATACACTATAGGTGATTTTAGAGTCACCAATCCATCTGAACAGCATGTCTTTGGACTCTGGGAGGAAACCAGAGCACCCACTGGAAACACAGAGAGAAGGTGAACATCCAAATGCCATACAGACTAAGTGAGGATTAAATCCACATCCTCTTACACCACCCAGGTGCTGTGAGACAGCAGTGCTATGGTGCCCCATGCACTGTTCCAAAAAGATTTCAGCGTGTATATCTTCATGACAACTCTCCAGCCTCGTTATCTCAAGTTCAACATGGAATAACTCAGGGTTCTATGCTGCAGCTGTCGTCCTTCTCATTATGTATTTTACTGCTTGGTTGTATTACCAAGAAATATAATATTAATTTCCACTCCTGCAGTGATGAGCTGATGAGACACACCTCTATCTGTCCATCAGATCTGCAGATACAATCACTATTAAGTCCCTGAACCAGGGTCTCAATGACAACAAGGCCTGGATGGCTTCTAGCTGTCTTGCTTTGAGTATGGATAAGCAATCATACTAGTGGCACCAAAAATTCACAACAAGCTCTTTCAGTTGAATCTGATGGACCTAAATTTCAGTGTTGTATCATCTGCAAGAAATTTTGTTCTGTGCAAGCCAGAGCTGACATAGAAATCTCATATCAAATCAGATATATTGACTTGCTTCCTGCAGTAGAGCAATATCTCTAATTGTAAGAACTTTCTCTTTTGATAAAACACTGAAAAGTCAGTCAAAACCTTAATTTCTAGCAGGCTTGACTACTGCATCTCTGGTTGCCCACCACCTCCCTTCAACTCGTTCAAAACGCTAAAGCCGCTGTTGTCACCGGATCCTGGAAATACTGCCATAATACTTGAGTACTTTAATCTCTTCACTGCCAACCCACTACATATAGATACAATGTCAAGACCCTGCTCCTAACCCAAGAAGGAGAAAAGGGTCGGGCATCAGCTTGCATTGCTGATCTTCTAACCAACAACAAGCCAAGTCTTGCCTTACGATCACAGGACACAGATTGCTTGTAGTCCCAGATATCTGCATGAATACTGCAGGTGTGAGACCATTTGGCCATCAGGCTCATAAACTGTAGAACACTCTGCCTACTACAGTGATAGATACTGTGATAAACCCTTCCATGGCTGTCTTTAAAGCCAGACAAAAACCCATTTAATTAAGGTTGTATTTTATTATTGATCGTAACTCATGTATTCACAAGCTGTTCCCATCTTTTTCTCTTTCCCTAGAGATATCTTGGGGCTCTGGGAATCCCAGCCCTTGCAGAGCCCTGCAGTGGCACTGGCGTACTGCTGCTCTCTGAACAGGATACCTACAACAATCATTGGCTTTGGGAAATGGAGCTGATGACCACCCATCTTGACTAATTTGACCAGTAACCAGAGGCCTGGATACTGACCTTACCTTCTAGAGACTACTGCTCTACCTGGCAGGCATACTGATCTTTTTTTCTATACATCCTCACAAACCGCCTGCCTCTGCATTAAAATGCCCAGGAGTGTTGGGCAGCCGCTGACACTTACACTCTCCATAGGTTTATTTCTTCTTAATTTTTTTCATTACTTTGCAGTGGGATTTTCTTTTTCCTCTCCTCAGCTGCCAAATGGCTTATCCCAATGGTTAACTCTAAAAGTTGCCTTTCTGTATTGTTTCTTCCCCTGGAACTTTGTTCAGTGTTCAGCGTCACATTAGTGAGAAGAGCAATCCATGAAAATAGAGTGAAACTGCATTGAAAGTATTTTGAAATGACTGAAGGATGTAATGGCAATAGTACTCAATTTGTGCCAAGGACTGCACCACCCTCCACCACACCCCCCGAGCTTTCAAGCTAGTTCACGCTTCCCCTCCCGTTTCACCAAACCCACCCATACCCTTGGCAACCTTTACATCCCCCTACATAAGAAGACAGAGGGAAGAATGTGATCCTGTCACACTTTCCCAGAGATATTACCTCACATCTCCCTTCCCTCCCTCTCTCTCTCTGTCCCTCACCCCCTCCCCCCCGCCTCCTTTCCAACGATATTGCTGCCAGGCCGGAATGTTTTTCTTAGCCTCTCCTACACAGTTTCACACAGCTCTCGCTCAACATACATCCTACCCACCCTGGTAACTGGAGGTGGGGGTGGGCAGCTGCTTTGTTACTCTTATGGACTTAACCCTTCAAGTGCATGGCTGGCATGGAGCTGTTGGCTTTCCAGGCTAAAATCTGGGCCTTCGGTATTATTCATTTTCAGACTTGCTGTTCATCCAACTTATGCTGATACAACATACATTCACATATTCATACAATAATACAACAGTATACAATTTTTTTGACGCAACACATATCTTGTCCAACGTAAGCTGCAGAGAAAGAATAGCTGGTCTGGAGTGTTTGCGTTAACACAAACTACTAATGAATATGTATATTCACAGCCAATACTGTCCTTTTACATTATACATTATTAATTATTTTAAGTATTTTAAAACAAGTACTATATTTTTGGAATAATGGAAATGATAACTAGTAAAAAGGTTAAGCAAAAGGTTAAAAAAGAGGCAACAAAATATAAGCATGCTAAGTTAACTAATGTTATTGTTTTTTGAACCTGACCTCTGCTGTTCTCAAGATACAAACAAGTTCTGTAGTATATTATGTATAAGATATTTTATGTAATTCCATGCAATATAAGTGATGCCAAAAGCTAAAATAAACTTCAAACATTGAACCTTAAGGTACAGCTTGTTCTGTCTTGTAAAACATTAGTAATGTAAAGTAGCGTATAATGAAAAGTAAATTAATTAATATGTTCATATGGTGTTTTAGTTTTTCACAGTTAAAACCGGGGATTTCTTTACACAGGAAGTAAGACAAAGGTTTGATTTGACCTTCAGAACCAACGGTTATAACAACAGTTATCTATGATTTTGTGTCATAAACTTCTTTATGTGGTTTTTCAAAAGGACAAATGCATAAGTGAGGTTATGTCCTCAAACTTTATAATCTGAAAATGACTCCATATACTCTTTATAAATGAGTAGGAGGGTCCATAAAGTGTATGGACAGTGGAAAAAATTGTGGAGAAAAATAACATTTAAAACTCTTAGAAATTAAACATGTATTGTCGTAGTATGAACCATTTTATCTCTCATGAGAAGTTCAATTGTTTCTGAATTTGAAGCATTAGGAATTCATCGGAGGAAGTCACAGAGAATTAATTGTATGCCTACTAAAATTACGTAAGTTTAATGGAAGCCCTCAATATTGATGTATTCGTAGGCATAGATGGGTGGATACATTTTGGAACACTGTGCTAGAAAAAGGCAGACTTCTCAATGATTACCCAAAATCAGCCTATAAAGCCCATGCATTTTATTCTGTTTTATGGTTTTCATAAAGAAAAAACTGATAAGTACTTCAGAGACTTCAAACGGTAAACATGATTACTTGTTTACCGTTTTTAAGAGTACTCAGGACATTGTATTATATGTAGTCTACATTGCATAATTATCACTGTTGACTTACAATAACCCATAATGATTATGAAGAACTTAAAACGACTGGTCACTGAATGATTGTGGGCTCCAGAAGGATCTGTTAAAATAGCCAACCCTTCGCAGAAGGATTTGAAAACATACATGGCCATTGGCGCTGGCAAGATTTGCTTAACCACCCGCTGAAACAAATTACTGCTTGTGATCCTTTTATCTCCATACAGGATCAAGGGGGCTGGTCAGAACCCATAAATCTTTGTCAGATGAGGACAAGTAGGGCACGTAACTCAAAGCGGTCACATTCATTGAAGGATGACTTAGGTTTGTTGGGACAGGAAGTTTTCCATTACATTACAGACAGGGAAAAACTGTAGTTTTACGTAGATATCTGTAGGATTTAACCTGTGAAGACACAGGCAGAAGCTAGAAAATATTTAAAGGTGACTCCAGGTAAACATCACATACGTTTGAATATTAACACCCAGCCTATGATATGATAAATATCTGTTATTTAAACATTTATTTCAAGAATGTGTCAGTAATTGGACTGATTAAAATGAAGTATGATAGTGATATAAGAAACTTCAAGTACCACGGAAAATTAAATCATTAAAATAACATTTTAACTTAAACTCTCTTTGGAGTTCTGTGTTTTATTTTATATAGATCCCTTGTTACAAATTGTACAGTGGATGTCAAATGGAGCAAGGTTCTGCTGAATCGCTGTGATGATTGCACCAACTTATGTGAAATCATATCTGTTGTCTTCCCTGTTATGCAAGATGTTACAGCCCTGCCTATAATTACCTTAACAGATTCAATACTAATGCTTTTGCTTTCTCCAAAATTAACATTACCGACTCAGCCTGGACAGAGGAAAGCCATTTGTACTCAGTAAGGCAATAAAAAGTCCCTCTCTCCAGATATGTGAGGCTTTCGACCTCACCAAAATTATAAGTCAATGGCTGTGGGCCCTGAAAACCACATTTTACTTAATTCAGCAAGTATCAATGTATTTATGCAGCAGACGATGGAGGAGCCCTCCACAATCTCCCATGAGAGCTCTGGTTTATTACAAGGTCAGTTATGTTCTGATCCACTCTGAGAAGGGGGGACACAGGGCTGCACCGCTTTTGGTATTTGTCTCTATTGGCAAAGTGTGGAAACACTGTTTAGTTCCACTGAGTTCCACTTACTAACTGTGAAATTTCAGAATGAAATGTCATTTTTTTAAAAAAGGCCGAAGCATGGAATATTTCAAAATTTTGGGGTATGTACTTTATTATTATAATACACTATTAGGGTCCAAAGCGCATAAATAATTAGGAGACTGTGTCCGAACATACGTCAAACGCAGTGAAAAAAAAAAAAAATCCAGCTGCCAGCGTGTATCGAGAGTTTCAGCTCAGCTTAATTACAGGAGCACCATAACAAATTTAGCTGAGATGTTAACCAAAACGGAGGAGGCAGAAGGGTTGGTTCGCTTGGAAAGTCACGGCTGGACGAGAGCTTCACAAAAGCAGACCACAGGGAAGAAGAGGGGGAACTATTTTGGGATCCGCCGCCCTCATTATTTATCATAGTTTCAGTCTCCACGCGACGCAGCAACCTGCAATTCCCTGCGTGCGGACGGGCACGCACCCGGACCCTCCCTCTCTGTTGGGCCAGCGCAGCCGTGTTCCGGCACCTTACCCTGGCTCTGCCGGCTCTGCCACCCCTGAGTTTGACAAAACCCCTCGCGTGTACACGTACAGTAATACTGACACAATGAAATGTGGTGCATCATGTGCTTTCTGCCTAAAGCTTATGTAAATATATAAAATTTGCTGTTTAGTACAGAAACGGCGCAGTGCTGCATTTATGAGTTAATTTTTCGCTGGCGGTTAGCAGGCCTGTTCCAAGAAGAGGTCACAGTTAGCGCGACGATGCATATGAGTTGCGACCGTACCGTGCGCAGCGCTCTCAGGCCGAACAACCGACGGGCAGAAAGGCCTACGGCATTAAGGTTAGCCTGTTAGCAGTCCTCCCCCACCTCCCTTTCTTAACTTCACCTGATAACAAAGCTTGTGACAGTACTGCAGAGCCAGCAGAGAAACCTTAGTCTCAATTTTTCATCCATAATACAATAATCATACACACTACTTTCATATACACCAGATATTCATTATAGATCTGTAAAGAGCTCACTTGAATGAGGAGTGAGCCGGCACCACTCTTGCTATTGCGCACAGAGATACCAGAAAAAAAGCCACAAAACGTAATACGCTACAAAGGAAGGGAGTAGCAAACTAATGGCGGTAACACAATTTGTGAAGTTCATTTCCTTAATCAGGTTTTTTTTTTTAGTGGTATTGAGTAAAAATGCCAAGTAAGATTCTGGGAAGCAAAAAAAGGCATCAAAGTTGTATTTCCAGAATACATTCTCTCTGCTGCACCAGCAGTTGCTGGGAGTCTGGCCTACATTTTTATTGTGGCGAAGCCTAGCGGAAGTGGTTTAAGAGCCACCGCTCTACAAGCTTGCCTCCTCGGGCTTGCCACATACATCAACGACAATACGCATCCAAAACAAAACATCCTATTTGGGGAGCTTCACCAGCGCTTATGCTTCGCACTGCAGCACAGTATGCACTTGAATCCCCATTAAAAACAATGTGATTATGTGAGACTTTTAGGACTGGCCCCTTGGTAAGTTTTTATTGCAAGATGAAATTATTTAGTTGCTGCAATTCTCATAAAATACATTTACACTGTAAATACATCCTTTTTGAACATTAAAGACCTTTTATATTTCTGTTATGGGGATGCAGTGGCGCAGTGGGTTGGCCCGGGTCCTGCTCTCCAGTGGGTCTGGGGTTCGAGTCCCGCTTGGGGTGCCTTGCGACGGACTGGCGTCCCGTCCTGGGTGTGTCCCTTCCCCCTCCGGCTTTACGCCCTGTGTTGCCGGGTTAGGCTCTGGCTCCCCGCGACCCCGTATGGGACAAGGAGTTCCGAAAATGTGTGTGTGTGTATTTCTGTTACTAATAGCATTTAGCTTTATAGAGAAGGATCTTCAATGTACAACTGTCACAAATCATTTATAAGGATAGCAATTGACAAATTTAATCTATTGTATTGACTTTACATGCAAGTCCTGATCACTTGCTACATCCTAATCTAACTGCTAAACTCCTCCTCCTCTGTCCGCTTATTAGTTCTGTACAGAGGTCCAAAATCAAAAGCACAAAAGTTTTTGGTTCGGTGGAATGACCTTCTCCTCTCACTCAGAACTGCTGAATTTCTCAAGGGTCTTCCATACTCATCTTACACACACTTTCCAAACCGCTTGTCCCATACAGGGTCACGGGGAACCAGAGCCTAACCCGGCAACTGAGGGCGTAAGGCCAGAGGGGGAGGGGACACACCCAGGATGGGACGCCAGTCCATCGCAAGGCACCCCAAGCGGGACTTGAACCCCAGACCCACTGGAGAGCAGGACCCGGTCCAACCTACTGCGCTACTGCACCACCACTCATCTCATTCAAATGTATTTCTCCCCCGACAGAACTATTCACTCTCAAGTCTCAGCATATACAGCACCGCTGTTAACCAAAAAGTTCATCCAAAAACATTTTGCGGAATGGAGGACAATTACATGAACAGTGCATTAATTAAAATAAGTGTAAATAAGGGAGAACGCAACCAAAAACATATGTTTTATGTATAAGACTTTTCTCCATTTCCTAGTACCCATAATATTAATGTGTCAATGTCTATTTGCGACTGGGTGCTATATTTGGAAATAAATTTTCTATTTACATTTTGAATTATGTTCATTTTATTGTCCAGAGAACTGAGACCTTGGTTTATATCAATATGTACATTTGATCAATGGTAAAAAGTGAGTCACAATTTTTGTTTTGTGGTCTAGAGCCAATCGAGGAAGCACAGAGCGCTAGACCAGCCAGGGTGCCCCTTAAAATTAACCTGAAACACATGTCTTCAGAAGGAAACGTCCACGTAAACTCCACCCGGGCAACTGTGAAACATCAGTACAACCCACTGCACCAGCATGCAGCCCTGATTTCATGACAACCCAAACGACAAGGATTTCACAGAATGTTTTCGACGTGTTTGTTCTCTTTCTGAAAATCATTGCACTAACAGCTTCAGCTTTTAAGGTAATTTGTTCTAAAGCTGCTAGATTTTAGACAGTGAGAGATCAGGATGCCTCTCACACAGAACCGTATGAAAGCAGCATCGAATGTCTACACACATCACAAAATAATTACGAGTTGTGCAGTGAAAACAAGGCTTGTACAGTTCTGGTAGATTAGTAATGAAGAAATATTATCAAAATGTCAGATATAATATTAGGGTCAGTAAGAGAACATAGTTGGTTGTTGATGAAGCGGATGTGATGTTACCAAGGTGCAGCCATAGTGTATGATAATAATACACAAAATGAACTTGCACACGAGCTCTCACCTGCGGAATATAGGTTCTGCTCACAGAGGAAAGGACTGCATTACGTGTTTCCTCCTGAGCAGGCCTTTCGAAAGACCTGAAGTCTGGTGAACGGCACTGTGTGGTTTATTACTAAGACCTGCCTGCAGCAGTAACGGTGCAAATCATGGATGCACTGATTAAGTGTTCTTGTTTTCCCTTATAAAGAATATTTCTATAAAAAAAAACATAAAAGGTTGCATATGACTGTTTTACTGAAAGTCTAGACTAAGTGAGTGGTGAGCAGTATTCTGTCTAGGGTATAAGTTTACCACACAAGTTCTCCCCATGGGGTTTATTCAGATCGGTACCACCAATGAGGTGTATCTTAGAAAGCAGCAGATGAGATACAGACTTGAATTGTTTTGTATTTACATTTAAGTTAATGCATTTCCACATAAGGGGGGTGCGGTGGTGCAGTGGGTTGGACTGGGTTGGACTGGGTCCTGCGAGTCCCGCTTGGGGTGCCTTGTGACAGACTGGCGTTCCGTCCTGGATGTGTCCCCTCCCCCTCCAGCCCTTTGCCCTGTGTTGCCAGGTTAGGCTCCGGCTCTCCGCAACCCTGTATGGGACAACCGGTTCAGACTGTGTGTGTGTGTGTGTGTGTGTGTGTGTGTGTGTGTGTGTATTTCCATATAACAGAACAGATTGCAGGGACAAATGGAAAGCAATCACTCTGACAGTGATATAAATGTATAGAAGCATTGATTTCAGATATCTATAAACGGCATAATTTACTGTGTTCTGCGTAAATGTCTTGGCTTTTAGTACGGCACTTTCTAAATACAGACTTATTTCCTTAGACTGGGCTCTCTGTTATTGAGCTACATTTAAGTGCAAAAACATTTAAAATAACTATGAAATTGATACAATTCCTGTCTAAATTGAATGTTGATATTAATCTCTCAAAAGTATGATACTCTAGTCAAATAGACTGGAGTTTAATTTAGTCAAATAAAGAAAAGTTTAACATTTAATGCAACTGCTTCCTAACTGAAGAAAAATGTTTTTAAACTATGCATTTCATATAAGTTGTGCATATTTGTTTGTGTGCATGCTGTACAGTGACAAAGAGAATCAGACAACAAATGCCTGCCTCCTCAGTGACTGAAGAGATTTGAGCAGTTTGCTTGAGGAGAAACAGAGCATCAGAAACTTAGAAACCTTGAAAGACCCCACACTCCAGCTTGGCTGACACCATTCAGATTCAACAATTCCTGGATATTTCAAAAATCCTCGGGCATTTCGGCTCTGGGTAGCGTACCTGCTCAACAGTTGCCCGGCAAGTGGGCTCGGAAAGACGCTTCCATCGCACTCTTTTATTTACAGACTTGAAAGCAGTGATAAAACATGGTTGTTTTTTTTTTTTTACAGACTGTCCAATAGGTCTATGGATGGCTGGCAGGCGAGTCCAGTGCTCGCCCACAAGCAGCACCACTTGCGCCCACGCTGTCCTCCGTACAGCTGCTCTCACTGAGGCAACCTCGCGCCTCACTTATCCGCACCCCGTCTCCCCCTCTCCGCTCTCTCCTTTTCTCCTGCCGCCTATCCTCGCTGCTCTCCAGGACGTGCACACGCATGCACGTACAAGCAAGTCAGTTACTTCCAAGATTTCATATGCATCGACGCAGTCCAGCTTTAAATGATGCATACCGTCGTAAAAATCCATTTAGAAGAGTTGCGTGGAAGTTGTAACAGCTGCTTTTTTCAATGAGGTAATTCCCAACGCATGAGTGCGCGAAAACAAATTGCTTTGGAAATGCTCCCGAAACCTCCTGAGGATTCACGTTCTAGAGAAGCAGATGCTTGCTACTATGTGTCTGAGGGGGGAAAAGACGTGTAGTACCAGCCTGGGGAGGGAAAACAAGTCAAAACACTTTACGCTATAGATCCGGTCCGGGACCTCCGGTCCATGGTCAAAACAGCTGAGCAAAAGGGTTATTTAAAAGCTAATCTAACACTGGGAGGGGGGTACGCTGGTGCAGCGGGCTTGGTCGAGTCCCACTTTCTGGCGGGCCTGGGGTTCGAGTCCTGCTCGGGGTGCCTTGCGATGGACTGGCGTCCCGTCCTGGGTGTGTCCCTTCCACCCTGTGTTGCCGAGTTAAGCTCCGGTTTGCCGTGACCCTGCTTGGGACAAGCGGTTTCAGTCAGTGTGTGTAACAGTGGGTTTTATTAATGTTATTTTTGTCCTTTATAAAAACATTACTGAGCACAGCAAATTTTGGTAGCACCTCATAAAAATCGAATTTTTTTATCTCAAGAGGGATTTAGAAACCAAACCCATTCTAAGACTATAATTGTACTCTTAAGATAACGGTCCAGTGAGAAATTCTCAACCCATCAGACTCAACTCGATATCTGGTATAAGCAGGGCAGGAGCTGTTTCCTTTCAGCTGTCTTTTTTCCCCTTCTTACGAAGCACAAGGGGGCGGAGGGAGAAAGTTCCCCCCACTCCCCCAGCCCGCCGATATTTATTTGCTCTTGCTAAAATTTTTAGCCCTTCCAATATTTGACAAGTTTTTCTGCCACTGTTACGAATAACAATTGAACATCCAAAAGTTATGCCAGTTATGACGCACAGATCAATGCAAATTTACCGGAAATGACACCAACTTGAAATGACACCAAGGATCTTGCAGTTATCCAAACCGTAAATGAAACCTAATAAGAGCTCTGATTCCGTGGAAACTGTCAGCGTGTCTCCTGTGAATTTTCCTTTTTTCATTTAAGCAAATTACAGTATGGACCATTGTCCACCTACATTTTCTGTCCAAATTCAGTAGAATAATAGGATCTTGTGCACGTTGCGAGGCTTGCGTTGCAACACCGCTACTAATCTGTAACTGGCTACTACTTACTTACTTACCTACTCACTGTTCAGTGCAGGCATGAGGTGTTCTAGAAAAAAAATGATTGGCCAGATGATCGACATTTAACAGGAAAAACTGACTTGATCACAGTGATAATGCTTATACTGTTAACCCCCCTGCTGCCATTTTAAAAACACCACCCACTCAGCTATCTTGACTTACGGTTATCTTTACAGGAAATAGAGTGGGAGGGCTTCTGACCTTACAGTGCATAAAGTCGTATTTGCATATGACTTCCTGAACCAGCTCTATTTGAATCAATCTGTTATTCCATAGCCAGTGAGCCCACTTTCTTGCTAATGTGCATCCATGCTCATGAGATTGCATCCTCCGTATAGGCAAATTACTGCTGCTCAGGATCTCTATAAATTTATAAGTAGAAATCCACCCCCTGCAATAAAACATTTAAACTGTATCTTGGCATCATGTTTTGATTTAGTTTTGTCATCGTTATCTGTACAGCACTATGCTCTGTCTTTATCACGTGGTTCTGAAACACAAAGAAATTTGGCTGATAGGCTTGTACTACTGCATTTATGTTAGGAACTACTAAAATAACTGAAGACAATACATGTAAAATGAGCGGAAAGCTATTTGTTCACTTACTATATGTTATCTTTCCATGTCCCACCCACTTCTTTTCGCAAAACAAATTCATATGATATTGTGCCTCACCCTTAGTTGCGCATACCGTGTCATGAATCTGCCAAAAGGCTGAGGGCAGTTGACGAGCGCACCCCCAATTTGCTTCTCGGTCTACCCTGCCTTCTTTTCACTTTGTGAATCAACTGGTACAATGTGGGAGGGTTCAGTGCTCATTGGAGGAGCAGCATAGCCCTCGGCGCTGGTAACTTCGTGCCTGATGAAATGATCGACGTAATGTGCACCGAACATCTGATCGGCAAATCCTCGGTGACTATCCCACCCCCCAGCAGAGCAAAGACATTTATTTTCTGCTGCTAGGAATCTCTGACACGATCATCACAAGACAGCACTGATTCAAACTGTGTGACTTAATTGACCGAGCCACTCGAGAGTCGATGTCTTACATTTCTAATGGAATATGGTTCAGTGCCTTTAAACAACTACTGCACATCATTGCCCTCAGGCATCAAACCTTTTCACCACTCATGCTCCCCTGTAATATTATTTTCCATCCCTGTGTAGAATCATGTGCAATGACATGTCTGTGACTGATGATCCAATGAGGTGCAGAAGCTGACATGGTATTTTCAAAGTGAGGGACAGACAGACTTTCAGAACGCTTAGTCACTGAAGCATGTCGTTTGAGGAAATAAGAAATTTTACATTTTTGTCATGATTTCTGGCTTTGCTGTGATCGAACAACCTCCCCCTCTAACTCAGCACTGCTGAATCTTTGTCCATATTTCAAAAGAGTCTGAAACTCACCTCTTCCAGACTCACTTTGCCCATGATCTCGTAAGTTCATGTAAGGTATAAATATTGATGCACTGTAACTTTAAGATCATGCCTGGATAAATCCTTTATGCAGCTACTCGTGTAATGTCACATAAATGTTTCTATGTATCTCAAAAAAAAAAAAATAGTAGGAAGGTGATGAGGAATCGTCAATATTCTGATAGTTTTATGCAACTACTAGTGTGATAAACATTGGTGCATATGGTGAAAGAAACTGTACTTAAGAATCACACGTTTGGGACTATGTCTCTCTTTCTCCTAATGTAATGTAGAAATTGTATTCTCTATGAGATGTACGGTGCTTTCAAGAAAAACATCTGCAAAATGAATTAATGTAAATCTAATTTTATGATAATGTTTGGCATTGGGGGCGCAGTGGTGCAGTGGGTTGGACCGGGTCCTGCTCTCCGGTGGGTCTGGGGTTCAAGTCTCACTTGGGGTGCCTTGCGATGGACTGGTGTCCTGTCCTGGGTGTGTCCCCTCCCCCTCTGGCCTTATGCCCTGTATTGCTGGATAGGCTCTGGTTCCCTGTGACCCTGTATGGGACAAATGGTTCAGAAAGTGTGTGTTTGACATTTCATATATTAATGCTATTGCCCTAACATACTGTTGCATGTAACACTACAACTGATACAATGGTCTGGTAAAACATCAGCAGCAGGGACTTACATACTCCAAAAGAACTGAGCTTCCTCAGAAAGCCAAGTAAATTCTGACCTGTCTTGTCCATAGCCTCAGTGCTGCTAGAGCACACCAAGATGTTGTTCAAGTGTACCCCCAGCTGTCCCCAATACCTCCTCTTTCACTCTATCAGTGATCACTGAACACAATGTACCAGTGTTGAGTTTGTGTTAAACCATTTACAGCACACAGGAAAGTCTATAGACATGTAAGGATATGCAATTTTATGGCATCGTAGACACATGCAAAAAGATGTTCTAGTGGCCCTCAGAGGGAAGATCATATTTATACATTAACATTTTGGCAAACAATTTTCTCAAGAGATATGTCCAACTCAGAAGAACATTCAAGAGCATTCAACAACAGAAGAAAAACATTACATACAAACTTTAGATACCAGAAAATTCTCTACACACATTCCCAGAATGATTTCTAATTGATATCAGTCTGCAGTCAAAATTGGCCACTCCGCAGAAACTGTCCCTCTAACATTTTAGTGTATTAGCTCTACCTCTCTCCATTCAGATCTCATTCTTCTCCTCTGCATTTGACACAGTCAACCTCCACATCCTCCTTACCATGCTAGAAAGCCTTGGTATCAAAGGACTATCATTAAAATGGTTTGAACTCTACCAGTCAGTTGGATCTACAGGGCGTGGGACTTCACCCTTCTCTATCAATACCACTTCCTTCAACTTGGTCATTACCTCCCATGGCTTCCCATGGCTTATCACAGCTATGCAGAAGTTACATATTTTTCCTGCAGCTGACACAGACATATTCCCACACACTGCAGCATGTCTCTCTGATATGTCTGCTTGGACGATGGATCAGCACCTAGGGATCTCTTGGAACATGTGATCTATGACAACAGTTATATCAAAAAATAAGCTTGCTTCAATATACTTCAATAATTATGTGTCTATATCTAAGCCTTCTGTTTCAGTAAGCACTTTTATCTACTATTTCGTCTTAGAAAGGTTGAGTTATAGATGCTGAAAAGTAACACAGGAAGAGACTTGCTGCAGTGTGAGAAGATATATATGTGTCAGCCGATGGAAAAGGGAGGAAGGCATCCATAGCTGTCTGCATAGCAGTAAAAGAGGAAGCCCTGAGAGGCCATAATTCAGCAAAGAGTGGAATAGATTAAGAAAAGTAAGCAGCCCAGGACCAAGCTCTGTCAAGCACCTTTTGAGTGGGGCCAAAGGGAAGAAAGAGTGCCACATCAAACCATCTGGTAAGATCTAACTGATTCAAAAAATTTCAATGATCATCATTTCATTTCAAGCTGTTTGTCACGACAGGCCGAGAGAACCGGGATGGAAAGACCCAAGTGCGGAGTTGTTCGTCTGGAGTCTGGAGGATCAGGCAAGTTCTTGGTATCGGGGACAGGCGGAGGGTCGGTCAATCGGCGGTCGGGGTCAGAGCGGGAATCCATGGGCGAGGTCAGGAGACGAAGAGAAGAGTCGGTCGAACGGCGATCGGAGTTGAAACGAAGATCCGTGGACGTGGTTGAGAAACAAAGCTGGGGTCAAAACCGGAGTACGCGAACTGAGAACTGGAGATGCGTATGAGCAAGGAGTCACAAGGAAGGGCGGTTGTCCCTGACGAGATTCCACAAAGGTATGGGAGCTGAGGAGGGTCTTTTAAAGGGTGAGCGGTTAATCAGGTGCTGGAGCAGAGTCAGGTGTTATCGGTTGAGTTGTGGATGTGACACTTTTCTAGTGAGGTAAAAAGGTGCTGATGCTGACCATGAGGAATGCAGCAAAGGTTGAGAAAACTAAGAAGTGAAGTGGAGGAGGCAGCTATAACATTTTTGACCTTTCAATGCTGCAAGGAGGGTGGTCCTGCTAGAATGTTCACTTCTGAATTCAGAATGATATCCATTATTCCACATAAGGAATGCAGACCGTTGATTGTAAGAGAGTTGATTGTTTCCCTTCCAGTGTTGAGATGTAGGCAGTTTTGAAGTCATACCCTCTGATAGTGAGAATAATGAAACATTACATTATACCAATTTTCTTACTTTTCTAAAATAGTTTTTTAGTATAATTCTCCAGAGGTAGAGCAGACAAGAGCAGGTAGCAGGTAATAGCCATTACATGGTACAGACCTACTCTTTACCATGACCAGTGCACTTAACCTACCTATCTGTGGGTTCTGAGGCTAAAGCAGTGAACACAGCAACACTCCACACAGAAGCACACCCAGTGAAAAACAGAACCGCAGTCCAAGCATGGTGAGGCTGCAACATCTGTCTTGTATATTATACACTCTTGTACACACTTCATCTTACACACTTCACACTATTTCAGAAGAAGTATAATTTGCATTATTGTGGCATTTGAAATCTATGTTGAATCTACAGTCAGCTGTGGAAGAATATAACAATGCAAGTGCCTAGAAGGCACAGCCCACTGGGCCATAATGACTGAAAAAGGTGGGAGATTCAGGAAGTGATGATGAAAGGGCTCTTCAAAAGTCAAGGGCTTCAAATAGGAAGTCCATCTTTGTTTCACGCTCAACATGAAATGCTTTCGAAAACATAACACACAATCAAAAAGTTTGAAGAACAGAGCAAAATATGAAACGGAGGTAACAAGCAAACATAGTAAACTGGAAGAATCAAAAATTAAGATCACCCAAAACAACCAGTAGACAAAGATACACTGAAATATCAATATTCAGCATAAGCTGAAATGTGGGAAACTATGATTGCCTACTGCAGAAAAGCACTATAGTGATAGATTTAGCTGGGTTATTATAATCAAATGTCATTAGCAATATAAGCGAATAAATATCTTTAGAAATATAATGCATGCCAGAATATTGTATTTTCCACACAATCCTGATATGTTCTACAAAGTTTCTATCTTATTTAATAATTGTTAATTGCTTAATATACTTGATTTTCCTTGGTGATATTAGCAAGTATGCAAATAGTATAGTTCTAGTCTAAACATTTTTTTTTCTGGATGGGGTGACAGTGGAAAATGTAATGACATATATTATCACACATAAGTTTTTTAAAATAGGGTGGATAAAAAAAATTCTAAAAAGAAGAAAGTTTCTGGTGGCTGTTGGTCAAGGGATTATAACTAACTAGATTATCGTTCAAGCAAATTAGTGACAGGTACAGTAATTGACTGAATGGCAGACCGATAGACAGACAGATTAGTTTCTAACAAAAATTGTTGGTTCAAGTCCCAAGAAATATCCCTGAAAGGCACAAGTTAATTTGCATTATTAAAATATACACCTGCATTGCTGGACAAACTAAGATTTTAAGATATGTTAAACACATTAAATGTGCTAAAATTGAAGTGAAAAAATTCTATGAACTATGCTTGTTATAGCTGCCATGAATTCTAGAATTCTATGAATTCTATTTCTGATAAACAGATTTAGTACAGGCAAAGGATGAATTTTAATGGAAATATTTTATATACGAAAATATCAATAGTGATCAAGGAAATAATTCTACCAAGTTGTATGTATTCACATTTTATTCATGGAGCAGTTGCAACAATCAAATTGAAATTATTATAGACATATAATAATATATGTAACATATAATAAAAATTATGTATATATTATTATATTTACACTACTGTATAATAACAATAAAATACAGTATTTTAAATACGTATATAACTTACAATACAATGATTTGTATACTGTATAACTTACAATGGTTTACCCATTTATACAGCAGAGTATTCTTGCTGAAGCAATTTGGGGTAAATACCTTGACCAATGGTTTTACAAACGCAGCCTCCAGAATGTAACACAACCGATCTACACTAGTAGCTACACATACAAGCTGACAGAGTGGAATAGCAAGTAATCACATAATATATTCCGGGTTCTTGCAAAGCAAGAAATTTATCATATTTATGCACTATGTTTTTTTGTATCAATAAAGAGCCAGACTGGTAATGTGCATTGCTATAACATTTTTTTTGTACGCTTTTCTGTTTTCTACCTATGACACTTGCGCTGTGTTAATTTTACATGGTAGCAACTGGATCCTACATCCTTACACATAAAACGATATGAAAGATATAGCTAAAGACCAAGACAACATCCTGAGCAAACAGAGTTTGCGAACACCAGAGGACTTGCAACGGAAGCGCATTTATATTGTCTAAGCCTATTGTCTCACAATTGTCAGTTTAAAGTTAGAGAGTTGGTGAGCAACTCTAATGGAAATGACAGCTAAATGTCATTTAGAGAGATAAACTCGGTAAAGTGTTTTCAAAATACGCGGCACTTAATTTAGAGAAGTCATAGACACACACAGGAGGGGAAGAATCTCACAATACAGTTCTTTTTACAGACAGAAAAACAACTGAAGTCATAATTAAAAGTAAGAAAAATTTCAACTGAACAATTGCTTAATAATATGATAATTTATTAAAAAAACGACGGCAAATATTACCGTGATGCTGGCCACTGAAACCGCACATTTATTTGTAAACTTGTAGCTATCCAACTCCTCGTCGTTTCTCACTCTAACTCCTCAAATGGCAGCCTGGGACTCAGCTACCGGGATCTGACTGTAATCAGTTTGACTCCTTGGGCTGTGCTAACGGTCCACTGGCCTAACCTGGCTCCCTGGGACCACCAGTGTCTCTCCCCGTGTTTTCCATTCGGTTGAAGAGGCTTGCTCACACACTCCTGCTAATGAGCCAAGCATCAGCTACGTTTATTTTAATGCCGCCGAGGAATCAAACATACCTGGGCTGCCACACGGAGGGATTCTAATTATAGATAGTAAGAATGCAGAAAGAAGATAAAGGCCAAAGCACTTTTATAACAATGACTAATTAATCTGACACTGTAATGACAATTGGCCTTCCATCTTCAAATCAAGCTCAACAAATTAGTATGAGCTCCGCACAGGGCTGAACAAAACAAAGAATGGAAGAGTACTGGAGCCTTGGCATAGAAGAGCATAAAGAAGATTAGGTAAGTAAGCATAATTTCTATAGTTTTGAAAGAAAGTTCTGCATTTGGCTTTAGCACCTATCACACCTACTCAACAAATTATCAGGTGAATGTTTAAATTAGAAGGGAAAAGTCACAATACTCAAACATGCCAAATCTAGCACTCAAACACAAAAAAGACCTTAAGAAAGGCATTAAATTGTAATACCTGCTGCTTTTTTTCCCTTTTTTTTTAACTGTTAAATTGCAGATAAATTAATGAAAAAGAATAAGGGCTCCCAAGAGCAGCCATTGCACTCAACAGTTTGACTTGGGTAGATTTATGAAAATACCATTACCTAAAATTTCAAACTGCCAAACTTGTCATTATAGCCGCACAAAGATAAAAAGGAACAAGAATGTCGGTTTCGACATTGCGCTCTGCACGTCTAACCCATCATCAAAGATGTTGTTTGTGTCAGAAACCATAGCTGACACAGCAACAGGTCAGAAACATGGGCAGATAACTTGTAGATTTAGCTTTATCTGTTCAGGGGCAAAAGGCATTATCTCTGCGAAAGCCGTGAGTCTGCTGGACACAGAACTTAACTGATGAAAGGAGGGTGACTCTGATCCTCCATCGGTGCGCAAAGAGTCAGAATTAGCTGGAACAACATGCCAGTGTAATCAGATCTTTGAGTCAGATGGGGCGTAAATCCGAAAGGCATGTGCGACACTCACACCGCCAATTATCACAAAGAATCTACAGCAGCCTAATCATAATGTTATGTCTTCTACGCACTTATCTCAGGGTATGGTAATAGCATAGTAGCAAACGCTGAGACTCCATTCTGCGTCCTTAAAATGTTGTGGCAACCCCGTTGTCTCTGCAGGTTCAGCTCTTCAATCCAGTTGACCTCTCTGCAGGTTTAGGGACATCTTTGTTTAACAGTGAGTTAAAAGTCATTTTTAAACAACGTGTCTTCGTGTTTCGTCATGTCATTGTGTGCCGGTGCGATAGACTGTGCTACAAAGGGCTGTTTGAACAAATTGTCACGGGTCTGACTTAGTTCCAGGAAGTGTGTAGTTTTTGATGAGGTGAGAAGAGCAGGTTTTTAGGTCATCTTTTGGCAGAGTCTGTCCACTTTCACATCGGCCATGGCGCTTTGTTTCCACAATGTAGTCACACACGAAGTGCTGACAAGGGGACTATCTGAGATGACCTCTTTAGATTAATCTCAATTGTGAGATCTTAAGGAAGAGGGTATAAGCCTTTGGGACCACCTTTAACCTACCATAGAGATAGACGCAGTCCACAGCAATGAAATCCGCAAGAATATGCATTTATGTTTATTGATTTAGCTGATGCTTCTCTCCAAAGTGACTTACCATGTTGAGCTACTTACAACTGTTTATCCATTTGTACAGCTGGGTAAATTTTACTGGAGCCATTTAGGGTAAGCAGCTTGCTAAATGATACTACAGAAGTTGGTGAGATTTGAAGTGGTAACCTTCGGGTCCATCAGCAGCAGCTTTAACCACTGCACTACCAGCTGCCCCCCGATGATACAGAACTGAAATAAAAAAGAAACAAAAATTTTAAATAACCCAAATAAAATGCTGCAAATTATTTAATAAATACTGCAGAAAATTCAGAATTCTATAAAATATTAGCTCTGGAAATTTGTATAAATCTTTAGAACACCAAATATAAATATGATTGCTAAGGTACAAATATTTGTTTGATCATTAGGACATCATGAACTCAATTACATTATTGAAGAGTAAAAAGGAGTTATAAATCATATGCTTAACTGCATCTAAATTTACCAAAAACTATTCAAACAATGACAGTGGTTTAAAAAGAATGAAGCATTCTGGTCTCGGAAGGTGAAAAAAGCAAGTTTATTGGGTATGTCATTTACTACTTAAAATGTCACTTTTTATAAGTTGCTGCCTGCACCAAGCACTTCCATATTTAAAATCCATATGAAAAATTAAACGAAACATGTAGGTAAAAGCCATAACACATAAAAACCAGGTTGTAGTTTACTCAAGCGAATTACAAGTTGGTTTCATTAATGATGCACCATTTACATAATTCTGTCATAATTCCAGGTTTCTCCATTCTGATTTTAAAGAATGCATAATGATCGTGGATCATGTGACCTCTTAAACTCACAGTTTTTACGCAGCTGATTTAAATAAAAAAAAAAAAAATTTGAAAGTAGATTTCAGTACTTTAAAAATAGTAGACCAGTTGTACTTAAAGTGCACTTCATTATACTTGTGTTCTCTTATAAACTTACTAATATTATAGAATTCTGTTTTAAAGAGTGATTTACCTCACACCCATATGCACGCACAAACTTCCATTTGAATATTTCATGTTTGCTGCGGGGATTCCTTGACCAGCAGATATAATTTTAAAAGCCCACCTCTTTTTTACTACGCTATATCTGCAGTGGTTTCAGAGAGCGAAAAACTTGTAATTTGTGGTCTTTAATAAGAACTTTTGAAACCTTTAAATACATGCGCTGCAGGAAACATCTATTCAACCGCTCCCCACCCTCGCTTTTTTACGTCCACATTTTTATTCAAAATATGCTTGTGATGGGCAGTGTGGCGGTTCAGCGGGTCGTGCTGTTGCCTCACAGCTCCAGCGTTGTGGGTTTGACTCCATCCGCAGTTCTGCCTGTGTAGAGTGTACATATTCTCCTTGTACTCATCTGTGTTTCGTTTCACTAAGTTAACTCTCCATCAAAACTTGCTGTTTGGGTTTGCGAACAGCTCCGAATTACCTGCGGCTATGAACGTGACCGTCCCATCGTGGCTGGCATCATTCAGATAAAAAAATCAGTTTTAATTTCATCTTATCCTTTGCTCCTGCCGTCACTCACTTAAGCTGGTGAAGTAATAGTTTTAATACTTCTTACATATGCCTGCCAAAAATAACATATGCAAGCAAGCGTAAAGTTGGTTTAAATAAACATTGGAATTGCACTTATTTCCAAACAACCGATGTTTATTTCCAAAACAGTAATGCAACATTTGTCATCTAAATTTCTGCTTAGTAAAATGCAGTGATAAAGAAATTATTTTTTAAATTTATTATCATTATTATTATTATTATTATTATCGTTGTAAATCTACCTCTAAACTGAGCTAAACTCCTTAGTGCTTTCCTTCAAATAATAACAGGTTAGCTCAGCTAACTGCAGCAAATACATATGTGGTAAATTGTGGTAAAATGCCTCACAGCAGCAGCCAGATAGTGCAGAAATCTGAATATTGGCCTACCTTGCAATCATCTTCCTGAAGTAAAGATTTTAATGCACACTGGCAATATAGCATTTGGCATTGCACATCAGTGATACAATAATGAACCTTCTTTTCCTTTGGCATACCCAATTATTGTTCTGCCTGACCTACTGCAGCAAGACCTGCTCCAGCACCCTCCAGGCTACTGAGCCCACTGTAAACACTTCATCAGCTCACGAGCCAGACAGGAGCTCCTCCGGCCTGACCGCGCATTACTTAGAGTAAGTCCGCACATATTCTCCACACTGGCATCACAGATCTGATTTCAAGATGTAAATGTGTGCATTTGAGCATGCACTCTCACTTCAGCAGAACTGTGGAATTTCTGTCGGGATACGAACCTACAACCTCAGGGTTCCAGCATCCCCACCTGTTCTTTGAAACGCTCCTACTTCGTGTTTCTCCTGAATTCCTCCAGCAGGGGCTCATAGCGGGAGCCCACGGCAGTCGTGATGGGAGTGCGTGGTGAAGGTGAAAATTAACGGCGGCGGGTGGCGTCTCACGCTCTGCCCGGCCGCGTTTCCCGGGAGGATCCGACGGGAGTCGTGCGGCTGACAGTCATCTCGGGGGCTCGGCTGCCAGCTGGTCACTCCCGGGCAAGCGGCCCCAAAACTTACGCACGTCTGCATGCTGCACAGTAAAATCAGCAGAGAGAAATCAACTGTGCAGGGTTTATTTTGAAGCAGAGACACACAAAGAGTGCTGATTAAGACCGCTGATTGCACGCTGCACAGCTCCGCTTCAGCACAGCAGTGACAGCTGCAGCACAGCTGAACTTTCCTTCCATCACAAATATATCTATTACGGCCTTCAACTTGCATTCTCAAAGAATAATATATGTTTTAAAGCCAAGAATTTGGCCAAAGGCGCTACCATCAGTGAACTTTGTGAAAATAACCTTTACACATGTAAAACAAGAAATACTGAGACATTAAAGTATTCTGCCGCTCTAAGCTGTTATTCTGTGTCGTGAAGGCAGCGTATACCGAATACCGACTTAAACTGAATTCTTAAATGTTGTTCCAGTTAACAAATGCTACACTCCCAGGTTCATTATTTTTGCCCCATCATTTTCAACTTATGACACATACAGTGATGCTTCTTTATTTCTGCTTTCCTTTATTTCAGACTCTTCTAGCTGACTAATTTTAATAAAGCAATACAAATTAAATAGTCTTCTCAAAGGCACAACAGCAGAATCCTTTCCAGAAGAAGTCCCTCAAGGGACAGCTGCTGTCTTCCGTACAATTACAAATATACAGCATTTCAGCAGCCCTAGAATTCCACAACTTGACTGAAAACAGGACCGAAAACAGCGCAACCGATTGCAGTTAATGGGAAACTAGAACACTGGACCTATAAAACTCTTTGCTTGCTTGTGCTAAGAAAGAACATTTTCATTCCGTGCGTGTCTGAATAAAGTCGAGAGGTTATAGGCTGCTTCTCTTGTTTTGGGAAGCCCTTCATCTGCAAGATAGCGCGTCTATAATGTTTCGGGCTGCGCTCTTCATGACTCGGCTCAGCTCTGCTTAAAAATACAAAGTGCGGAAATGCAAATGAGGAAAATCAGTGTAATTACACAGCTGACATCTACTACGAACCTGAAACAAACATCTATGGTCCAGGGACTGACATGGAAAGTCAAAGCAAGAAATAGGGATCAGCGTATCACGTGGTCAAGTGTTACTCATCTGTGTCGCGTAGTTAAAGACCACTCGAAGCTTTCTTTGATGGGTTAGTACGGCCCAATCAAGATAATTGGAAGTTTTGTTTCGCTGAGCGCTTATAAATACGTGTGAATGTTTTGCAGCGTTTTGCTTGTCTCCACAGGCATCCGTCATACAAAAGAGATGGTAATTCCCAAGGAGGCCTATGGATCGTGTCCGGATACCATTGTAGGAGCTGTGGTTTCTACAAGATATAATAAATCCCTGGCTCCGAAGGCAGGAAGGATGTAGCTGGCTATGCACTCTGTCTACCGCCTGGGCCATGGGACAGCGCCACCCAATGGTCAAATCAGGCACTAAATGCAGCGCAAGTCCAGGAAGCCCGCTCCAATAATTGGGAGTTTTGTTTCTCGGGCCTCTCCACCCAGGGGGTGAGGGGATGGAAAGCAAGCTACGAGGCATGCGGTACCACTCTCCCACCCCGGGCTGAAGGCGAGGGAACCACTAAATAGGGTTGGCTTCTTTTTTTCCCTCGTTCTCTCTTTTCTCTGGGAGGCGCAATCTGGTCTGCAGCGGAGGGTGGGGAGCTGGACGCGGCACAATCGCCGCGTTTCCATGCGAACGGCATGGGCGGTTGCGGGGGAGGATGTTGAAAAGCAGGCAACACCCTTGCGCAAGCTTTGTTGTGTGACACATACGCAGCCCACCCTAGCATTCCGACTCCTATATTTGGCCTTGAATACAATTGCAGGTTGCGAGTGGCAAATGAGCCCGGGTCCGGCTCAGCTGAGGACAAGGGCAGAGAAGGGAAAAACAAAAGTTTAAATTGCAGGAAGGATAGGTCTTTTATAAATAAATCTAAACGGTGGAGGGTAATTATATACTCCCGGACACACGGCAGGGCAGTAAATCAGACGCAGAGGGGGTTATAATGTGCTGTCCACAGACTCCTGCTCCTCGGCAAAATGTCAGGGGACACTATTACAGGGACTATACCTGTTGCTGTGCCCTCAGGACATGAACAGAGGCCAGTTAGGAGATCCACCAATAGAGAGCTCTTTCCTCAGTTTACTCTGTCTCTTAGCTGGATATTTCTTTTTTTTTTAAAAAAAAAAAAAAGGTCTCATTTCCAAAAAAACCTCACATTATGGTTGCAGATGGTACTGTTTATACATACAACATAACTCCCAGTAAACCTTTCAGCAACGGCACCACTTTTTCCTACGCGCGCTAGTTAGGTGGGTCAACCTGGTTGCGAGGTGATCTCCGTAGGCGCGGCTCAACCGCGGACTGACACGACGGGAGCGAAAACACGGCGTCAAGGAAAAGGAGACAAGCGCAGGCATGACTCTACACCAAAGAGACACGCACATGCACACACCACCAACATAAATCTAGCGTCATGTAACGCGCGCATCCGCTTCGCTCTTTTGCAAACGCTTAGAGTGACCAAAGACAGAAACGAATGGAGAGGAAGAGAGGCAAACTACACGATGTAAATATTTAAAGCGATTTCAAAAAAATTGGGTTTGCGTGTACCGTATCGTGGTCGGGCAGTTTCTCTCTTCTCAGAGAGTGTAATTGAGAGGGGACAGCAGAGGCCTTCATTTCCCGCTGCTGGTAACCCAAGCAGTTAGGTTCAGGCCCAGGACTAAACACAGACACAGAAACAAACACAACAGGGTAACCAAGTAATGAAACCGATTTGGCCCGACCGCCGGCTAGCCAAAACACCCTCTGCTGTGGTGCCTGGCATTAGTTTGCGGTAGCAGTCCAGGGTACAATTCAAGGATCCAAATTTTAATGTATAGCACAGAAATGAAGAGTATCCAGACCATGACAAAAATATATACAGTATCTTGCTGCAGTGAAACAGTACATTACATACAGCGCTGTTTGGCACTATGTGAACCCCTTACTGTCCCTTAACTTTACCTTTACCGCAAAATCAATATAGCATAATAATGCATTAGTAGAACTGCTCCTAGATATTTACAAGACTTGATCTACCGCTACACCCCAACCAGACCCCTTCGCCCATCTAATTCTGTTTGTCTGGTGGTCCGGAGCACGAAAAATAAAACACAAAGGTTCTTGGTTCTGGCTCCGTTGTTGTGGAATGACCTCCCCTTCTCACTCAGAACTGCTGAAACTCCTGTCTACATTCAAGAAGGGTCTGAAAACTCACCTTTTCCGGACTCACTTCGCCCAAGATCTCTCCAGCTCATGTACGGTGTAAATGTTCATGCACCTTAACTTTATGATCATCCCCAGATAAGCCTTTTTACATAGCCGCTACTCCTGTATTGCATGTAAATGTTTGTGTACCTTTTTAAAAAAAAATTGTAGGAAGGTGATCAGGATTAGTCTATCCTCAGTTTTGTGCACCTACTTGTGCGATGAACATCAGTGCATAAAGTGGAAAGAAACAAACTAGGTTTACTTAAGAATCACATGTCTGCAGCTACGTCTCTCTTTTTTCCTAATGTAACACACAAATTGTATTTCTTTGAGTTGTATATTGCTCTGGAGAATACATACATCATCTGAAACTGCTTGTCCCAGGCAGGGTTGCAGCAAACTGGAGTCTAACCCAGCAACACAGGGCACAAGGCTGGAGGGCGAGGGGACACACCCAGGACAGGACGCCAGTCCGCCGCAAGGCACCCCAAGCGGGACTCAAACCCCAGAGCCACCGGAGAGCAGGACCCAGTCAAACCCACTGAATCACTGCACCCCCCCCTTTGGAGAATAGCATCTGCTAAATGAATAAATGTAAATGTAAATCATTTAGTCAGAAGCAAGCTCTCTCATCTCAGAAAATAGGTGTGTAATGACCAATTCTTTATGCTCGTTTGGAGAAAATCATGTGTAGTACAGAAATAGAAGTAGTGCATGTACAAAAATGAGTGAACCCCAAGTTGCATTGGTTAAAACAAGTAGGTAACTAGAATCAGGTGTGTGAACCGTAATTATTTATTGGTTTTAGGTTTATTTTGAGATTTGGGTTTTATAAGTTTATTTTAATGTTTTACATAAGAATAATGACCATCCCTAGAGGGTTCACATACTTTCAAGCAAATCTGATTTGTACGCCTAATCAGTAATGGCACTGGCTCTTATTGCAAAAAAGTTTTCGAGGTTTTCCACTTCTTCTAAGTCACGTGGGTAGCAGACAGTTCAGGCGGGGAGCACGCAGCTCGGCAGCATGTAAGCACCACTATTACTCACCCAACAAAACACGTTACAAAGGGGCAAATGTGGCTTCGGCTCATAGAATGATTTTGGACAACAGAAGAGGGTGTCTTGAATTTGCAGGTCCGGGACGCTGCGCCTCCCCTGTATTGTACTCTCTGTGGTGCAGACGAGACAAGCGACGAGTCATACTGTATTCTAGGATGGGGGCCTTCAGCTCGAGGGTCGAAGTTACCATCAGCCGCACAGGCAGCGGCAGTTCCTCATTTGTCTCCACAGTGTGGGCACAGAGCTTTTAAAACATGTCGCTGTTTGCAAAGACCTCGAAACAAACCAGGCCTTCGCTTCTCAAGCCAAAGGACTGCCTACACAAATCCAAAATCCATGGGGATGTGGCTAATGTTTAATTAAACCATTACTTCTATAAAACCGTGGTCTTGGTACGAGGTTCCATTTGATCATTCGTGATGAATTGCTGAAGTATGGTAAAAGCGCTCTGTGTAACATTTTACAAGCTTTTCACTATTATGCAGAATTTTGCTAAATGGATTTTCTTGCTTTTCAGAAGTGTTCAGATGCTTTTGAAACACCATCACAATGTGTCAGGGTAACTCAAAAAGTATCTGCAATAATTTGCCTTTGACAAATTTCTCAATATTGGAGATATTTTTATTACTTACCGGTCTATATATGTATATATTTTCATAATTTTATTAAATGTTCTTTAAACATTAGAATCAAACCTAGAGAAAGTGCCTCTCACGTGTCCTCTATCGCTCCTGTGCTGATTATGCTGAGCTCTTACTCTCTTTTCTCCCATTCACCACAGGCGTACCATCTTGTATTGGAGCTTGTCTGTCAAAAATCTCTGCTTGGATGACTGACTACTATCTACAGATCATGTCTTCTAAGATTGACATCCTCCAACCTCTAGCATTCCCATTCACCTGCAGGGAACTTTCTATTAATCTGAACAATTTGCTCCTTTTATGTACTGCATGGATCAAGAACCTGGTAGCAAAAATCAAGTCATGTTTCTGTTTCTCCCATCAAATTGAGACCATAAGCTGATCTTGTAGATAGCTCCTGTATAACGTCCGCAGGATCCATCCCTACCTTACAGCAGACTCTACCACCTTCTGGTCCAGGCCATGGTGATAGCCCACCTTGACTGCTGCGGCTCCCTCCTATCGGGTATTCCAACCTTTGTCATCAAGCTTCTACAGCTGATACAGAATGTAGCAGCACCAGTTGTGTTTGACCTACCGAAGCATTCCCATTTACCTCCCATCCTTGTCTCTCTCTGTTGGCCTCCTGTAGTTGCCTGTATCACATTCAAGACTGTGATTATAGCCTGAAGAATGGTCAAAGGACCTGCACCCAATATCTACAAGACTTCATCATTCTTTACATCCCAGCAAGACCACTAAACTCCTCCTCCGACCGCCTAGAAGTCCCACTCAACAGAGGTTCAAAATCAAAAGTCCATAGATTTGGCTCTGACATGGTGGAATGAGCTCCCTGTCTCCCTTAGAATTGCTGAATCCCTTTCAACATTGGTCTCAAAACACATCTTTTGGACCCACTTCTCCTTGACCTCCTAACAGCTCCATAAATTTTCATCACACCATACCATCATAAACGCCTTTGTATTTCCTGTAAGTATAGGCAGCTCCTCTTGTAATGGAGAATGTGACACCAAGCAAACTGTGCTTCAACAATCTCGTGAATTCATCTAAAGCACTTTGCCTCTTGTAAAACACACTTTTGTTTAATCTGAGTTGTTTGTTTCTTTCGATATACACACACCGCCTGCCTGAACCGCTTGTCCCATACGGGGCTGCGGGGAGCCGGAGCCTAACCCGGCAATACGGGGCGTAGGGCTGGAGGGGGAGAGGACACACCCAGGACGGGACGCCAATCCGTCACACGGCACCCCAAGCGGGACTCGAACCCCAGACCCACCAGAGAGCAGGACCCAGTCCAACCCACTGCACCACCGCACCCCCCTTCTTTCGATATAAACAAATGAATAAATGCAAATGTAAATTGATTTTAAAGGAATAATCATTTCTGAGTTGTGTCCTGCTGGGTTCTGTACTGTTCCAGTCAAACGTCATTGCATACCCTGTTTATTGTTTTCCTGGCAATGCTCACCATTTAAAAATGTCTTTACTGCTTTAGTCTTGTGTATCTAATAAAACTGACTATTAAAAGATGTAGCATACCAACACACAACTGTCCCAATGAATCACCCAGACAGTGCATATGACACATAACTCATAAAGTTTTTACATCCACAGACGTTCAAACAATTAACATTTGCATAAAGGAATGCCTTTACTTATATAAACATTATACACACACACACACACACATTTTCAGAACCGCTTGTCCCTCACGGGGTCACGGGAAACCGGAGCCTACCCGGCAACACAGGGCGTAAGGCCGGAGGGGGAAGGGGACACACCCAGGACGGGACGCCAGTCCATCGCAAGGCACCCCAAGCGGGACTCGAACCCCAGACCCACTGGACAGCAGGACTGCGGTCCAACCCACTGCGCCACCGCATCCCCTCATAAACATTATATTTACATTTATATTTATTCATTTAGCAGATGCTTTTCTCCAAAGGGACTTCCATGGCAACATAGTATTTGAATTGTCAGTTAGATAACTACCATTAAGAGTATCGACAAAACAAACAAGCAGTTCTTCAAGAAACTGCTGCTCTTCATAGCTAATATTTTATTTTGTATCTGAAGTACTGGTCCAAGCAAGGGAAGACAGATGCAAGAAGCAATAAGCAAAAAAAAAAAAAAAAACCCATCAATAAAATTGTTATTTTAGAAAATCTCAAATATTTTAGGACAATGTATGTTCAGTGTACTAGTATAATAACGCTTTAATAAATGTTGCAGCTTTATTTATTTTTGATGTAAATATTATAATAATTTGATTGTTTTCACAAGGTGCCTCCAGTTTTCTTACAGTTGTGCATACAAACTGGATGGCACTTTTAAAAAGATTGAAGAAGTGCTGGCTCAAATGCACTTTAAGAAACACTTGGTACACACACACACACACACACACACACATACTGAAAGCACTTGTCCCAAGCAGGGTCATGGTGAACCAGAGCCTAACCCAGTAACACAGGGCACAAGGCTGGAGGGGAGGGGACACACCCAGGATGGGACACCAGTCCATCACCAGGCCCCCCAAGCAGGACTTGAACCCCAGACCCACCACAGAGCATGACCTTGCCAAAACCGCTGCAGCACCGCACCCCCTGAAACACTTGGTAGTTGTGTAATACTCCAAAGTCATCTGGAAAAATCATACATCTGTGCAATGATATTGTACCTAAAGATAAGGTGGGAAAGTGAAGACACACAAAGGTGATCAATGCGAAGTATCCTACACAAGCTGGTGGCCGTCGACAAGGGCAGCTCCACGTCCCCTTTCCTTTCACGCACCTAACATCCCCTTAACACCAAAGAACCCGGAAAGTTCCTCCTGATGCCCATGTGCCTGCTCTTCACACCACTCCCACCGCTTTCCAGCTCACCCACTCCCTCAGCTGGTGCTCACATGCATGCACACAGACACACAGATGGACAGACAGACAAGCAAGCAGGTACGTATACACACACACACACACACACACACACACACACACACACACACACAAAGAGCCCTTGACAGTACCTAATGGAACCAGGAGATGGAGCCACTCATGCCATCCCACTCTCTCAGGTAAGTGCTATTGTACAGTAGTATGTAGCCGAACTGAAACCACCTGGTCCTGTGCACTTAGCCGCTAACACCTAAAGTTAATTCCCCTTTTATGTTTTCTTTTACGAGAATTGCGACGGGTATTTCAATAGCAAAGCTGAGGTGTGCTGCACAAGTGACTCAGACGACAAAATGTTATAATGAAGTATGCACTGACTGCACTAAATGTCACTAAAGGTAAAATGTCATCATTAAATTGCGCTCTATTTTTCAGTATACACCTACTGATTGGTAGAAATACAATATTCGGCTAAACATATTAACGTGTGTTTTTTCCCTATTTTCACTTTTTTTCCAAAGTTTATCAAAAACAATTGACTACTATTTAATCTGAAAATCTGTCTGACAGGTTTTTACATATTACATGCTGGCTCATGAGAAATTTTATGTCTTTGTTATGTCTACATATGTCTGTCAGTTATTGATCACCTGTACAAATGCAAAATTAGTTTTGCTGAATTCGTCCAACTTGGGAGGTGCGGTGGCGCGGTGGGTTGGATGGGGTCCTGTTCTTTAGTGGGTCTGGGGTTCAAGTCCCGCTTGGGATGCCTTGCGACGGACTGGCGTCCTGTCCTGGGTGTGTCCCCTCCGGCTTTATGCCTTGTGTTACCGGGTAGGCTCCGGTTCCCCGCGACCCCATATTTTACAAGCGGTTCAGAAAATGTGTGTATGTGTGTGTGTGTGTGTGTGTGTGTAATTTGTCCAAATTGTTTGTCCTATATTTGTTCTAGTAAACAAGATGCAGTTAATAATCTATAAATACAACCTTATAAAAAAATTTTGCTTTAATCATTTTAACTACATCATTATTATTATGATTATCATTATTATTGTCATTGTTGTTCTTGTTACCGTTCACACTTTGCATTGCCCCATTATCACATTTTCTCGGTGTATTCTTTAGCTGTAGAGAACCATTAAAAACACTTAAAGTTGACACCTTGAGTCTTTTTGAGACGCACTGTCCAAGAGCGCATGGTATGTGTCTCTGCCTGTCCATGGGGTCCACATCCCATCGCATCCTATCCCATCTCAACTGGGCCCCGCAGCAAGAGGACACATGACCGCCCTCGCGGGCCCTCGCGGACACGTGGCGAAGCCCACTCCACGGTGTAATGGCTGCGACCTCACCCACCCACACACTGCACATTTAACTGTTTATTTTGGGCTCATGGGAGCTCGACCACTCACTCCCCCGCTCCCCTATTTAACAGCCCTTTTTCGGATACAGTCCTTTTCTTACTCACCGTAATAATCGCTTGTCACCGTGTAATTGCAGTGCTGTAAATAAATGCTCTGACACACACAACGCATAAATGACTTGAGCACAGCTGTCACACCAAGGGAGCGCAGCCCTCCCTCCGCGTGTAGGAATGGACGGAGCACATTGAGCTGCACCACTTGCCTAATTTATTTGTTTTGGTAAAAAAAAAAATAAAAGTCATAATTCTACCAATAGCTTGACTGTTAAAAGATGGAGAACAGTTAGTATTCTCTTACTACCAGCAGGTGGTGTAGTGGTTAGAGTCACTACCTTCAATAAATCTAGCAAATCAAGGGTCCGGTTTTGGAAGCCCCACTCATGTTATTACATCCTTGATCAAGGTTCTTACCCAGAAATGAAATGGTAAAACTTCCCCAGATGTACAAATGGGTAATTAATGGTAAGTAGGTTAATGCTGTAAGCCACTGTGGAGTCAGTTAAATAAATAAATAGATGTTAATGTGACTCATTGCAAGGTGCTGAGTATAGAGTAGCACTGCCATCTCACTGAGCCTGGTTGGTGCAAGAGAACACAGGTTCGATCCCACCTTAGCCTGTGAGGAGTGTGCATGTTCTCCCTATGTTCGTATGGGTTTTCTCTGGGTGCTCTGGTTTCCTCCCACAGTCCAAAAGCATGCAAATCAGGTCACTCTGTGTGTATGTGGGGCTACCCTGTGATGGACTGATGTACTCTCCTTAGCATTACACCCAAACCTTCTGGGATAGGCTCCGGACAAGTGGTTATGAAGTTGAATGGATTGTATGAATATAAAACACTGTAAATTGCGTTGGAGGAAACCCCAAGATAGATGAGCAGATAGCTTTTTATATGACTACACAGTGGACAGATTTAAATTCTTAATTTGTGGCAAATGAAAACTTGTTGAAGGGGGCACGGTGGTGCAGTGAGTTGGACCGGGTCCTGCTCTCTGGTGGGTTGGGGGTTCGAGTCCTGCTTAGGGTGCCTTGCGGCGGAATGGCGTCCCGTCCTGGGTGTGTCCCCTCCCCCTCCGGCCTTACGCCCTGTGTTGCCGGGTAGGCTCCGGTTCCCCGCGACCCCGTATGGGACGAGCGGTTCAGGAAATGTGTGTGTGCGTGAGAAAACTTATTGTACAAGTACACCTCCCTGTCAGAGGTGTACGGTAAAAAAAATACTATTAGTGCCTGGGCAAAACACATGGCAGGTTGTTTCAGTCCTCTTTTGCCACTGTAATACCAGGAGGTACTATATTGTCCATGTGACCAAAAAGCATCCATGGAGAAAAGAAACAAGGAACTGTGAAAGAAATGATACATGCTTTGGGGGGAGAAGAAAGTCAACATGTTTGAAGCTGACAAGCAATTTAGTTCAATTCAATTTATTTTTATAGCGCACTCTTCTAAGGCAGGGAGTGGAGTGGTGCAGTGGCACAGTGGGTTTGGCCAGGTCTTGCTCTCTGATGGGTCTGGGGTTCAAGTCCTGCTTGAGGTTCCTTGCAATGGACTGGTGTCCCAGCCTGGGTGTGTCCTCAGCCCTGTGCTGCTGGGTTAGACTCTGGTTTGCTGCGACAAGTGGCTTCAGACAGTGTGTGTGCTTGTCTCATACAGTGACACAGAGGCATAGAGCAAAGAAACAAATACATCAGACAAAGAAGACCCTTGACTAAAGAGTTGCTTAAAACATTATCAATGCTTCTATAAAAGGGGGCGTGGTGGTGCAGTGGGTTGGACCGGATCCTGCTCTCCAGTGGGTCTGGGGTTTGAGTCCTGCTTGGGGTGCCTTGTGATATACTGGCGTCCTGTCCTGGGTGTGTCCCCTCCCCCTCCGGCCCTATGCCCTGAGTTGCCGGGTAGGCTCCGGCTCTCTGCGACCCCGTATGGGACAAGTGGTTCAGGAAACGTGTGTGTGTGTGTGTGTGTGTGTGCGCTTCTATAAAGTCTCAATTTTCCAACTCCAACAATTAAAGGTGTAAGTATGCCTACTGGCCAAGGAAGAAAGGAACAAAAACTCCCAACTGACAGTCGAGGGGGAAAAAACCTCTGGGGGTCCAAGTGCCAGTGACTGCCCACCCCTCCTGGGCATTCTAGATTAAATAAGATTTCTATGTCAGTTTAAAGTGAATAATAACATTGTTGCTGTATGGTAGCTTGATTTCCCAGTTCACTAAGGTACGTCTCGTCCATCACGGCGGTTGCTCATCATCGTCAGTCAGCACGGGGTGCTTCTGTAACGGTCGGCCGGCCTCCTCAGGTCTTATTGTAGGGAAACAATGCTCAACAAGAAGAAGCTGTTAGTAATTTATAACTTAAAGAAGTAAGTTTAATATGTTTTGGTACAGAGGTGGGAAAAACAGGAACACAGCTAAATGGAATTACATTTTGTGGCGATATGCCCGAGTGAACATGTCAGTCCTCAGTCTGGGTTTGAAGACTGAGACAGGTGGGGCATTTCTGACAGTAACTGGTAGACTTTTCCACAGTTTAGGCTCTCTATAGCTAAAGGTGTGCCCTCCTACTGAGCTCTTATTGATCACAGGTTCTTTAAGGTAACCCACATCCAGTGAATGAAGATATCATCCTGGAATATAAGAATCAATAATCGCACAACGGTAAGCTGGAGCAATGCCATGTATTGCCTTATAGGTCAAAAGTAGGATTTTATGATCAACTCTAAGTGTAACCAGGAACCAATTTCAGATGAATTCTGACAATCAGATGTTAATCCAGACTGAGACAGGAATGGGGGTTGTAAGTATCCTTTATTACAAAAAATATGTGGTAAAATGACACAGTGCAGCGTTTTACACCAGGAAAGATATTAATTAGGGGACATTTTGGGTGGATATGATGAACAGAAGAATCAGTCGTGTACTAGAAGTCAAAACTTGCTACCCTATATTGCTTGGGCAAACCTTACATTTTGCATTAGGCATGATATTTGTAGTATAGTAATTCAGATTCATTTGTGCATCGAAATAAAAAAGTTAATGGGAAGTAAACCACTGGGTAGCCAGGACCTTGGGCCCATGCAGCATATGTAATCATAGAGACGTGTCACTCTAGATGGCTGAAGGACTCTGGTGAATGGAGCCAGCAAACAGGGAGGACTTGAGCGGCATCCAAAATAAATTAGGCTGGCACAGGAGTACTAGGGTACAACAGAGCAGACGCGGAAGCCAGGTGACCAGGCCTAGTTTTATGATGTTGTCACAGAAGACACTGAGATGAAGACTGTCAAAGAGGGCTAAATGGTTGAAAAAATGTACTGTTGGATGTGGAGACACTGGGACTGAGCAACTTACTGTGTCTGAAGGTGCTGTATTCTTCATCTGCAGATGGAGACAGGCGATGTAGGAGGTTCTGTTGCTTTCCAGCCATGTACTGTATAATAATTTATTCTGAAAGACAGAGGGAACTCACAAGTATTTATTGAACAGTATTAGAGCAGAACTGCTGCTCTAATGACCTCAGTAACTAAAATATCCTCAGTTACTGCATGGCATGCAGTCTATATGTCTATATGTTTTGATGGGTCTCACTTTTTCAACTGATACAAGTAAAATTGAGAGCCTTCACTCTCATGCATCTGGAATAGTGGAGTTGGATCTTTAGCCTGCAAATTGCAAGCTGAAATCCCAGGCAGATTTCATTTACTTCAGGATCAAACACTTGGTGAACTACACTTTTCTCTCTTTTTAAGATAGCGAGAGAAAGAAGGTTACAGCAAAAGATTTTTTAACAATTACTTTTTAAGTGAAAAACACACCAGCTCAAGATGATGAATTTCCGCAGTTCGGTTGTGTAAAGGGGACATACCACATATGAGCAGGAGCGCAGGAATAGTGATGGCAAAGATTATTAATGGATTAATGCGGAGAATGGACTCGGTCTGCTCTCCAGAACAGCCTCTTGTTGTGACACCTGGTCAGAGGATGACCTGGTGATAGGCAATCTGGGGAGCTGCTGGCAGGTGCAAGGAGCCCGGCGGTTGTCTCTGGGTGCGAGAGCTTGTAGGAAGGTGGATCACACCAGGAAGGCTAATTAGAATCTGACACTTAAAACCAAACTATCAGGCCATCTGGCATGTGTAACTCATAGAGGCACTTCACGCTCAGTGCAGCCATTTTTAATGAAAAGGAGCATTCAAAAGAAAGGTGCACATAGCGCCGGAGTCAACTAATAAATCAACAGAACAGCAAAAAATTCATAGTGATTTAGTTATTTTAAACTGAGCCCAGCCGCCAAGACTTGTGTGTTGAGAAGCAAAATATGTTAGGAGAAACATCTGATCCTCAGGAAACGAAGGGTGAATCAGAGCTGTAAATGTTGATTGCTTTTATCAGCATCTGCCAAACTCTTAGAAATCAGAAGATATTGCACATGCATGCAAAATGTACATATTGATCTGCATCAGGAATTAAATGAATCTGAAAAAGACAAACGCATTTTTCTCTGTTAAAATCCAGTGCTCACCAGTTTACCGCTACAGCTGCGACTGAGCAGGCGGAAAATGTCGGACATCTCAGCGAGCGTGTTTCACGGCAGAGGTGTCACCAGAAAGGCCAGATTAGAGTGAAAATGAAAGGAGGAGTTGAGGACTAAACAGAGGTTGGCCAGCAATGGCCTGGGTGTTTACAACTGGAAATACCCCCACACCATTTACTTTTAGTGTTTTGACCAATACAAGTTAGCATTGTTGTGACACCTTTAAAAAAGTGTCCCATCCCACACTGTCTATGTGCAGGAGTATGTCTATGGACTGGACATCTGCCAGGGTTAAATGGTGAGGCAACTGTGAGGAGTTGCAAGAAATGCCAGTGGAGGCCTGTGAGACTTTCGCCAACTCCTAAGGGCCATACTCAGATTTTTCCAGGACCTAAAAATGATCACAATTGTGAAGAAACAATTATTCTTCAGATATGTTTTTTATCCAGATCCGCTGAAGTATTTCCACACAAAACAAAACTTTATTTATTTATTCAGCTGTGGCTTTTTACCAAAGCAGCAAATGATGTCATGCTTCCTACAATGATTTACCCATATATACAGCTAGGTATTTTTATTGGAATAATTCAGAGAAATACCACGATCAAGAACACTAGGGCAGGAGAAGGGATACAAACTCAGGATTTTGACAGTTCTGACAGCCCTGACTATTACGTCACCTGTCGCCCCATACTGTACTTATTACATATGTATTATCTCATTGCAGATGCTAATATATAAATTCACATTTGTAATGACTATACAAATTGTTTTACTTTTAAAGATGAGATTAATACACATGTTTAAATAATACTAAACTGTAATTTTTGTGACGGACTGGCGTCCCGTCCTGGGTGTGTCCCCTCCCCTCCGGCCCTGCGCCCTGTGTTGCCGAGGGGGAAGGGACACACCCAGGACGGGACGCCAGTCCATCGCAAGGCACCCCAAGCAGGACTCGAACCCCAGACCCACCAGAGAGCAGCCACCACAACCCCAGTAATAATAATAATAATAATAATGTTGGAGTTTCACAAAACATTTAAAGCCATTATTATGAACAGTAGAACGGTGCTTTTCAATACATATTTAGGAATAGGCCTACAGGTAGAGTGTTCTCTCTTTCATGTTCATTTCATTGCTCTCTAGAATATCTACCATGTTGAAGTTCGTAATAGTAATGACCTGTCTGTTAGGAACCGTGTGCTTGTTTGCACTTTCATTCGTTCTGCGCAGGTGGTTTCACTACATACACGTTAGAAAAAAAAAATGAAACTACTGTAAATGTGTTACAAAAAGGGTGAAAGTGGCAGAGATCCAGAATGACGTGAATGTGCATGTAAAGACTCGACCACAAGGTGTCGGTAACACTGCAGGGTAGAAGACACCTATAGCTGACTAGTCACTGCAGTCAACTTCCTGTTTCATGGACGTGTACCGTGGACATAATTCAGTGAAAAAGGTCACGACAAATGGAAAGTGTCGGAAGTAGATAGGCGGGATCAGCACGGGATCCGTACGTGATTGGCAGAAAGAGCATCCGCATCCTCAGTAAAACGTCATTTCCGGACGTCGTAAACCTCGTCTTGGTGATAGGGTTTTTGCTACAGAGTGGAGGTATATAGTTGTGTCTAAATCGGGAAATAATTTGAAGTAAGAGTATTCCGTGAATAGGTTTTGTGTTTAAGTTGCCATGTAACAAAAGAAAACTAGGAAATTTTGAGGGGAAAGTAGCTCAGGAAACACATCAGCAGGTTCGTGGGGCTCTGCTCACTTGTCCACCTAACGGTTACGAGCCAGAGTCGAAATATATGATAAATTTAAATTAGTCCTGAGCTATCAGCCCACAGACACACCAGTTGATGAGGGAATTTAAAGTACTAAAATGAACACGTAAGATTTTAAATGTTTCGTTTTTATCCCCCCAGAAATACATATTCTGAAGGGAAAAGTGATTATTTTCTAATCATTATGCATGTAAATAAACTACAAACACTAAACTTCACCTTACAAATCAGTAAAATCTTAAACACAGATGTTCTTTGATTTATTCTCTGGATAGGTTTTGTAAAAAAAAAAAAACCTTGAATGTAGCTACATTACATAAAAAATTTAAGTTTTGCAGACTTATTTTAATGTACACTACTAATTAATATCAATGTAAAATTACCCTAATATGAAGTCTACAAGAACTCCTGTTGGTGCAATTCATCTGGTTCAAGTGCAATGTAGGTCTTATTTTCATTTTCAGATTTCTTCATTATCTCCACTTTGTTCTCGATAGTAAAAGTGACAGTACAGCTCTTCTTATTGCTGCTACTAGTATCACCAGAACTTAGGTACACCGGACACAAGCTGTAAAAACTGTGGAAGTTAGTTGAATTTATATTCCATTATTTACCTCATTTCCATTCAATTTGGGCACATTTTAATGTCATCTGATTAGTGTCAAGGGAACAGGTAAGTGCTGGTCATGTTCTTTAAACTACAGGCAGAAACACTGTGTTTGATTTATTAATTCATTGTTAGTATTCGCTTTTCCAGGATTGCAGGATCATGGTAGTCTGGAGCCTGTCCTGGAAGTAAGTGGTATGAAGCAGGAAACTACAGAGCTGTCTCACACACACTGTTTCACTCACACACTCTAGGAAGTTTACATTTGCCAGTTTAATTGAAACGCATGCCCTTGGGCTATGGGAGGAAGCCACACAGAGAAAGCATTCAAACTCTTCACAGACTGAGCTGGATTTCATTCGATGTCCAGAGACAACCAGTAAGTTTTACACCCTCATTTGCATATCCACACGCTTTAAAGCCCAGAGGTTCTTTAGATTTTCTCGGCTATGGAAGTATGACGAAAGCTCTCCTAGAAAAATGTAAATGAATAAATCAGGAGAAAATATTACATTGTTTTCTGTACTGAAAATGTTTCACCTTCAGGTAAAATTATGTCACAGAGAGCTTAGATGTATTTAATTTTACATTTGTGTTTTATTTTCAAAGCAAGTCTGTGCTTCACAAACCTCCTAAAGTCCATCTCGAACCCCAAGGTTAAGAATCACTCCTCTAATGGCAATTTTGAGTGACCAGGTCACTTTGTATGTATGTCTTAGGACTGTGAGAGGAAACCAAGGTGAGAATGGAGAGAAAAAGCAAACTCTAAACAAACAGTAGTTGTGATGTACCAGTGCTACTCACTGTACCACTGTGCTCCCCTCATTATACATATTTGCTAAGAGAAGCCCACCTTACCTTTGACTTTAAAGAAATATGGTTTCTCAAAGATTCAGATAAAAAGAGCTGTTTGTGTTGTGTGTTGAATTCACACATTAGCTAAAGTATGGCTGCAGTAAAAAGAATTGAAGCAATGTTCATGCAAGGTTTCCTGTTTGTATATCATACCTTTCATTTTTATGTTGAAATTGGTAAAGTGTTTTTCCACACTTTGACTGTTAGGAGGAGTGGTTTGTGTCTGGTTGCCCTTTTTGTCAATCATTTACAAATCCCACCAACCTACTTCCCACAATATTTATTTGACAGCTCTCCTCTTTTCCGTTTGCCGGCTTGCTCTTTTGAGTTTTCTTGGTCACTGCTTTAGATTGAAATAGTCTGCTTTTCAGGTTCAACCATCAGGATGTTTTTATGAACATGATTGTTCATATGGTGGAAAGTAACAATTAACTCTGCTTTAGTCTCTCTGTGTTGATGTAATGCACATGTTGTATTTTCAGTGAGATGTACATTGCTTTGGAGAAAAGTGTCTACTAAATAAATAAATGTAACTGTAATGAAGATCCCTCCTTGCTATTGATACAAGTAATGCTCCACACAGAGAAAAGACTGGAAATGTTGATCATGGCAGTGAAATTCATTTGATTGTTTACACCCTTATGTTGAACTGATTCTTCAAAACTATACTTTAAATGCCCTTGTAGATGGCACAGCAGTATGTATGACAATGTTTCTAATTAATATCTAAAACACAGTTGAAAATTTCGAGATTTCCTTTGCCCACTTTGTTGCTGCAGCGATACAAAATAAACTGTACAGTAATACACAAGTTTTACTGCATTTTCATTTTTAACTTTGATGCAATTATATTTATGATATGCTTTCATACTGTGTACTTCGATATTCTATAACAATGAAAAAACATGATATTTTTAAGTATGGTGCCATTTTAAGTGTATTTTTACCTCTACGTTTGTTCTCAGACCTCTGCAAAATAAATGTATTGAATATAGATGAGGTCTATATTCCTCCTTCTCTCAATGTAATGCATAAATTGTACTTTTGCTGAGATGTACGTCGCTTTGGACAAAAGCATCTGCTAAATGAATAAATGTAAATGTAAATGTGAAGGAGACTGCTTCTTGGCACTATTCACTTTTAGGAGCCCAGATCTTGTGATAACTTGGTTAGAGTAAAAGGAAAGATGTGAACACAGTAATATTAATAGTCTGAATGGTTTTTGAGCAGTTGCTTGACAGCACAGTAGGTCAACAAATTATGGAAGTGCTTGTACCATATAGACTAAAAATAGAATTATTGTAATGCTGTTGACAAGCAAAAACAGAAGTGACGATAGAAATGTAAAATGTATTTCCAGTCAGTGTTAATAAGTATTGATTTTTTCCTGATTCACATGACTTTATTGGATTTTGACCTTCCATGAATTGATTATAGAGAGTGCTTCATTGGAGCATATTATTTTGACACAGAATTGGATCTTTTTGTTTGTTTAAGAGGAAATGAAACATTGCTGTAGGCTAAACTTCAGTCTTGCATTGTTCCTTTCTTGCCCAAATGTTATTGCAAGTGCTCTTTTAGTTTCTGGATAATTAATTCATTATTTTAAAACTCTCTAGTGTTGGACGACTGACCTCATTCCATCCTCTTTGTGTCTGCGTTGTCAGAAAACCAAGAGATACAGCCTTGCTTACTTCTTGTACCACATGGAGGGGTGCTTCTGAGGTCTCTGAGTCCTGCTTACCCTAATTAGGTTGCAGTCTAATCCATTGTGACACTACTGATAACCATATCCACACTGTGCAAGCAATACTCCAGCAATACTGCTATCATGAATTGAGCTCTTTGTGAGGAAGTCATTTTCAGTGTGAAGCCAAATTGAGGAGGTCTGTTTTTTTCAGTTTTAAAGGGATTTTTGTCTTTAAATCTTTTAATTCTCCTGTACATAATGGGCAAAAGTTGTATTTCTGGGTTATATAACAATGTTTCAAGGGGTTTTCATACAGATATGTATTGCAACACTGCTAAGGAAATTAAATGAAATTTTCCTCAGTGACAGTAGGCAGAATGGCTTTAACCTGAAATGACCTGTATAGTCTGTAGCAATAAGGTTAATGATAGACAATAAATTCTGTACACATGTATGTTGGATGGTGAAAAAATGTGCAGTGGGCATTGTTTTATTGCTTTGTGACAGTATTAATGGTAAAACAAAAATGAGAACTTAAATTCCTTAACATTACTCAATGAGAACCAGATACCTGATAATTTTATCATTACTTTTAGTGTGATTTGTTGCATTGACCCTGTTCCCTCTCTGCTTATCTGAAACAATGGCATAGACATATGCCTATTCTTCATCTTATTGAGCAATAGCTCCCTGTCCACAAATGACTTTTTCTTAGCTTTCAAGAGGGTGCACAACAAATCGATTATAATGAACTTCCTTTAACTGCCATAGTCTTGTGTCCTTAATTATTACTTTGAAAGAATAAATGAGTCAGAATTCAAGGTTTCACCTAATGTGGCTATATCAGAGGTACTGCCTGGATCTTAGTAACTAGTAGCCTTCACTCTGCAAAGAAATGCCTTCCTCTCATCTGTCCTGAATAGTCTCAGATTCTCCGCTGTACAGTTCCTATCTCAAATTTAATGTGTAAAATTATAGCATGCTTGTTGGAGATGTATATAATATTTCCCCACCACATTCTTGTGCTCAGCCTCCACAGATTAGGTCTCAAATTACAAATACACCTCCACTTCTGCAGTTCCATTGAGAGTAACAGTGTTTTAACCTCCCAGACTGCCAGAATAGATTATCTGTCTGAGCAGGAAGATGGCAGAGACTCTTTATTTTTAGGAAAAGCATCGGCAAACCTGATCTGGAAAAGATGCAATGAAAGAAAGAAGGCCTCCTTCCATGCTTGATTTCCTGGTAGTGCTTATCTAACCCTTGTATAACCTCACACAAGGCAGTCAGACTCTTGTGTTAGATTTAAAATCCACCATAGGCCTGAACAGTGGCTTGGTGGAAGAGTGGGTAATACTGGTGCTTCACAGCTCCTTGAGCTGCTTGGTAGGCAAAGGCTCAAGTCCAGCTCAAGGTATGTCAAGATTGCATGTTTCTTCCTGTGTTTGTACTCTGCAGATATATACAGAAGAAGGCAATGGTGAACTACTTCCATTACTCCTTTGCCTAGAAAATCATGTGAGAGGTTTCCAACAGTTCAATTCAACTGTCTGGCACATCCATAAAGACATAGGCCCTGATAAAATTATAAACAGTATTTATCAGTAATAGTTTCACATTTACACAACTGCAGTTCACCTGATATACTGTATATATTTTGGTTTCATTAAGAATTTCACAAGCAGTATGGATCCACTTCATCGCAAATAAATCAATATCTTTGATAAAACTTAACACAGTTAACAAGTCTGGTACAATATCTTTTGTCAAGCTGTAAAAAGATATAGTCACTGTTCAAAGTTACAAATGTACACTTTGAAATACTAAAAATGCACATAAACAGGAGTGTGAAACCAGATTTATTGAACTCACTTTCACAGTGTTTACAGCTAGTGTCTAGTATTGGTGAGTGATGGTCAATAAACAAGAAGACGAACTTTGTGCTTGTTTAAGGAATGACTTGGTTCATGTAAAATTATTATTCATTGCATTGGGCAGGGGTACTTGCCAAACATAAGCCAATGAAATGCTCCAGTAAAAATTTCTCCAGATGTCTAAATGAGTGCATATGTGTAAGCACTTAGTATCCAAACATTCCCATCAAAGAAAAACATCAGGAAAATTAACAAATGATAACCATGTAGCTTCTGGATTAAAATATTAAAATGTTTTACAACATATATTTTTTTTCAAATATTATAGGAATATCAGTGATATTACAGAACCTAACCTGCAAAGAAACTGAGAGACACATGCATTACGTTTTTAATGATTGTGACTTCAGGATAAAATTATTGAACAAAACGAGTTAGAAACAGATTTGCAGTTCCATCTGTGTTCATAAACCATGGAGCCAGTGCACCCTGTACTTGTTAGTGTGCTGAAGTATAGATTATTCAAAAATCCAGTAATACAGTCCAATAATAATAAAAATACACCACAGGGTGACTCCTTGAGATAAGGAGCACAATTTTAAATCAAGCCTATTGTTAATTTATGTTTTTACCATAAACCTATTATTCTACTGATCAGATATGGCATAATATTACCCGGTAAATAACACACAGAGCCTGAGAATTCCATAAGCCGTTTCACTATGCTCTCTGTGTGTGTGTGCGCGAACATTTTCTGTGCGCTTCTCGCGGTGCCGCGGAGAGCTGAACTACAAAACTCCACTTCCCAGAATTCCCAGCTCCACGCGTTCGCGGCCCGTCAGCGAAGCGGACTAAACGTCACGTTCCTACATTCCCGTCTTCGCGTTCCAGCAGGAGCGTAATCTTCTTCTGCCGAACACGTTTCTGTCCGGAAAGGGCACAGACCCGCACGGAGCACCCATGACACCGCAAAGAGGGAGTTAAAATCGAGGAGGAGATCCCGGATTCCTCGTCAGCCTGAATCGCCGCATCCGGTGAGTCCGTGAGAACTCGTGCCTTGCGGTTATTCCGTGGTTTGACAACAGAGCAGTTGATCCGCACAGAAAGCGCCGGCCGGGTAGATCGTGTTCCTTCCTGCGTGCCGCCAGCTCTTCACACGACACGGCCGCGGTCCAGCGCAGATCTCGGCTGCTCTGGCGCCGCATGCAGTTGCGCTTCACCACCAGACCAGACGGTCTTGGCGCATCTCGTCTCATCCGCTTCGCGCGCGGGGCTCGGTCGGTGTCTCCGTATGACGCCCCGTTTCGCTTCCTTCAGGAGCGCCGTGACAACGGCCGGCGTGCCCGTGGAACGGGAACAATATCAACTATGCCTTTACTTTACCTGTTGACATTGATTGAGCGCGCGGCACGCACAGCACATGCAGTACTGTGTCGGACCGCGGGGGAGGGGGGCGGCACAGCTGTACCGAGCGAGGAACTGGACTGACTGACTGACTGACTCTGGCCGTAATAAATACGCAGTGATTTATCACGGACGCGAACAGATTACTGAGTCATCATGTGTGTCGGTGCCGCAGCGCGGGACCGGGAGACTGTTAATGAGCTGCTCGGCGCGGGGGCGCCGGGGGGCGCGAGGGCGCGGGCTGGATGCGAGGGTGTGGAGCGGCTTTGTTCGGACCGGACACGCGCGGCCGTCCGCAGTCATGACTGGGCACTTTCCGGCGGAGCGCAGAGAGCGCGCGCGCCCGCGCTCTCACACACACACACACGCGCAGAGCCGCACTGTGACACGTGCAATAACGCGCTCCATGTGAGATTGCCGCGCTATTGTTGTGCTGCACTGTCCCGTTCGTTCGTCCCACTCGAGGCCCTTACGGATCCGCTTTGATTCCTATTTAATTTAACTCGGCCGCTTATTCGCCGCTTCCCACACTCATTAGATTATCTGAAGAAAGGGGTGGATGTGTCACTGTATTGTTACCATATCATTTTGTCCTTTAGTTCGCTGACACGTTCACATTAATTCATGTTGCAGACACTTGTCAATGATTTATGCAGTATGATCATGTGACACCTTATTATATATTATTATAAGGTGACATACAGTACTAGTAGATACACTGAACTCTACAGCCATTGAGGGACATTCATGTAGTGTAAGATGAGTAACTTCACAATGATTTACGCATTTAGCAGCCAGGGCATTGTTATTGAATCAAATCAAGGTAAGCAAGTCAGTACTACTGCAGCAGTGAGATTTGAACCCGAGATCATCAGACTCCAAAGCTTCAGCACCGAGCACATGGTGACCCTGCTATGGAGCCACTGGCTCCCTGCTGTTTCCCTTCCATTCCATTCCACACAACAATGGATGGTGACCTAATGTGCTGTGATACAATGCAGATTAAATGGGTAGCACATTAGTTTAAATCTGAGCAACATAATGGTCAACATTTGAAATTCTCACCCAGCCCTTATAACATACCTATCATATTTTCTCTGGCTCCAGTTTGCATGCTCTGCTGGTATAGCCTACGGTTTGCTCAGCTGTGGAAATAATGTTGTTGATGTGGCGCTGCTGAAAAGACAAGTGGTTTAACATTACGTTTTTGTAATATGTTAAGAGGATTAGCTCTTAAAATTTAGCTGATGCGTTTTGTCCAAAGTGATAGAAAATGTTAACTTTTGCAGTGATTTACATATTAGTACAATTTACTGTCATTTATGTTTATATAACTTTGTTTGGCAGATGCTTTTCTCCAAGGTGACTTCCAGTGAACTCTATGTAGTGTTATTATCAGCCCACACACCTTATTCACCAAGGTGACTTAAACTGCTAGACACACTACTTACACTGGGTCACTCATCCATACATCGGTGGAACACTCTCTCTCTCTCTCTCTCTCTCTCGCACACTATGGGGGAACCTGAACAGCATGACTTTAGCCTGTGGGAGGAAACCAGAGCACCGGGAGGAAACCCACGCAGACACGGGGAGAACGTGCAAACTCCACACAGACTCAGTGGGGATCGAACCCATGTCCTCTTGTACCACCCACGCTACTCGCTGTGCCACCATATTGCCCCGGTTCAGCATAAGTACCTTGATGAAGGATAGTAGAGCAGGAATGAGGATTTGAACTGGGGACTTTCAGGTTGCAAGGAAGCATTGACTAAAACTACACCACCTGTCATATTTTACTTAAATCGAGAGTTCAGGATGCTTTGTTACTGCTGTCATCAACCTGAATTCCTCATGCATAAGGTTTTATTTCAGTGGTTGAGATTAGGTGGGCTGTTCTGGATACAAGACATCATAAAGGAATATTTCACCTTTCCCCATGCTAAATGACTATCCGTGGACAAAACAATAGCAGAGCACTGGTGTTATTAATTTAATTAACAAATTTGTGTGCTGGCTGTAACATAGGTAACAAGTTTTTACTAGTATTGAGAAGTTATCGAGCACCTAGGGTCTTGATTGACATTTAATCACTGAACTCAGCAGTTTTCGTTAATAATTGAAACAGTTTAAATAAGAACAGCAAATGCAGGACTTCTGTGTGTCGCCCTAATATACCCCTATAGAGTGATCGAGTCCATCGTTGAACATTTTGAAGGGTTAGGATATTGTATAGTCTTACAGCTTTTCACCGCTGTTTTTCCCAACATAGTCTAGTTAGACCAGTATTATCGGTTTATTCATGGTGTCACTATTTAAAAAGGAATACAGTACAAATTTGTAGTGTAGTCTCCACCGTCTTACTTGATATTTCTCCATGGGGCCCAATGCTCTATGATCCAAAGGTTGCTTACCTTATTGTCTTTCAGCTATCTTGATACTTCTATTTTGCTTCACAATAGATGAGTTTTTAAACCTCCCACATGTATTGCTGGATACGTTTTTAGTTTGTGTACTTGTAACCTACTTTCTGTAAGCAATTTTCTACATGAAAGTGTCTAGATCTGTTGCTTCAACTGGGTCACGGAAATTGGGGTTGCAGGAGCTTGCTCGGATCGCTTATTGAGCCGTCATTGATCCGAAGTCGGGTTTGCGGCGCCGATCAGTACGAACTAGGGAGTGCTTTGTGACAACTGCCATTAGCGTCACAGCTCTCCGTACGCACACAAATAACGCTGCTGCAGCTTGCTTGTTTGTTTTGGTCTTGTCTGTCTCAATCGTTTCTGAGTGTTCCATTTACAGCGAATGTAAAGGCCACTGTGTGAAATTCCATCACCCTGTGTTGGGTGGGTGGGGGGTGTTTGTCTCTGTCCGTGTGTAACAATGAAGGGGCTTTGTAGGCCAGTCACATTAACTGTACGAGGCTTACACCCCTGGCCCCTCCGAACTGAATATTCCATCAGGTCAAGCCCAGGGAACAATTTGGCCATTGTCACGCTCAGCTTTTTAAGCAAGGCTGGGATAACAGCTCGTGCTTCTGGAATTTGCACTTTCGTGTTACGGTACCATCGGTGTGCGCCATGTATTGGTGGTGCGAGCCTTATAGTCTCTATGAATCGTGATTTCTAGAGTCAGGATTTGCTTTCATGATGAGAAATGGTCAAGGCCAGATCCCAGTGTCATCTGATTACGAGCAGTGTTTTACATTTATTCATTTGGCTGATGCTTTGCCCGAACGCAGCTGGAAATATTAAGCTACTTACAATGACTTGCCCATTTATACAGCCTGGTAATTTGTATTAGAGCCCTCCAGGGTGGATATTTTTCTGAGGAGGCTGGGCATGAACCTGTGACCTCCAAGTTCAAAGGTAGCAGCTCTTAACCGCTGTGCTGTCTGCTGCCCTTTCCGGCTCCTTCCGCTCCCTCTTCAAGATGATGATGTCTGTGTAAGCAGATGGGTCGTGCAGCCCAGGGCAAGGGGTGGTATTAGCCAAACGGACAGCTCCCAGCAGTCTGCCCCTAGTAGACCGATGAGGACCAGTTGCTCCCAAATGCAGAAGACTTTTTAAGCAGCTGGTTTGAGGACTGATCATTGTCAGGAGTCTTTGATGGAACAGAGTGGTTTCCTGGGCCCTGTCTTGGATTCTGTGGGTCTTGTTTTCTGTTAAGTAGATTACTTACTTTTAGCTTTGCTTTTTGCTCCACTGGAGAGGTCTCGTCCCCATTTTGGTTTTTTTGTTCCAGAATAAAACCCTTTTTCTCAGACAAACTTGCTGCGCGTTGCCCCTGGTCCTGCCCATATCGCTGCCTTCGCCCCAGAACTGGCCGCATCATAGGCCAGTTTACTATTAGGGGAGTCAACCTGTAATGAGACACACACACACACACATTTTCAGAACCGCTTATCCCATACGGGGTCAGGGGGAACCGGAGCCTACCCGGTAACACAGGGCGTAAGGCTGGAGGGGGAGGGGACACACCCAGGACGGGACGCCAGTCCGCCGCAAGGCACCCCAAGCGGGACTCGAACCCCAGACCCACCAGAGAGCAGGACTGTGGTCCAACCCACTGCGCCACCGCACCCTCTGTAATGAGACACTTTTTAAAATATTCTTCAGAAACTTTGGAGAAATGGACCAGTTATGTTTGATTAAACAGGTCTCCCTATCTCGTCTAGGGGGAAAAAAAATTTCCTTTAGCGCTCGGCTAATGTCAAATTTTGCTTGCGGAGATAAGGGGGATATGAGGAACCATTAACGTCTCATCCACATCAAGACAGGTGTGAGTTTTCATGTTTTTATGTCTTCTGTTGATTATGACAAGACTTCTGCATAAAGTTCTAAGGTCATTACAATAAAACAGCATTGTCTGACTTTGTACATTGGTATTTTCCTTTTTAAGAATTTTCCAAATGCTTTTGTACTCCTGATTTTTTTCTTTCTTTTTTCTTTTCTTTCTTCTCTCCCCTTTTGGGGGTTGAGGTTGCGTGAGCTTCATGATTATCATCAGAAGTGATTTGAATAACAAAGGCATAGAGGTCTGGATGTCCCAAGACACGGATGTTATCTTGGGTTACTTTAGTACGTCGCTGCTCCCAATTGAAGTCAAGTGTCAGTTTCGACATCCTGAAGTCACTGTAGAGCTGCTAAAAAGTTCACAGATGCTCAGTTTGGTTGAGCTCGAGGCTCTGCGCTGCTTGCCCTTTCTAGAATCCCCTGCTTGTTTTTGCTGTTGCAGAGGTCTGGTTAAGGTTTTCTGGAGAATTGTAGAGCCATCAAGTTGTACGCTGTGTTGGTCCTCAGTGCTTTTGTGTAAAATCAGTGATGCCAAAGTTTTGTCTAAACTCTGGAAGCTTCCATGTTCTGCATTTCTGTGATAAGCTTTTCTATTGGCTGATTCTGTAGGACAGTTACTCTGATGAAGGGTAACATTTTTAGTGTCATTGTTATCAAGTAGCTATATGGTAGAAAGATTATTCTTTACTTGACAGATGCCTTTATCTAATACAACCTAGTAAAGATAAACCAAATGTGCTATTACTAGGTATCAATGACATGAAATAGCTCTAAAGGAAAGTTTGACAATATGTAAACAACAATTACATCTGGAATTTACATTTTGCTTTAATGTGAAGTGCATACTGAGAAAATTAATTTGGAATACACACTTTAAATATGCTCCATGTGTAAAGATGTCTGAATGTCACCTGCGTTTTTGTTAGAATATCTGCCTCAAGGATGTTCTGAGAGGGCGGACAGAACTGTAGGACAGGTCTGAAGAGCTGTTTTGCTGATTATTGCTGATTCCCGTGGTTTACCGTGCTCATCAAAGGATACCATTGCACTCGCTGCTGTTTGTGTAGGACGCAGCAAGTAGTGTCATGGCTGGAGCAGTTCGTTACAATCAAGGGAACTTACATTTATTCATTTAGCAGACGCTTTTGTCCAAAGCGACATGCATCTCAGCAAAAGTACAATGTATGTATTACAATTACATTTACATAAATAAAATTAATTTATGCATTATATAACTTGGTGCAAGTCCTTCCTGCTGTTGCAGTATCTTCGAAAAAGGTACTTATTGCAGTGAAAATAACCCTTGCGTAAATGTGCAAATCATCGTATGCGGCATTGTGTATAAACGTAATATTGCAAGATGGTGGCACTCATCAGCTAAATGAGTATGTGGGAACTAAGTGGGAAATACGTTGGGTGTCAGTCAACTGATTCACCAAGTTTTGCAAAAGTGCTCTGGAAAGCTTTTCTGCCATCCAGATCTCACAATAGCTCACCTGTGACACTGTTTTCGTCCTTGCCACCAGTCCAGCTGGTTTGCAACTGTATGGTTATTGCACACTGTTGAGAGTCACATGGGATTGATTAAATCTTTATACAATGTCATTATAGCTCCAAGTTTCCATTCTTATTTAAATCTAGCCTGCGTACTTGAAGATTGTGAACAACAGTGCAGCGCGTTACGCGCTAGTAAGATGTTGCACATGCACTTTGATTATGGTTGAGCTGCCGTGTCTTTTTACATTCCTTGTCAACTTCTCTGGAAGACTAAAACGTGCTTCAGCCTGTTTGGGCTTGCTGAGAGGAAATTGGTTTCCCAGATTTTGGGCCTGAAGGAAATTAGATCTGCTTGCCACACATTTTTGCTATTATGGAACGATTTTGGGCTATCCAAATGTCTCGTAATTTCATTACAGCGTGAGCTCTTGCGTGTTTGCCACGATAATTCCCGTTTTTTTCTGCTGGACTCGGCTCAAAACAAGGAAACATCCGGTGCAACGAATGTGAGAGACCAACTTGATAGCCTTTTTAACTTGAGGATTTCAAATCAGCATTTTTTTTTTTTGGGCTTCTTAACCATGTGATTGAACTCGGTATGTATTTCATTTTAATTAGTGCCTCATCCACCCCAGGGGTGTGCGGTGGCGCAGTGGGTTGGACCGGGTCCTGCTCTCCGGTGGGTCTGGGGTTCGAGCCCCGCTTGGGGTGGATTGCGATGGACTGGCGTCCCGTCCTGGGTGTGTCCCCTCTGTGTTGCCGGGTTGGGCTCCGGCTCCCCGCGACCCCGTATGGGACGAGCGGTTTCAGACGATGTGTCTAGTGCCTCATCCACATGTGAATCGCGTGGAGACGTACTATTCAATTAGTTACTCCGTTAAGGGCAGAGGTTACATTTTAGTTAGTGTTCCAGGTGTAGGTGGTGGTGCTGTTCTGTCAAAATGATTACTTCGTTAAAGCAAGTAGGAGCTGAGGTACAGGGAAACCAAACTTACACTCTGGTTCTTGAGGACCCGGCTTGGCGAACCCTGTTTTGCAAGATGGGTTTCCACTTGTCGGACGCGGCTGGCCCAGTCGTTGGCGGCGTGTGCCACGCGGAGAGCTGTTTTGGAAACTGCCGGCAAGCAGCACTGTAAACAGTCACCACCAGATTCCAGTTGCTGGTTGTGAACCTCCTTGGAGAGGCTGCCCTTGCGCACTTGCGTAAGATCATTGACCGCGTTCCTTTAGTAGACTACAATTTAGTAGAATTACTTAATCTGTATACTGTACAGCACCTCATATAAATACCAGCCATGATAATTTGAAAATCTAGTTTGAGTTCTGTGGTTGTACCAGATTTCACCCTGGATTTGTTTGCTAGTTGGTTACCTTGCTGCCTGCTAATATGAAGTTATGCTTTACTCCGTTTACCTTTTTTTTTTTTTTTATAAATCTCTTGTGCCTTTGACACCTTCCTTTTGGATCAGGAAGATTCCTAGCAGCAGATATCGCTGACCCTTAAGCGGCTGTGTTGACCAGTAGTTGAACTTTTACGAAGAAGTAGATCAGTTATATTTAATAAGAATGTCTTTGCCGGTCTGAAATAGTTAATCTATCCATCTGACATTTGTTTAGATAAGGTGTACCTTCAGGGAAAGTGGGTACGGATAAATACTGGTTGTACTACGTGCAGTTTTACCTCAATTAATTTAACAAAAGGAAACATCATAACTGCTAAAAAGGAAGTTTGAAATGCCAGATAAGTGTCTTAATCCCAGAAATATACCTGCTGTTTAGGCCTATTGAGTGTGGTAATGGAAGTCATCTCCAAGGCTACCCCAAGCTCTCTAATAATGTGTTTATAAGTGTGAGGCATGGACTCTGTTGTCATGTAATAGGAATTCCCTTGACCGCCATGAAGTCTAAGCGTGTTAGTTGTTGCCTCTGTGCACGTGGCTCAGACAGTTTGTTTATTTTTTTTTATTATCTGCCTTTACTGCAGCTCAGTTTCAACATAGAAGGATTATGGAAATTAAAAAAAAAAAAAAAGAGTAATTTCTCTGATTAGTTTCTTGTGCTTTCTTCCTTATTTTAATTTTAGCCATTGTGCAGTGGTGTGTCTGATGTATGTTTGTGGTTAATAAAACTGCATAACTGCATAAGTCTGTGACTTTACTGCGTAAGTACCTGAAGTTAAGTGGCATGAGTAGTGATTATTAAAACATGTGCTCATTCAAAAAATAATGTGCAGAGGGTTGAACCACCTTTGGCCTTGCTCACCTCATTAATGGAAGATTTTCTGCTCATTTCAAGTAGAAAGCTCGCGGTTGACTTCCCCATTCCTCCTTTAATGTGTAAATAAACCTCTCTGCTCATGAGGGCCATTGTGACCTTGCCCTATTTCCGTGTTCCACTTCATCCCAAACATGCTCTGTCCCTTTGAGGGCTGCGGTGGGGCTTCGAGATGTAGCAGACCAGGCGTTGACAGTCCCTGGTTTGCAACCCAGTTTTCCTGTGTTCTGCAGCACATCCCTCAACTTCTGGTAGGGTTGCTGTGGTGTAGTAGGTAGCGTAGTGGCTAGAGCCATCATCTTGCAATTCACGGACTTGGGTTTGAATTTCTGCTCCCCGTAATGCTCTTAATGAACACTCCGGTAAAAATGACACAGTTGTTTGAATGGGTGTGAGCTGCACTATCAATGGGTGAAAGATTTTACACTACCTTGAGTACAGTATTAGAGCTTGCCTCTGACATCTCTGCTTGGATGTCTGATAAGTCTGTAATTCAGTCTCTCCAAAACCAATATCCTCCATCTCCCAGCAGGTCTATCCAGTTGTCGGGAACTCTTTCAAACTGGAAAATTTGGTTCACCGCTTCATCGGTGAGGAGCCTGGGATGTAACAGTTGACTCGAGTCTTTGCATCTCCCAACACGCTGCAGCCGTAATCCGGTTCTGCATATGTCTTCCGTGTAACGCCCTCAGGATCCGCCAACGTCTCGTAACGCACTGTACGCATCTCCTGGTGCGGGCCATACTGATATCCTGCTTGAAGTACTGCAGCTCCTTCCCTCCTCTGTGATCAGACATCACCAGCTGATCTGTAATGTTGTGGCATGAGTTGTGCTTAACTTTTCAGTCTTTCCATGTATTTCCACTCCTCTCGCTCACTGATATTATGTATACCTCACTGACTTTCTAGGTGTCCATAGCCATCAAGTTCGAAACTCTGGTTATGATTTGCATGTCAATCAAAAGATCTGCTCCGGGATCCGATCTGTACGGGATCTTATCGCTCCCTATACCCCATCGAGAGTGCTGTGCTCTTTCACCTCTGGCTGCCTGGTGGTCCCACACTTGAGAGGTCCAATATGGAAAGTAAACAGGTTCTTGGTTTTGAATCCAGCGTGGCGGAATGAACGCCGTCTCTCCCTCAGAACTGCCGAGTCTCTTTCGTGATTCAAGAATGGTCTTGAAATGCATCGCTGTCCAACTTCGTATGCAGCTCTTTTCGCATCTCTCTCCTCATATCCTTACTGCTGTATAAACCTGCATCACACCTGCCGCAATCAATTTTGTATTTCCTATCACACTTAGTTCTCTGGACAGCAGCTTGCGTAATGTACACCAGCAAAGATGGTAGTGTTTTGGACAAACTGACTGTGCCTCAACAATTACATATTCACATCTAAAACACTTATTGTGTTAAATGTACTTTGTTTATTCTGGGTTGCTCCGCTAAATGAATAAATGTCAGCGTAATGTTAGGTTTAAACATTGCAAGTCACCTCGATACCGTAGTTTTGTTACAGTTGTGGAGAGATACGTTGAGCCACCGTTCCCAGGATACAAGTCCTTCGGCCAGGATCTTTTGCCCCCCACGGTCCATGTTTTGCAACCCACCTGCAGTTTGATGCATTTTTTTAGTTTTGGAACCCGTGCTATATGACTGTCCGAAATCAAGCGTGTGGCAGTGTCACGAGCGCCCCCGGTCTGTATCCCCCAGAGCTGCGTATAGGCGACACGTGATTCAGTTTGCCCGGCCACTCTGTTTCAGGTGTAACGTACTACGGTACAGCCGATTTTGTTGTATCTTTCTGTTCGTTCCTGGTCTGTGGCAGTTTTAAATTTTACTGTGACAACATGTGAAATGATAGCGAATCATCAAGATAAGAAATGCCTTTGAATGTGGATCGACCCGCTCCGCCCTTGAGAATGTGCTTGAAAAAGCGGTAGCTGAGCTTATTCTACTTTTTTTTTTTTTTTTTTTTTAATCCGCTGAATCGCAACAGCTGGAAGATGGGGGTTTGTCTGCTGTGGCATGTAGGAAATTGCTGCATATTTTCATAAGTCTTTTTGCTGTAGTAGGCCAAGTGTGTCAATGAAACATTCTTTGTGGAAGGAAAAACCTTTTCTTTTTTTGCATAGTGAACACCTTAGCAGGAACGCACCTAAATTTCAAATATTAACCGTCAGATATCAGAACAATTGACACAAACATGCCAGGTGAAAAATATTCAAAAAGCACAGTAGCGTTGTTTTTATTTCCTTTCCATAATGTTCCCCGCTTCTGTACTTAGTCATTTCTACTCTAGTTACCATGCTTGGAAAGCACAGTAAATGCAGCGTTGGTTTTATGCTTCTAGCACTGATGAAACCTGCTGAAACTACTGTATTGCAAGCAGACTTGACAAACAGGCCTTGAGAGAATTACATCAATGTTCCGTGACCAAATAACCTACAGCGATGCCTTCAGCTAGGAGGCGGTGGGCGTCCCGCGCTCGGAAAGGCATTGTGGCGAGCGGGGCGTTTCCAGCCTTTGTTTTAACAGCTGGCCGCCGAAAGGGTGTCCCTCCGAGCGAGCGACAAGTGACACGGCAGCGGCGGAGGGAAGCGAAGCGGATCCGAAACGGCGGTCGTATCCCGAGAAAGCCCGTCGTTCGTTTATTTGACGTCCAAAGGTCACCGCCTGCGTTATGCCTTCGTTGCGGATGCGCGGATTTAAATCCTAAATATAAACTGCGGATCCAGAAGTGTCCGCGTCCGTGTCCGCGTGCCTCGCTGGGAGGAGGGGTGAGGCGGGAGGGTGACTTTTCTTCGGCACGGCCCGGCAGACATAAAGGGCGTTCTGTTCCTCTGTGTCTCGAGCCGGTCTCTGCGCAGCAGGCTGCTGGTGGCTGTTCCTCCCAGCCCCCTCTGGCGGTTACATCGACGTAAGAGCTGCACATGTGACGCTCTTCTCTGTCGACCTGCAGTCCGGCATTATTCCCTCTGGTTTATGCATACAGGAATTGGACGAAATCACAGAAATGCCTACCGTTATGTTAATGTGACGTGAGCTAGAGCGGTTAGAGTCACTGCCTTTGGATCCAAAGGTCGCAGGTTCGATCCCCACCTCCAGCTGTAGTACCCTTGAGCAAGGCACTCACCCCAAATTGCTCCAGTAAAATTACCCAGCTGTATAAATGGGTAAATAATTGTAAGTAGCTTAACGTCGTAAGTCGGTTTGGAGAAAAGTGTCAGCTAAATGAATAAATGTAAATGTAAGCTAATGACGAGTAGGGCCACCCTTTTTCTTCTGAACAGCTTCAGTCCTTTTTGGAATGCTGTGTTACAAGTCCTGAACTGTGCGTAGTGGGATAGTGCACCTTTCTTCAAGAAGGAAAGCTTCCAGTTGTTTGAGCGATGATGGAAGGAGGAAGCCTCGACACTCTGTGGCCCAGAACTTCCCGCACGGGTTCAGTGACGTTTAAATCTGTTGATTTTTGACGCTGTGCGTTTGTGGCGTTTAGTAACTGGTACCGTGAAGTCCCGCTGTTCCTGTCTGCCGACGCACATTGTTCACGTTTCCCATATTTTTGAGACTGTTCCTTTTAACATTTTATAGAATTTTTCAGTTTCTCTGACTGATGTACCTGCAGTTTGGTCACTGGATGTGTTTGTTGTTGTAATTTAGTAACTTCAACATTCGGTTCTTTATTCCTGTTTCCGTTATTTTGTCCGCTCCCTGCATATGCAGTTTATGCTTTGTATCGTGAGATGGTTTTGATATTTAGTTCTTCAGAGAACTGAGTTGTTCAGCAGGTGAACATGGAACGCTTGGCGTTTATTTCGGTCTGCCCGCTGGCGTAGGCACCGCTCTTCCTGCTGCTGCTTTCCGATTTCAGCACAGATTTCCTGTCGCCATCGGTGGGTCCCAGACCATAAAGAGATCATAAAGAGACAAATTTCACCTTCGAAGGAAAACTGAGGGAGGACCCTTTATGTCGGCATAATAACCCTAGCGATATTTCAGTTTAAACGTACTGTAATGTGAGTCACCGTGGAATCCCACTAACGTGGTAACTCTCCTGAGAACCGTGCACTAGCGCACACCTTACGGGAGAATGTGCTGTATGGAGAGCACATGAAATTATTCAGATTGATGCGGTGCGTGTATTTGTATGTACAGACACACTTTATGAACTGCTGGTCCTCGTCGGGGTCGGTTTAGGCCATTCGGAGCATATCTCAGGAACGTCGGGCTAGGAGCATTCTCACTTGGACAGGACACCAGTCCATCGCAGGGTAGCTACACACACGCTATTTGGTATTGCTGAGTCACCTGGGATTACCCAGATGTGGGAGGAAACGCATGCAAACGTTGGGGGGGGGGAACGTACAAACTGCTCACAGATTGATTCAAACCTCTACCTCTAGATGATGCTTCTCCAAAGCAACTTAGTGTTGAGCTACTTACAGTTATTTACCTATTTATACAGTTGGCTCATTTTTCTTTTTTTTTTTAACTGGAGCAATTTAGAGCAAGTACCCCCTCTCAGGGATATTGATGTTTGAGGCAAGACTCGAACCTGCAACCTTGAGGTCCAAAGGCAGCATTTCCAACCGCTACCAACCGTCCCCGTCTGTACGTTTGAGAATTTTCTGGTCTACACCTTATTGCTGTTGTCAACGCTAGATGAGCATTTGGGTGTGTGTGTGCACCTCTTATTAAACAATTATGACGAGTTCATTATCTGACAAGGGCTGTACTCGCCTAAGGAAAGGGGAAGGAGCTCCAGGCTCTGTAGAGCATTATTAGCGAAGGAGCTAACCTCACCTCGTGTTCCCGTCTCAAATGAGGTACTAATTGAAAAATGACTCAAGAATGTGCAGAGAGCTTCTGGAGGACCTTCTCAGGCCCAAGGCAAGATGCAGCTCTAGAGGGCTATAAATGACAAAAAAAACAGCTCATACTTGGTCTTAGCCGAGTTATGAAATAAATGCCTAATTTCATGAAACGGCTCCCGCCCTTTCCTCTTCTGTCTCTCAGGTGGACACTTAACTAAAAGGATGAGGTATCTTGGGGGATGTGTTGCTTGAAAGAACAGTCCAGTCCACTTTACTGTTGTCTGTGTTGAGCAGAACACTTCAATTTTAGAAATATGGAATGGAAAAGAAAACCTGCCACAGTCTGAAAAGTGTTGGATTTGATTGACGTGGCCCAGTTACATAAGAGGGATTGATTAATGCCAGATGCACAGGCATATAAATATCTTATTTTGTCTTTATTATTTTCATGACTAACCACCTAAAGTTACTTGGCTTTTTATTAGGACATTAATGGAATGAATTTACATGCTGTTTAAAGTGCTAGTCTAATATAGTATGCTGCTCAAGAAAAGAGCATGTGATTTATTCTCCCTGAATATTTTTTTTTTCTTTTTTTTTTCTCCCCCTTGTCATATACCCTAAAAGTGAGTGTAGCTTTATTGTGAGTATGTTTTACGCACAATTGGTCTCTGACTTTCCAGTACTTTTCTCTTTTGGGTAATTTGACTTGACAGCCTTTCAGCGCAAGTCAACTGGCGGAAAGTCAACGGAGGAGGACAGGCAGCAATGAATTGTCAGGCAGTCATTGATGAAGGATAGGTATTGTTTTTCCTCTGCTCCACACCCATCCTGGAAGCCAAGGGCAAAGACAAATGTCAGTTGTAGGGATTTGAGGGAATATGTTCTCCAGGTAATTTAAGTTTGGTGTGTGAGTGTCGAAGAGAGAGTGTGTTACACTGATATATGTATGAGTGACCCAGTGCAAGTAGTGTATCTAGCAGTGTAAGTCACTATGGTGAATAAGGTGTGTGGGCTGATAACACTACATAGAGTTCATTGGAAGTTGCTTTGGAGAAAAGCATCTGCTAAGTGAATAAATGTAAATTGTGCCATTCATTCACTGTTACATTGACTACCTTGCATATTAGTAGGAACAGCTGGTAGCGTAGTGGTTAGAGCTACTGCCTTTGGACCCAAAGGTCACAGGTTTGATTCCCAGCTCTGCCTGTAGTTCCCTTGAGCAATGTACTTAACCCTTTGGGGGGGGGGGGGGAGAGTACCTTCACATTGTAAGTTGCTTTGAAGAAAAGCATCAGCTCAACAAATAAATGTAAATATCAAATTGCCACCCCGAGGGCTGTTAAATATGCAAAGTTAAATTATTGTTATATTGCCTTGTCGGCTGGTTCTTCTAGTTGGGGAAAAAATGAACTGTCTTCCTGAACAAGGGGATTGTACCAGAGCTGGAGTAAAGTGACCTGCTGTGTGACCAGGACTGTGGTGTTTCTAGCAGATCGCTGAGCAGCATCCCTGTGCTGTTGTGTAAGGGTAGTTGCACCGTGTGTTTTAATACACAAGAGTCATGTACCCTTCAGTAGTACTTCTAGGGAACATTTTGTGAACCTGTTTTTTGTGTGTGGGTTGTGGAGGCCTTGGCCGGGTCCTGCTCTCCGGTGGGTCTGGGGTTCGAGTCCCGCTTGGGGTGCCTTGGGATGGACTGGCGTCCCATCCTGGGTGTGTCCCCTCCGGCCTTACGCCCTGTGTTGCCGGGTTAGGCTCCAGCCCCACCACGACCCCGCTCGGGATTAGCAGCTTCAGACTGTGCGTGTGTGTGTGTGTGTGTGTTTTGTGTACTTAAGTGTCGATCTGACTGTTAACTAAGAAAGGTGGCAACAATATTTAGGTTTTTTAAACAGTCCAGATTTGTTTCCAAGGGAATCGTGGTAAGTGTTTAGTTGATAAAATCCAAAATGCTTTATATTACAAATTCAATCTGAAGCCCTAACTAGATTTCCTAGTGTAATCGGTTTAATTTATTTAAGAGCTATATTGAAATGGGAACAGGTTTGGTTTAGGTTAAAATTTATACAGCAGTGTTTTCTTTAGGAAGATGCTGATATTGGCAGGATAAACAATGTTTAAATGGGTTTAGAATTAGAAACGTATACTTCTGAAAATAACATGGCATTTAGTTGCGAGCTGTCTGGTATCTAGGAACTTGAAGTAGTTAGGAGTGAAGACGCCGAAAATTCTCTAGAACGCCCATAGTGTGGTGTATTAAAAAGGCAGATGTGGTGGATGAGGTTGTCGTCAAGCCACGGAGCTGTCGGCCGCAAGGGCACCCGAAGCCTGCGTCTAAATTAGCAAGATTCTTGCTACAACTGCAAATCCTCTTTGGGTGGCCAGTGCTCAGGCAGTGATTTAAAAGGGATTACCACTGCTGAGCCTGACCTGTCAGCTGCCCGTCATGTGATCGGAGTCACAGAGGACGTACCTAACCGAGGGACGCCAGCGTGTGCAGGCCGACCGGTGAGCAGGTCGCGCTAGCTGGCTACCAACAACATCTGCCATCGGTGCGATTCCGGAGAAGTTTCACCGTGCATACAGTATGTGAGGCTGCGAATGGGTGTGATGCTTCTCGTCGCTTTGACTCCATTCTGCCCCTCCTGGGGGAATGATGCAAAGCACATTATGCTGCATTTATTTACATATTACTTAAGTATTATTGGGACGAGTGGTTTCAGATGATGTGTGTGTGTGTGTGTGTGTGTGTGTGTGTGTGTGTGAGATATTTATTGGAGAAATTCTGAAGCACTTTGATTGGTACCCTTTTATTGATAGGGCAATAAAAGCCTGCACCGGCAGACTGAGGAGCAGCTTCTTTCCCAGAGCTGTGGCCTCCATCACACCCTCCTTGCCCAACCAGAGGAAGCTGGTCACAAAGCCAGCCAGCTGCTGCCTCCATCCCCTCCCCAAAGGCTGCTAAGGACCGTGGACTGTAAAGCCTCCCAGTGAAATTCTTATTTATTCCGTTCCAATTCATATTTATTTACTTACTTATTTGGTTGTTTGTATCAGGTGTTCTTTCTGCTGCTGTTCTTCTGAGGGTTGCCATATGGAATTTCATTGTATTATATACAGTGACAAAGTATCTTATCTTATTGTGGGCTCTAAGTGCTGTGCGACTGGATTTTTTTTTTTTTTTTTGAACAGTGTTTTTAACCACACGTGTAAAGGCTGTCTTATTAAAGGCAGGAAATTTAAATTTTTTTTTTTTTTTTAAATTTAATAGCATCATGAGTTCAGGAAAAACATGCATAGAAATGAAGTTATGTTTGTTGTGCCTTTTATCAAAATATGCTTTGATTATGCTAAAAAAGACGCGTACAGTTTTTTAAAACCCACCCCTCAATATTCCAGCTAACTTTGGGGGGAGAAAAAAGGTTTTGTCCTTTGTGGGAAGGAATGGTTTAGAATAATATTTTTAATCTGTCATATGTTTTCATTTGTAATTGCATCAGTTTTAATACAGAAATAATTGAGGTCAAAGTTCAAAAGCTCTATGTGTATTAGAGGATGATGACGGCGAAACGGACCGGTCGCACATTGCCTGCTTCTGAATGCGACACGTTTCCCAGACGCTCATGCAATACTGTGAAAGATACCTGCGGCTAACGTCAATGACGGAAGCGGCGCTCGGAACAGGGCGGGTTTCGCATCTCTGTGCACCACTGCAATGTTAAGGGTGTGTTCAGTGGAGCAAGTGATGTTGAATGGCGGTGGAGCTACAGCCCATGTCTACGGCACTTTGCCTAATTAATGTGGAAGTGAGCACCCGATAATATTCCCGTGTGTTCGGGCACATTAAACTGCGAGTATCATTTTGCGCTCCCTTTCTAAGATGGTTTGGTTGCAGCGGTAATTTAACTTTTTTTTTTTGGAGTGCTTTGACTGTACTTAGTACATTTTGCCAACAGTTTTGAAGTATTATTGTTGAATGTAAATGCAGGTTAGTAGTTAAACATCATCTATTAGACATATGACAGAAGTGTTCATGCTAACTGTGAAACTGTGTACAAATTAAAGTGTAGAAAGTTAGGAAAATTTATCACATTTACTTTACAAATATTAGCAACGGGGGGGCCGCAGTGGGTTGGACCGGGTCCTGCTCTCCAGTGGGTCTGGGGTTCAAGTCCCGCTTGGGGTGCCTTGCGACGGACTGGCATTCTGTCCCCCTCCAGCCTTGCGCCCTGAGTTGCCAGGTTAGGCTCCAGCTCCCCGCGACCCCGTATTGGACAAGCGGTTCGGATAATGATATTAGCAACAGAACTGGGCACACGATACAGAGACATTATAAGTACAGGAGGAATATGCAAATACACACCAGTACATAATACAGCTCTGTTTGACAGGTTTGATTCACATTTTTGGATGTGTCTTTGAGAATTTACAGACGTACTCCATTTATGGAGCGATGGAATAACAAATGACTTCTTATTATGATTGGTGTACAATGAAGTGACGTGAGCCGATTCTGTCTCTCGACGGTACAGGTCACACCCCCACCCTGCCTCGCCCGGCCCAGCTAGCACCAGGTTGCTATGGAGAACTCGTCAGTGGCATCCGCATCCTCGGAGGCGGGCAGCACGCGCTCCCAGGAGATCGAAGAGCTGGAGCGCTTCATCGACAGCTATGTGCTGGAGTACCAGGTGCAGGGCTTGCTGAGCGACAAGGTCGAGGGGGACGCCGATGGAGAAAAGGCCCAGTCGCACGTGTCGCAGGTCAGTCGGCTGCGGAAGGCAACACGATTCCCGGACGCCGATGTAGTATTGTGTGGCGCGCACATGCTGTACGTGCTATAGAACCCAACATGTTCAGCAAGGTCACGAAGTGTTGGAAACACTGTAGTAAACCTAATTAGGAGTAGCACTCTGTTGGGCAATAGTAATGTCTCTAAGGTATGCTTAGTCTGTGTTTGCATGCATAGCTGTTAGTGACTATTTGCGGCTCATGATCTCATCCACAAATTGAAAATTATTGTACCGGGAATTTTTTTTGTTATGGAATTATTATTTGCTCTAATTTTATACAGAGCATTAAAAGCATGGAAGTGCTTTTGAAAGTGCCTTCCCGGATATTAGGATAGCCTGCACAATTGGTCTGTTTGCATGTTTAAAGAGACACTTTAAATAAAGGTAGAGGAAGCTGAGATGTTTAGTGAATGAGGGAAAAACTATTTTTCAAAAACTCATAGTATCTGTCTCATTGAGAATAATTTTCAGGATGGCACTGTTGTGGTGCACCGTGCCGTCGGTTTGGATGGGGTGAAGAAGGATGCAGAGGCAGTTTTTATCTCAAACGGTTTATTTCAACACCAGCACTAGGGAAATAATGCTCTTGGTCTGAGGACCCTGTTTACTCCAGGCTCTTTCTCTCAACATACTCCCAAACACAGTTACCCCATCATTTCCCCCAGAAGTGCCTCCAGTGGTTGCACACCCACATTTCACATTTTTCCCACAATGCAACTATTTATATTTAACAAGTTTTCCTGCCTAAACACAGTAACACAGGTTGTTACACTATCTTTTTTTTTTTTTTTTTTTTAAAACAGAAGTAGATAGAGCAGATTCAAACCCAGTTTTTTGCAATAAAACAAAAAGGTTTTGAGACCAGTCGGCTTCCAAAAGCATATTTTCTCTCCTGGTCGTGTGTTTTTCCCATTGTGCATTTGTACCAGTAAGGAACAGCCACTCTTACGTCAGCAGTTACTCTGCTTTTTTGATTGCCGAAATGCTTTCAACTTCACTAGATTTTTAAAAATATTTAATAAGACTCACCTCTTGGTTGTTTTTTAGAATTAATTTTAAATGGAGGGAATTTTTTGTTTTCCTGGATTGTCTCGGGTTCATCAGATTCAGTTTTTTGTCAAACAGTTCAGTGTATACCAAAAATACATAAATACATCATATAACTGTAAATTGTACTTTGTCATTAATGAAAATCTCTGAATGATGATGGTGGAAAAATGATGTCTAGGACAATAAAATATAGTTTAGTTTCATGTTATGATTTTAAAAAAAAACAAAGGCAGTGATTTGGGGGATCAGTTTGTTCTGCAGCAATTTCAGAAGGCCTCTCAAGCTCAATGACTTAAACTTTTTTTAATTCAAATATAGTGGGAATACATTTATACTGTATTGTTCTTTTTAGATGTTTAGCAATGTTTCCCATATAAGCCAATTTTTGCAAAGTTAAAGCCTTAGAGTCTGATTTTTAAAGTAAGGGGGCTTCCTATACACCATCTGTGTGGCCACTCCATTTTTCCATTTGGCCGAAAAAATTGATTAGCCGAAATACCGGAGTTGCTTAAGATAAAAGCATCAGCTAATAATTAATTGGCTGCTAATTGGGTTTTAACTGGTCACATCTGACCAGAATCAGTTGTGCAATGACAGTTGTAGTGATGAAGAGGAAAGCTACTACACTACATTCGGACACTTGTGGATTGATAAGAAGGACGAAAGGCTCTCAGAAGAACAGAAGGAATACCACTGCCTGTTCTGTGCTTCTTACAAGACTACAGCAGGATGGGAAAAACAAAGGCATCAATCAGATCACTGCTGTCCTTCGAATTCACTTTCGCCCAGTTCACTCTCCCAATTCATTATCTGAGGCTCTGCACTTACTACAGCCCTTTTACCTTGGTGAAATATCCAGCTATCTTTGGCAAGGTGTGTTAGTCTTGTGGCATAACACAAAATCCACAGGAAATTCAGGTTCCTTTATTTTTGCACAAATTGACTCTTGATGTGTGATCCTTCATCGCTTCGTATGTGAACAGCCAGCATTGAGAGAGAATTCTGAATTAAAGACACACACACACCATCTGAAACCGCTCGTCCCATGCGGGGTCGCGGGGAGCCTGAGCCTAACCTGGCAACACAGGGTGTAAGGCTGGAGGGGGAGGGGACACACCCAGGACAGCACGCCAGGCCATCGCAAGGCACCTAAGCGGGACTTGAACCCCAGACCCATCGGAGAGCAGGACCCGGTCAAGCCCACTGCGCCACCTCTGCCCCCCTGAACTAAAGACTACAATGCTAATAGTGATGTAGTTGTCTGCCTAGATTACCACAGTCCAACCTGACACTTTTTTGTTGTTCATCCAGTTATGTTAACTTTTCTATAATTAAATGATTATACTTTCAGATGTTTAAATCTGACGGAATGAAAGTGTTTGGTATAGGGTTAAATAATGCAGCCTTTTGCCTCTGTGTATTGTTGTATGGAGACATACGATATGCAAAGGCCGGGTTCCCTTGCTCTTGCTGGAGGTAGAGCTGTTAGGTGCGTTTTAAGGAGACTGAGCTTGGCTCATCTGTCACTGTCATCTCACCCCCCAACCCACCCTGTCTCACACAGTGGACCGAAGACTGCAGCGACAAGGTGGACGGAAGCTGGTCATCCTCACGGGGGAGGGGCTCCACCAAACCAGTAAGTCCCTGCTGCCGGATCTGGCCGCACCCCCGGAAGACACAAATCCACAGAGCCGTTTGCTTTTCCCTGGACCGCATGCATGCGTAGACATGTTTCATAACCCACCTACCAAGACATTGTAGCACATAGGAGCTGGTCTCGGGAATGCGTGGATTGCACTTGTTGGGCAAATCAGGGAGAGCGATATGCAAAGTCCTGGTCTCCTGACATTTTGAAACTATCCAATCGATGCCTTTGTTGTGCTGTGCTCTGCTGTGCTTGGCAGTGTTCAGTGCCTTTAAACTGCTTAATATATAAAATACATTTAACCCGTATAATGTCAGTATATAGAAGAGATGTTTTATATGTCGTCATCAGTACCTTATATGTGGTATTTGATGCATCTTAGCAACATGCAGCTGATTGAGTTCAAAGAACAAAATAACATTTTAAAATGCTTTATAGAGCAATTAATGTACATCAGATATGCTGTTTACATTATCTTTATCTCCTAATTTTAATTCAGAGAGGTGATGGATTTCACATATTAGTTCTGCATCCACCCTTGGTGCAGTTACCCTACTTCTCCATTTCCTCATTTTGTCATCTAACTGGTTGCTAGGATACCGTGCTCCCGTGCTGATGTAATGAGTCTGGAATGAGTGATCCTGGCCGGGGCAGACGGAGCCTTTATCCTGCTCTCCTTTTTTAGGGGCAGTAAATCATCTCAGTGCTTTAGGTTGTTCAGGTCTCAGCAGTCTACTCTTTTCCTCATGCACTTTAGTAACAGCTGGGTAAGTGTGTGTACAGTGATTGGTGTCTCCCAGAGCTCCACCTGCTTCTTTGTGACGGCAGCCACTGGGGACGGTGGGGGGTGGGGGGGGGGGGTGAGATAGAGAGACTGCAGTAACTTGACTGTACACGGGGAGTATTCCAGCTGAGTTCCATGAATTCCTCCTGCACACCACCTGCATTCACGTGCTGCCAGGGTGTCTGATTGATTGTGTTCCGGATTACGCACGCAGCATATGTGAGGAATGCTTTGCTGTACTCAGTAAAAGGTTTGCTTTGGGGCTCTGGAGCCACATCCTTAATCTGAATTACTCTGATAAAAGCGCAGACCTAAATTAAGTGATATATGTGTTCTATGGTACATTCTAGGAACATTAGAATAAGCGTGCTAATGAAGCAGCAGCAGCAGTAGTAGTAAGTGTTGGTGGTGATAATGACTCAGATTCAGAAAAAGGTACTAAAGCATCATAACTGGGTGTGTCAGATGTGAACATAAGTACTGGAAGTTGCTCTAGGTTAGGGGTGTCAAACGTATAACCTGCAGATGCTGGTACAGCTGGAAGTGCAGCAAAGGTCTGAGGTTCGAATCCCACCTTCAGCTGTAGTACCCTTGAGGAAGGTACTTGGTGTAAATTGCTCCAGTGAAATTACCCAGCAATATAAGTGGGTAAAAAACTAAATATCTTAACAATGTAAGTTGCTTTTGAGAAAAGTATCAGCTAAATGAATAAATGTAAATCTCATCTCAGTGATGATTGGGTGGGGATTTGGGTCTCACTTAATTCTGTAATTGTGGGCTGTGTGAACTAGCACTAATAACACAGCCATGACTAAAACAATTCAATTGATAAACCTGCCTATGCTAACTTGTATAGTAAGTAAATCAATCTGTTGTGCAGCCATTGCGTGAGATGTCCAACGCCATCGTGTCCACGGAATCGGTGTTGTAAGATCCCGCCTTGACCACACCATAGGTGGCGTTGTTACCAGTGAAGGTGCTGGCCTCTTCGAGACGGACTTTCACTTTATTGTAGCTCGGCATGTCTTGGCAACAAAAATCGACGACATGCGCGGGCGAGCTGGCCAAAGCTCCGTAACGCACGGAGCTGTGCAGGGGTGATGGCGACCCCAGTTCCCTCTGGTTACTACGCTGACACTCATTCATCTTGTCCAGTTTTGCTGCTAAGACATACCGAGGCTCAATAAAACACTCGTTTCATGAGCCCTTAGTTAGTAACACCGCTGCCAAGAGCGTGGTTGAAGAAGGTTGTTAAATTGTCGATCTCAAGTGTGATCCTCATACAGACGTGGTTCTGAATACTTGCCGCTACTCAGTTCTTTGCTCCCAACTTCAGCACTTTAGTTCAAGCTAAGTGGAGTCAGACTTGAAGAAACAAGTAGTAACATAAATAATGGATAAAGAGGACAGCTGGTAGCGTAGTGGTTAGAGCTACTGCCTTTGGACCCAAAGGTTGCAGGTTTGATCCTCACTGCTGGCTATAGCACCCTTGAGCAAAGTACTTACCCTAAATTGCTCTGGTAAAATAACCCAGCTGTACAAATGGGTACATAACTGAAGGTAGACTAGCATTGTAAGTTGCTTTGGAAAAAAGCGTTAGCTAAATGAATAAATGTAGAGGTGTCATGGTACAATACACACACACCATCTGAACTGCTTGTCCCATATGGGGTCGTGGGGAGCTGGAGCCTAACCTGGCAACACAGGGTGTAAGGCTGAAGGGGGAGGGGACACACCCAGGATGGAACACCAGTCTGTTGCAAGGCACCCCAAGCAGGACTTGAACCCCAAACCCACCAGAGAGCAGGACTCGGTCCAACCTGCTGTGCCACTGTGCCCCCCATCATGGTACAAGAGTGATGCTTATTTTTTTTCTTAATTCGTATTTCCTCGTTTCAGAATTGCTTAGCTTTCGCTAATGCAGGGATGTCAATTACGGTGCTTAACAAAAGGAACGGTATAGAGCATTGTAGGAGTATGGGTGAGTATAGTATAGTATAGCCTTAGTTACTGAAGAGTATTAACAGTGGCTGTGAGTAGTGCGTACTGGTCACTCTGCTATTCACTGCCTCTTCTTGTACAAATGTGATGTATAAAGCAGCCCAGAGGAGATGCCATGAAACCTATTTGACGTGCTGTAGGAAACGAGTTTGACACCCCTGCCCTAGGTGCTAAATAATCTGGCTCACGTTGTCGCTTCGTTCAGATGCTCCTTTGTGTCGATGCCCTCTTGGTCTTGGTGGAAGTGAAGACACTTTTCCAATCGAACCCCGTTCTCTGTTCAACAAGGTGCTATGGCACTAGCAAAGTTGTTCATAAATGGTAACTGCAAACTGCTGTTCTAGAACATATACGTGTACTTGTATATTTAATTTTAAATTATTAAGAATTATTTGTAAATATTTTTAAATGTTAATTGAAAATGTCTCAACTATTTTTAATCTAAATTTTTGCAGAAAATATTGATTAATGGTGACTCAGCTGGCAGTGTTAGTGCTTTAAAAGTTTAGGGTCTTGATTTTTGCAATACTGGAATTCTATGGGAGTTGGTCCCATAATTCCACTGCATGCCAAGTTTTGCAGGATTCGAGATATAACTCTACCATCAATCACATTATAAGAAAATGTGCTAATAGCTTAAGGGCTCTGTAAATATATATTTTTCATGCTAACCCGCTTACAAAAATAACAGTGCAGAAATGAACGTACACTTCTATCAGCCCATTTACTCATGAATGTGAGAACATTGACCATCTTGTATTCCTGCCCTGCCCACCCCACCCCACCCCACCAATTGCTGATATTGTACTGGGGCTCCTGGGGTGCAGCAATGCTGTACCTCTGGGCTGACTGGCCAGTTTAGGGATACTTGGTTTCGATTGCCTTGAGTGAATATTTCAGACTGCTTTTTCTGCATTGTTTATCCCTTTTTATAACTGATAGTTTAATAATTTGTGCACATTTGCATCAGATTTCAAGTTTTAATCAAATGTGACAGGGCAGTTCTTGGACCGCGGTGCAGTGGTCTGAGCTGCTGCCTTTGGACCGAAAGGCCATGGGTTTGAATCCCACTTCCAGCTGTAGTACCTTTGAGCTTGGTACTTATCCTAAATTGCCCAGCTGTGTAAATGGGTAAATAATTGTAAGCAGCTTAACGTCGTAAGTCGCTTTGGAGAAAGGCATCAATTAAGTGAATAAATATATGTAGAAAGGAAGTTATTTCACCTGCCATCCTGTACGAAAGGCAAAGCTCGGAGGTTCTCGGTTCTGGGTCCGTTGTGGCGGAATGACCTTCCCCCGTCACTCAGAACTGCGGAAACTCCGTCTCTTTTCAAGAAGGGTCTGAAAACCCACCTTTCCCAGATCCACTTCGCCCAAGATCTCTTCAGATCATCTACGGTGTAACTGTTCACGCATCGTAACTCCAGAAGCATCCCCAGATACAACCTTTATTCAGCCACTACTCTGGCATTGTACTTGCTTATTTGTGTATCTTATAATATTTAAAAGATGGGGAAAAAAAATTGGTGTGGGTATCGGGATCTGTCTGTGTCTTACGCACCTACTTGAACGATGAACCTCGGTGCAACGAGTGGTAGGGAACAAACTAGGTTTGCTTGAGTCGCATGTCTGCAGCTGTATCTCCTCTTAATGTAATGCATAAATTGTACTTTTGCCGAGATGTACGTCGCTTTGGACAAAAGCGTCTGCTAAACGAATAAATGTACGATGGTTTACTCTTACTGTGGGTTTTTATTTCTTTAGGAAGTTTTTTTTTTTTTTTTTTTTTTTTTTCTTTTTTGTTCAGTTTTTGGTTTTCCCCCATCCATCCATCTTCCACCCCGCTTGTCCTAATAGGGTCGCGGTGGCAGCAGGGAGAGCAGAGAGGCCCAGCTGCCCCTGTCCCCCGCAACTTCTTCCAGCTCAGCCTGGGGGATCCCCAGCCGTTCCCAGGCCAACTGTGAGAGAGAGAGAGAGTCCCTCCAGCGGGTCCTGGGCCGACCTCGGGGCCTCGTCCCATTTGGCCGTGCCCTGTATACCTCCAAAGGGAGGCGCCCAGGGGGCATCCTTATCAGATGCCCAAACCACCTCAACTGGCTCCTCTCAATGTGAAGGAGTAGCGGCTCTGCTCCGAGTTCCTCCCGGATGTCCGAACTCCTCACCCTGTCACGGAGAGCGAGTCCCAACACCCTGCGGAGAAAACTCATTTCAGCCGCCTGCATCCGCGATCTTATTCTATCGGATACAAAGTCATTAAGTGTTGTGGTCAATAGTACATCAATCATATTTCAACCCTCCCAGATCAGAAAGACAGAATAAGTGAAAAAACAGCATGAAATGTAAATGGTTTTAAACTAGTTTAAATTACGCCAAATGCCTTACACATTAACATGGTCAAACCTGAAAAATGGCACAAATACCAGAAATAATACATGTAAATTTATTCTGCAGAACGGCATTATTAATACTATGCATAAAATGAATGTCAAAACTGCTATTTGACGCATAATTGTCATGTGAAACGTCCTTCTGCGTGCCATTAATAAACTGCTCGCTGGCTCTAGAATGTCTGCAGAAAGGTCTCGTACACGAAGGGTAGCATTAAAGCGAGAGAAACAACTGAACTCGACACCAGCCCTCGTGCACCGTTTCACATCTCGATGGATTCATTGAATAATTTGTGGAAAAGTCGTCCACTTGCAGTCCAGAAACTGCGGTTGTCCCTTTTTTGATTGACTGCATTTATGCCTTGTTCAGCTCCTATGGGACAGAAGTGATTTCTTTTATTACATCTAAACTCTCTTTATTTATGCGGTTCTTTTTGTGTCTTTCAGGAGAAGTCGATTTATTTTTATTATTGGGACTACATACGGAAATGGTGCTTTATTCATGACGGCTATTCCACGGAAACCGCCTCTTTGGTAGGAATGTTATGTTTGGTGGTGAGTTTCAGATACAAAGTCCAGCCCATTATTTGGACAGTGATACAATTTCTCTTGTTTTGGCTCTGTACTCCATCACATTGGCTGTGAAATGGCACAGCAAGTCAAGTCAAAGTGAAGCAAAATGCTTTCTGGCATTAAGGATTGTGGTTCAGTGAAGACTCATCATTCTGTGTGTGTGTGTGTGTGTGTGTGTGTGTGTGTGTGTGTGTGTGTGTGTGGCAGTAAAACTGAACATATTAAAAGATCACTTTATTTTTTTTTTTTTTTAATCACGTGAAACCAAGTTTTATTTAGAGGTGGCATTGTCTCAGTATGTTTATTCATTCCCAACACTGAAGCAAAACTGGATAAATTAGTTCTGAACTTTTATTTAGATTTAGTTATGAAAGCATAAAATAATTGTATGATGCGCTGAAGTAACAACTCA